>NC_066581.1:84447308-85048277 GCF_024323335.1 Lathyrus oleraceus
AGAACAACTTTCCCTCTTTAAAACTAAATTCATTATTTATTATTCAGTTTATGATACAATTAGATATTATTTACAATTTATTAAAATTTATATTTTATACTATTTTATTGTGTATGATGACTATATTTAAAATTTAAATTTAAATAATGAATTTGTAAAGTAAAATTATAATATTGTGAAAATTTAAAATTGTATCGATGCCATATTTTTTTAGAGATAAGTCATCAGATTTGACTGATTTAATAACTATGTCGTTTTGTTATAGAGATTTATTTATTTAACTGAGTTAATTAGCTTAATCTAGTTTAGTAACGTGATTCGACCAATAACCTAGTACTTCGACCAATGAACTAGTGACGTAGTAGCCCCGTCGATTTGATGACCTTTCTAATTTTTTTATTTAAAAATGTTGATCTATTCTTTATATATATATATATATATATATATATATATATATATATATATATATATATATATATATATATTACTTTTAATTTTAAATATAATTATATATGATTTTAATTAAATTTCAATTATAAATCTGCCTATGTTTAAAAAGTGTTATTATAGAAATAAATTTATAATAGCTTTTATGTAAAAAGTGCTATCATAGTCGTAATGGTATAATATCGTTTTCAAAAAGTGCTATTCTGAAGTTTAACTTTTTTTTTTTAAGCAACCTATAATGACGTTTTTAAGAAAATGCTATTATAGGTTAAAACCCATAAGAGGCCCCCTAAAAAGAAGCGTTATCATATGTCCTTGTATTTACTATTTAATAGCTCTTTAATAAAAAAATGTTATTAAATTGGTGTTATTGTATGTAAAAATTGTAGTAGTGGAAATACATTATACCGTAAAGTACATTGTGCTTAATGGGGTAGTCATCTTGCAATCCACACAAATAGTTTTATAAAAAGAAACTTCGTGTTGAAGTATTTGATGTTTGATCAAATTCAGTTTCTAAAACTCTAGCCACATTTCTCTCTCTCTCTCAGAGTCTTCACTCATAACATCTAGTACTGAGATTGAAGGTACTTTGTTCGTGTGGATTAGGAGTGAGAATATGCAGGGTCGATCTAGGCTTTGTCATGTCTAAGCGTGGTCTGCTAAAGTATCAAAGCCTAAATCCTAACCTGTAATCAGTCATAGAGTTATTTTTAGGCTTGAGTGTGGCCTTTTCGAATGTCTGGTTGGCCTTTTAATCTACTTAAAATTATAATTTATTTAAACATAGGTAAGTAAGCAATTAAATTAATAGTTAAATATACTAAAAATCTATAAGATCAATGATACTAAAATTTTGTTTGCATCGACTTATTTGAACTTACTTAATAGCATAAATTTTGTGAGACTATTTTCTAAGAAAAACTTTTAAAAATAACTTATGATATTGTTCATAAGATATTTTCAGCATATTTTCATAAATTCTTCAAGATAACTAGGTTTTTTTTATTCAAAGTACAATATAATATATAAGAAAATTATTTTAAAAAAATAACTTAGAGAGAGGAGCTAATAACTTAACACTACAAATGCTGGAAAAAAATGTATGGAAAGAAAAACTCCAACTACTCAAAAAACCCAAAAACCGAAAAATGATATAAAAGATGCTATGTTGAATGATTATTGTTAGTTAATCCATTTAAGGAAGTTAGAAGGTGGTTAGTTAGTTAGTAGTTATTTGGGTCGGTTACTTAGATTATAAGTCACACAACATTTGTATATAAGTGATGTGTTGAGTTTTATTTTAAAATTAACTTCTCCAATAATAATAAAAACTCTTCTCACACAATATCCTAGACATCTTCTCCCACATCTTGCATATTCTCTCTTTCTCTTCACTAAATGCAGTTGCACGAACAAAGTGGTATCCAGAGCTCCTGGTTTTATAGGAGATTTTGAACTTTTGGGGCAACAATTTGTGGTTGGTTTATAAACGATGAATGGAAGAAATGACATTCTGTATTCCCTTCCAGTTCTTGATGGAAAGAATTGGGATCGTTATAGCAAACAAATGAAGTCTTTGTTAGGATTTCAAGAAACCCTTGAGATAGGCACTAATGGCGTGACGGAGCTTGTAGTGAATGCAACTGAAGCTCAACGCACTTCTCACAAAGATGCCAAGAAAAAAGGTTGCAAGGCGCTTTATCGCATCCAATATGCAGTTGATGGTGCAAATTTTGATTGTATCGTTTTTTACCGGTGTTTTTGGTAAACAATCACGAGTTAGAAAGGCTATGAGATTAACTCGTAAAATCTCTAAAGCAAATTGTGCAAATAACTTGTGTGAACATATGTGCATGTGAATTGAATGCAGCGTAGCAAAAGACTTTAAATGAAGTCAAGTTATGATAAATGATAAGGTAAAATGCAGTAAAAAATATTAAATAAAGCAAAGGAAAAAGTACATGTGTCATTTAAGGATACAAAAAGACTAAGAAAAAAGGGTGGACACAAACACATACAAGTTAAAATTTTGCGACCCCTGAAGCCATGTAAGAGTCTTCTATTTATTCTATTTACAAAGTAACTGTCGGCGACAATTATAACCACTAGGAGATTTTTTGCATTTACTCCACACTCAGTCCTTCAGGCTCCCACTAGTGCGTCTATGTGTCTTCCAAGATGTTATCTGCTTGCAACTCATGTTTAGTAGTAACTGCTTTTCCACTTCTTCATAATCTTTCAACGGTAATTGCTCCAACGTGCTTTCGATGATGCCTATCAAGGCTCAGGACTTGTAAAATTTACTAAGTCTTTTATACCACGCTATTTCGTCGGTGGGTTCTTTTTTATGGAATTCTAAACATATATCTGTCGATTGTCCTTTGTAAGATTTTGGACATATTTCCCAGTGATCTGACTTTTGTGGATTTATCCCTAAGAGTCCTCCAAACCATGTCTCATTGTGTCAACAAATCGTTCGACCTTTCACTGTTGGTCTATCGACGACTCACCGTTAATACTTTTTTAAAGATATGTCATTAATGTTTTCTCAATAAACGTCTTATCATTGACATTCTTTGTTGACTTTCTAGTAATTGAAAATCCCAGTGTAATAGATGCCCCTTAAAAAATGTCAATATCGACCCATATTTGAAGGGAGGAAAGTGGCATTATTTGTAACTACTTCGTCGATTTTCATATTCTCTTCCATATCATTTTAATCATGCTTGTTGTCAGTCATTATGACTAACTTTCTAACCAAACGTTACATCTTTAAAACGTGCAAACGTCAGTACATCATTACCTCGATTTCCAAGCTCATTAATTAGTCACTAAACCGAGATTCAATATTTTTTTTATTAATCATGTATTTTCTTTCCTCGAGACTTCTTATTTTCCCCAAACACATCATTTGTCCACGTTCCTAGGAGAAACTTTTTGCCATCTTCTTTTTGTCTATTTAAACCCCTTCTCCTTCCAATATCCATTTTCTTTCCTTATTCTCATCTCTGAAGCTAACAAAAGCGGAACCCTAAACAATGTCACCCCCTATTTCTCCATTACAAAAACCTGTCATCTTACTCGACTCCATAAATGGAACCCAACATATCATTCATTACCACCTTCCATTTGTTGTTGTTCTTAATGAGTTGATTCTAGCTAATGATAAGACACATGTTCGGGAACCACCTATGGAGGATACTTAGAGACGTCCTTGGTATGCAAATATGTTGGTTCATTTTTCAGTCATAGGTACTACCTTCCCTTTCATGGGTCATATCCTCGAAGTCTCCAAACCACTTGAGTGTTTTGATAACTTCTTTCCTAGTTTTCCCAAGGAAAACTGGGGTCTTGTGGCCTTCAAAGGTTCCTCTTTTGACTTTGGTTTTATGCAAAAATGAATCTTTCGCTTTTTGCCTCCCCTTGGAACCGTTGACTCTACTTACGTTACCTGGTTGGACCGGGTGGAGTCATAAAAAATAACCATGTGGAAAGAACAAGGTATCTACGACTTTATCTAGGTTTCTAGGGTAGGTCCTAGATACAATCTGGCTATGTTGCTCGCATCAATGTGCTTCTGGGAGATTTTCACTAACACCTCCCAGCTGCCTTGTGGGATGGTCACTCCCACCCTTTTCAATCTTGCTGCCATTGTTAGCCTTTGGCCTAGTGGGGAGGATTATGAACCCTCCGCTGAAACTGATTTCAAATTTTCAACCCATGCTTACAATTCCTTTATTGGAGAGCACCGTGGCTCTGGTGATGTTGTCGATGCTCGCGAACACATAACCTTTTTGACCTACATGCTGTTTCATTATGTTTTCTTCCCTCGCAGGATTTAAATCAGGAAGATGTATGTATCTCTAGCTACCCGCCTTCATTAGAGGGTGAATGTCTGCCTCAACAAACTCCTGGCACGTCTTTAGTAAGCGTTAGGACACGCGTCTGAAAACCTTAGGCGAGGGGCCGACATTTTCCAAATTGGGGGCCCTATCTGGATGCTACAATTGTGGCTTTATGCCACTTTTTCTCACGCCCCTGATATCCAAATCCCTCCTAGAACTGAGGTAGGTGCTAAGGGTATAAGGCTCGCTCAACTTACTCCTGACGACGGAAAGGGAGTATCCAAGGCAGCCTTTGAGAAGTACATTTACATTATTTATAAATGTAATACCTTTGATCCGTCAACGGAGCCCTTTGTGGCTCAACGGTGTGGTGTAGCCTAGTTTCACACACCATTTCCCAACCCTACTACCGAAGAGGCAAAGCTTATCCACAATGTTCTTTTGGAGTTTCTTCTTCCTACGCCACTATGGACGAGGCTTACTATCAAGAAAACGGGGATAAGCCTTGGCATGTATCAACCTTACTTGGTTTCTAGATAATTTGGCCTAAGCCAACTGCTCCCCAAACCTTTGGTCCCGAACATGAGAGGCGTGGTCCTTTTCACAGACGCCTTGAAGGAGGAGACTCTAGAAGCCTGCTTGAGTGTTTCTGGGATAAACTTGCTCATTTCCTCTCTTTCGACTACTCTTTGTCTTTCTTATGTACAAAGGAAATTGACGACTGTGGCTTTCTCCTTCCAGTCGACAAATGTCAGACCAACCAAGGTATATTCATTATGCGTCATCCTATCTTTTAGCCCTCGTCCTTGATTTCTTCCTTAGACGCTCTCTCTCTCTTCTCTCTCTCTCTCTCTCTCCTCTCTCTCTCTCTCTCTCTCTCTCTCTCTCTCACACACACACACACACACACACACACACACACACACACACACATATATATATATATATATATATATATATATATATATATATATATATATATATATATATATATATATATATATATGTGTGTGTGTGTGTGTGTGTGTATGTGTGTGTATATATCATTGTTTTGGATCAGAGTTCTTTGTTCATATAGTTTTTACCTATATTCCTTTTCAGGTTAAGGCTAAGTATGTTGCCTCTTCAGGTGTTGGTCCTTCCAAGCATCGAGGTTTGGGCGAATTGCCCTCGAAGACTCCACTAGCCAAGAAGCACTGGTTTGTACCGATTTGTTGGTTCTTTCACTGCTTGTATTATTTTTGGTCTAACTTCCATTTCTGTTAGTCTCCACAGAAAGAGTCTGAGTTTTACAGTGACAGAGAGGCTTTAGGTTCCTCTTATCCATTTCCTAAGAAATCGAAAGCTTGTACCAATTTGTTGGTTCTTTCGCTACTTGTATTATGTTTTGTCTAACTTCCACTATTTTTAGCCTTCTGAGAAAGAGTATGAGTTTTACAGTGTTGGAGAGGCTCTAGGTTCCTCTCATGCATTGCCCAAGAAATCGAAAGTTTCTACCCTAGCAGGCACTATCGCACCCACGTCGAGCCAAGATATTGTAGCGCTAGAGCCCTGCTCTAATAAGAAAAGTAAGAAAAGGCTCAGGCTTTAGTCTTCCACTTCCCTTGGCACAGAGGATGCAAGGGAGATTATGGTCTTGAAGAAGAAAAGGTCACACAACGCTTTGTCTCAGCCTTCAACTCATCATCCTCCATCCTATATACCTACAATCCCTATTGCTTAGGTACTTTAGTCTTCCATTAACTTTTTACCCATTCACCTTTTTCCTTGGTTGTAATCCTTCTCTTTTGTGAAGGTCTTGGAGACTATTACGGAGGATCCTGCGACCTTGGGGGATGAGAATACGCCTGTAGGATTTATTCATGGTCCTGGTCCGCAATCAATCGTTAGCTCGTCAAGCCTGAGTGAGGATCTTAAAAAGACTCCAATCTAACTCTGTAAGCACCTCGTCAAATCATATGACTAGCTTGCCATGGTTCACCTGCCTCACCTGAAGCATCCCCGATTTTCGATTTTGACAAAAAAATTCAACAGCTGAAATTAAAGGTGGCTATCATAGACCTCCTGGAAGCCGTACGTGCCAACATTCATATTCTTGTTGAACTACAAGAATTGATGTTAAAGTTGATTCAACTGGAGGCCCCTTCTTAGATCTATATTCTGGTCTTGGATCAGGAATTTTTTTTGGATCAAGCTATCCAAACTGTAGCCTTTAAAAGGGATTCTTCCAGATGTGTCAAGGAGAAAGTCGTTGCCCTGACCTAACAACAGTGTCTAATATATCAGTCCCAAAAAAATATTGCTCACTAGGAGGCCAAGGTTGCCAATAAAGAGTTGTTTGCCTCTCTCGATAAGAATATCTTGTCATGGACCTAACAAATCAATGGCTACAGAAGGCTCTTAAGGAGGCGAAGCAGAAAAATGCCACAATAAATACCACTGGTTTGGACTCCCTCGAGGGGAAGATAATATAAGATTTTGGCTTAGGCGTTTAGCAAGCTAAAATAGCTCATGAGCTATCAAAGGAGGTGGATCGACTGAAAGCTCATAACCTTCGACATGACTAGAAGCTTGTGCGTGTGAAGGCGTGTTTCAAAGCCTTGCAGCGGGCTCTCACACCTTAGTTTTCCTCCGTTCTCATGTAATAGTACTTCGACTTTTTGGCCTTGTGTTATTTACCATTTTTTTAGGAATTTTTGTAATATCTCCATTTTGCCAAATCAATAATATTTAAGTATTATTTTCCTCCAGTGATCTTAATTTCCTAAAGCATATGCCTGTACCTTTTTAAGTATTTCTCATTTATTCATAATTTTCAATTATGAGAGTTTAACTCTCAATTTCGTCGCATTATTGGAAAAAACTTGATTAAATTTGAAAGGTACTTTCCAATTGGGTGACCATTTTCCCAAGGTTCTATCATACTTGTCGAGAGGAAGTATAACCTTCTAGACATAATCTCCAATGGAGAAAGCTTTGGACTTTACCTTTTTACTATACGTTTGAGTTATTCTCTTCTTTTGCCTCATCAAGGTATCTAAAGCAAATAGTCTTTCTTCGTCCAAGCCGACCAACTCATTTATTATCATACTCCAAAAATGGTCAGATGGGGTTTTGTTTTTCCTTTGAATTCTTACCGACTGTAAGCATATCTCTGTAGGTAGAACTGCATCATGTCCAAACATGAGTCGAAAGGGTGTAGCATTGGTGGCCTCCTTGGGCCAAGTTCTACAAGCCCAAAGTGCTTAGTTTAAAGTTGTATGCCAACTCCTTGGCTTTTTTCCTATGTGATTTTTTATCAAGCTTATAATAACTTTGTTTGCAGCCTCTACTTGGCCCTTAGCTTGTGCATACTAAGGGATCAATGTTAGGAATTTGATCCATGTCTCTGCAGCAAACTCCATTACCTTTCTTCCGACAAAGACTAAACCCTATTAAGTTGTTATGGTTTTAGGAGTCCCATATCTACACATGATTTGACTTTGTATGAAGTCAATCATCGTATCTTGGTCGACATTGATTAAAGTTACCGCCTCGACCCACTTTGTAAAGTAATTAATTCCCACGAGGACATACCTATTTCTTTTAGAGGACGCCGACTTGATCTCTCATATTAGGTCTAACGCCCATTTCCGAAAAAGGCCATGGCTTGATGATCGAATGTAATTCACTGGCGGGCACGTGTTATATTCCTCCACATTTTTGGAACTCTTGACATCCTTGAGCGAACTCGATGTAATCTTTGAACATGGTGGGCTAGTATACCCCCTTCCGAGACAACAACCATTTCATTTTATGCCCTTCTTATGGAGTCTTTTTGAACAACTCGTTTCCAATGATGACGTAACTTAACGCTTATATTTTGTTTTTTGACCTGTTGTTCCTGTTGGGTTTCTAAGGAACTCAACAATTTCTCCTTTCCAATCATTGTTTTGCCATGTTGTCGATAGCATAAGTTTCAAAAAGTTCAAAATTCTGGTAACTCTTCTACCCCTACCAGATTTGGGGTTTACAACTCTAATCGAACGACACTAGTTGGCACCAACTTGTCTTTCACTTCAGTCAAGTTCTTTAATTTTCTCATAGCTACCTTGTCGCTTGAGGCTACTTGGGCCAAATCGTTGGCCTCTTGGTTGTGTATTCGTGGTATGTGTTCAATATCTATAATTTCAAACCATTTAAGCATTGAATTTTCCTTAACGAAGTAGATTAACCGTTTTTCTTTAATACATTTGTATTCCTTTGTTAGCTTCTTGATTACCAGTTCAGAGTCACCTTTGATCTCCACTTTGGTTTCCCCCAAGTCTAATAATATGGTATGGCCTGTAATCAAGGATTCGTATTTAGCCTCATTGTTAGAAATATGGCCATTGATTTTGAACTTAGACTTAGTAGGAATTCCTTCTGGGGACATGATGAAAATCCCCATGTCCGTTCCTTTAAAATGGGTGGAACCATTAAAATATAGTTTCCTTGTCGGGAACTCGACAAAGTTCTACGCTATTTCTGTTACAGCGTGATCTACTATCATATCAGGAACAATTTGGCCTTTCATGGCCTTTAAAGGCGCATAAAAAGAATATTCAATCAGGGCTAATACCCATTTTCCAACTCTACTATGTAAAATTGGTTTTGACAACATGTGCTTAATTATGTCGAAGTATGAATAAAAAAACACATCTAAAGATTTTATATAATGCTTGAGTTTAGTACAAGAAAAGTATAAAGATAAACATAATTTTTCTACCATAGTGTATCTAGTCTCAACGTCATTCATGATTCGACTTAAATAGTATATGGCTCTTTCGATGCCATCATCACCTTCTTGGGCTAACATACTCCCAATCATCAAGTCAGATGCATAAACATATAACTTTATGGCTTTGTTCCTCTTGGGAGGTAACAACATTGGAGGCTTCGACAAGTACCTCTTAATCTCATTGAAGGCTTGTTTATGTTCTGGTCTCCACTTGAAACCTTCTTTTTTCTTTAATCGTAACAGTGGTGAGAATAGTTTTGTCTTGTCACTTATATTTAAAATGAATCTTCTTAGAAAGTTGATTTTTCTAACAAGGACTGAAGTTGTTTTTTATTAGTCAGAGACTCAGTATTTTGTATGGCTTTCGTCTTGTTTGAGTTTATCTCTATGACCTTCTTATGGACGACAAATCCAAGAAATTCCCATGCATGAACCTAAAAAGAACATTTTAACGGGTTCAATTTAAGCCCATGTTTCCTCGTCCTTTCTGTTGGTTCTAAGTGTTGGAAGCAATTTTGGTAAAACCTAGAGTGTTCACAAGTTGTCACATGTGTTGTCTTAACATAAGACAACTTGTACCTGCTGGATGTTTAAAATATGATTATGTAGGATTTTACTGAGACGTCAGACCCGATGTCATGACATCTGTATATAGAACATTCAGTCTGAATGTTATGTATTATGTGATTGCGTTTTAAATGCTAATTTGTGTATGATTGATGAGATGATTGAACACACTATAAATCAGTAATTACAACGAGATTAACTTATTTTCCAAAGAGATCTAATCAACTGTCATGAGATGATATGAATGGAAAATAGTTTTAGGGTTTTATGATGTCCAAGCCCAGCCAATTGCTTCTATAAAAAGGATATGGAAAACCTGATTTGATACACAAGAAATAACGAATGAAATATTGAGAGAGAATAAGGGTTTAAGTCTTGTGTGGTCGTGTGATTTGTAAGCCATTCCATTCATCCATAGATGATTGAATTGGTCTGATTTTTGAGTTGTAATTTGTCACTCTAAGCTTGTAAGCACGAGTGTGTGTCTACTTGATTGAAGCTGTTAAGTAAGATCAAGTGTGTGTCTTTGAAGAGTGTCTTCTTTTCATTATAATTCTTGTTTTATATCACTGCTGTGATTGAGGGGGACTGAGTAGGGTCTCTTATCTAAGAGTTCTTAGGTAGAAGTCACACGGGTAGAGATTAGGTGAAAAGACTGTAACTTGAAGCTGTTTACTGAGAGTCTTTGAACTGATTCTATTTAGTGGATTTCCTTTCTGGCTTGGTAGCCCCTAGACGTAGGTGAGTTTGCACCGAACTGGGTTAACATTTGCTTGTGTCTCTTACATTACATTACTGTTCTTTATCTTTTATCCTGTTTGTATTGTTCAGATATTAGTGTCGTGACATTACCTTCGACATTTCATATCTGATACCAGAATTTCAATTGGTATCAGAGCAGGCATCCTGCTCTGGTTCTGGGTGAGATCTAGGGGCGTTACTTTCTGGTACTATGGAGAGAGATGGAGGATCTGTCCACAGGCCACCTATTATGGATGGATCCAACTATGACTACTGGAAACCTCGAATGGTAGCCTTCCTAAAATCTCTGGATAATAAGGCTTGGAAGGTTGTTTTAACAGGCTGGGAACATCCAGTTATTACTAAGGATGGAGAAGCTACTACTGTTAAGAAGGATGAAGAACAATGGACCAAGGAGGATGATGATTTAGCCTTGGGAACTCTAAAGCATTGAATGTTATATTCAACGGAGTAAATAAGAATATCTTCAGATTGGTAAACAACTGTGAAGTGGCTAAAGATGCTTGAGACATTCTCAAAACCACTCGTGAAGGCACCTCTAGAGTAAAGATGTCTAGATTGCAGCTGCTCACTACCAAGTTTGAAAATTTAAGGATGAAAGAAGATGAAAATATTCATGAATTTCATATGAATATCCTTGAAATTGCTAATGCCTCAGGAGCCCTGGGTGAGAAGATGTCAGATGAAAAATTAGTGAGGAAAATACTTAGGTCACTCCCTAAGAGATTTGCCATGAAAGTGACAACCATAGAAGAGTCTCAAGACATTTCCAATATGAGAGTTGATGAGCTAATTGGATCCCTCCAAACTTTTGATATGGGAATGTCTGATGGATCTAAAAAGAAAGTCAAAAGCATAGCCTTCATGTCAAACACTGAGGAGGAAGAGGAGGAAAGTGGTCAAGATATTGATGAAGATCTGGCAAATGATGTAGCAATGCTGGGAAGACAATTCAACAGACTTCTGAAAAAGATGGATGTAAGATCTAAGGCTAATGTCAAGAACATCTCATCTGACATCAGTAAATCCAACAATGCTGGAAGAAGAACAAGGTCAGATGAAAAGCCCAAAGAAGGAAAAGGAGTTCAGTGCCATGAATGTGACAGGTATGGACACATTAGAACTAAATGTGGAACCTATCTCAAGAAACAAAAGAGGAGTCTTGCTGCCACTTGGTCTGATGAAAGTGAAACAGAAGAGTCTGCAAACCTTGTGACTGACTTGACTGGAAGATGGGGTTCTGACGAAGACTCAAGTTATAATGAAGTAACCTTTGAAGAGTTGGCCACTACCTACAGAAAGTTGTGGCACATAAGTGCAGAAGTATGTCAACAAGTTGAAAGCCAGAAGAAAGTGATAGTACAACTGGAGAATGAGAAGGCAGAACATTTGGAAACCATCTCCAAGTTGAAGACTGAAGCAGTTTTCTTGAATTCTAAACTAGATGAGATGACCAAGTATGTAAGAATGCTAAAAAAATGGATCTGACACCTTAGACAAAATTCTCCAGACTGGACAAATAACAGGAGACAAGTCTGGCATTGGGCTCAATGAATCTAAACCTGAGTGCAGCCACACTGGTAGCAAACCAAAGTTCAAATTCAAGTGTAGTCACACTGGGAGAAAACCAGAGATGTCACATCATATGTCACAACATCATAAAGGAAGACAGCAGAAAGGGAAACATCAAAGATGGAGATGTCATTACTGTGAACAATTTGGCCACATAAAACCATTCTGCTATAAGTTGTATGGCTATCCTAGTCCCTCTCATCATCAAACTAAACCCAAACATCACATACCTGTCAACAAAAAACAATGGGTTCCTATGACTGATGTTACAAGTCTGATAGCTCACACTTCCTTCATAGTTTCAGCCAAAGAAGATTGGTATTTTGACAGTGGGTGCTCCAGACACATGACTGGAAACAAAAACCTGCTAACTGGCCTTCATCCTCATGCCACCAGT
This sequence comes from Lathyrus oleraceus, assembly GCF_024323335.1. Taxonomy (NCBI): domain Eukaryota; kingdom Viridiplantae; phylum Streptophyta; class Magnoliopsida; order Fabales; family Fabaceae; genus Lathyrus; species Lathyrus oleraceus. Next base: position 84,459,661 of record NC_066581.1, read on the forward strand.
TATGTAACCTTTGGTGATGGAGCAAAGGGTGAAATCAAGGGAGTTGGTAAACTCAATTGCCCTGGAGTTCCTAATCTTGACAATGTCCTACTTGTTAAGGGACTGACTGCAAACCTAATAAGCATCAGTCAACTATGTGACCAAGGTCTAACTGTAAACTTCACCAAAACTGAATGTCTGATTACTAACAAAGAAAATGAAGTGATCATGAAAGGAGTCAGGTCTAAAGACAACTGCTACATGTGGAGTTCTCAAGAAATTGGTTATTCTTCAATGTTTACTTTAGCCAAAGAAGAAGAAGTAAAGATATGGCATCAAAGATTGGGCCATCTGCATCTTAAATGTATAAAGAGGATTATATCTGTTGAAGCTGTTAGAGGAATTCCCAACTTGAAAATTGATGAAGGAAAAGCCTGTGGGGAATGTCAGATTGGAAAACAGACAAGGATGTCACACCAGAATCTCAGACATGACACCACTTCCAAAGTACTGGAACTCCTCCATATGGATTTGATGGGACCCATGCAGGTGGAAAGCCTTGGTGGGAAGAAGTATGCGTATGTAGTGGTGGATGACTTCTCCAGATACATCTGGATCAATTTTATAAGAGAAAAATCTGATGTTTTGGAAGTCTTCAAAGATCTTTGTCTAAAACTTCAAAGAGAAAAGGAAAGTCAATTTATCAAAATTAGAAGTGACCATGGGAAGGAATTTGAGAACAACAAATTTGTTGAATTCTGTTCTTTAGAAGGAATTCATCATGAGTTCTCATCTCCCATTACTCCCCAGCAAAATGGTGTGGTGGAAAGGAAAAATAGAACCCTTCAAGAATCATCCAGAGCTATGGTTCATGCTAAGAAATTACCTTACCACTTTTGGGCTAAAGCTATGAACACAACCTGCTATGTTCATAACAGAGTAACCTTGAAGAAAGGGACTCCTACTACCTTATATGAAGTCTGGGAAGGGAGAAGACCTACAGTCAAATACTTCCATATGTTTGGTAGTAAATGTTATATCTTGACTGATCGTGAACAAAGAAGGAAGATGGATCCCAAAAGTGATGAAGGAATATTTCTGGGCTAATCAACAAACAGCAGAACATATAGAGTCTTTAATTCCAGAACAAAAGTAATGATGGAATCTATCAATGTTATGGTTGATGATCAACAGACTGATGTCACAGACGATGTTCAGACGTCTCCAAATGATCCCCCAGCTGATTTCTTAGACAAAAATAATGAGAGTGAACCTCCTGAAACTGAACCTGAATATGACAAAATCAACAAGGGACCCTCCATCGGGATTCAGAAGGATCATCCCAACGATCTCATTATAGGAGACCCAAATAAAGGGGTCACAACTAGATCAATGAAAGTGATCTCACATGGCTGCTTTGCGTCCAAGATTGAGCCTAGGAATGTCAAGGAAGCCTTGACTGATGAGTTCTGGATCAATGCCATGCATGAGGAGTTAGGTCAATTCAAGAGGAATGAAGTATGGGAACTGGTCCCTAGACCTGAAGGAATAAATGTCATAGGTACAAAGTGGGTGTTAAGAATAAATCTGATGAACAAGGGGTGGTTACTAAAAACAAAGCAAGATTAGTAGCACAAGGATATACTCAAGTTGAAGGAGTGGATTTTGATGAAACATTTGCTCATGTAGCTCGCCTTGAATCCATTAGACTTTTGCTTGGAGTGACATGTATTCTGAAGTTCAAACTGTTCCAAATGGATGTAAAAAGTGCCTTCTTGAATGGCTACTTAAATGAGGAAGTATATGTTGAACAACCTAAAGGATTCACAGATCCAAATCTTCCAAAGCATGTGTACAGATTGAAGAAAGCCCTCTATGGTTTGAAACAAGCTCATAGGGCTTGGTATGAGAGACTCATAGTGTTCCTCACTAACAATGGATACAGGAAGGGAGGTATCGACAAAACCCTATTTGTTAAGAATGAAGGAGGAAAACTCATGGTGGCTCAAATATATGTGGATGATATTGTGTTTGGTGGAATGTCAGATCAGACAGTCGAACATTTTGTTAGACAAATGCAGACTGAGTTTGAGATGAGCCTTGTTGGAGAGCTGACCTATTTCCTTGGGCTACAAGTCAAGCAGATGGAAGATTCTATCTTTCTATCTCAAAGCAAATATGCCAAGAACATTGTTAAGAAGTTTGGCATGGAGAATGCAAGTCATAAAAGGACACCTGCTCCTACACATTTGAAAGTCTCCAAAGATGAAAATGGTGGTAGTGTAGATCAAAGTTTGTATAGAAGCATGATAGGAAGTCTGCTATACCTCACAGCAAGTAGACCTGACATTGCCTTTGTTGTAGGTGTTTGTGCTAGATATCAAGCGGAACCAAAAGTCATTCACATAAACCAAGTGAAGAGGATACTAAAATATATCAATGGCACCAGTGACTATGGAATGCTATATACTCATGGTTCTGGATCCATGCTGACTGGATACTATGATGCTGACTGGGATGGAAGTGCTGATGATAGGAAAAGCATATTAGGAGGATGTTTCTTCTTGGGGAAAAACTTGATATCATGGTTTAGCAAGAAACAAAATTGTGTGTCTCTATCCACTGCTGAAGCTGAATACATAGCAGATGGGAGTAGTTGTTCTCAACTGGTTTGGATGAAACAAATGTTGACTGAATACAATGTCACACAAGATGTCATGACATTTTACTGTGACAACCTGAGTGCTATAAATATTTCTAAGAATCCTATTCAGCACAGCAGGACAAAGCACATTGATATTCGTCACCACTTTATTAGAGAACTATTGGAAGAGAAAATCATAGCCCTGGAGCATGTTACTACTAAAATGCAATTAGCTGACATATTTACAAAGGCTTTGGATGCTAATCAATTTGAATGTTTAAGAGGGAAATTAGGGATTTGTATCCATGAGAATTTATAGCAATTAATTTGAGTGGAAAAGGTAATAAAAATATTGTCTGCCCACTTAAAAGAAAATGCCCCATTTATGGTAAATCATTACCTAGTATTGGAACTACCATCTATACCATTTTCACACGCAACCTCAACACAATCACTTCCATCTTCATCAAACTTTATCGACCATCTCTGCTAGGGCAACAAAAATTCTTTCACAAGTTCAACAAAATGTCACAACATCCTTCATCTTCTGGTTCTAAACCTACTCACAAAGCAAGAGCACACTCCATGGATTTTCTGGATAAAGACATTTTGGAAGTTATTCCCCTTTCAGTAATCCCAGGCGACGCCCCTGGTCCATCTTCCACTGCAGGAAATAATCAAGGTAACAGTTCTGATAACCCTCCCTCTAAGGATGACATGCATTATACTGATCGTGTCATTAGGAATCTGGTCACAAGGATCTTAAATAAAGGACACTCAGTCAAGGGAGTTTTGACTCCTCTGTCTAGAAGGGACCCCTCACCTAAGGTGGAACCTCAAAATGAGAAAGATGATGATTCATCTAGGTCAGAGAAAGATATTGCTGCAGAAGGATTGTGTTCTTTAGGGAAAACCTTGCCTAGTAAGAAACCTGTAGATGCTTCTCAGTCTAAGAAGCATGACTCTATTGAGAAGGTGATTGATTTGGAAGAAGAGATCTCAGATGAGGAAGATGACACCTTGCTTCATCACTTGAAGCCAAGTGTTGCAAAGAGAATGAAGACCAGGAAAGGAAGGTTTGTGGCTGAGATGATAACAGCCAGAACTAGTAAGAAGGCTGCTGTTGTAGGTCCTTCAAAGTCATGGAGTAAAGTGGAAGTCAAGAAGAGAAAGGTCAGAGAAAGTTTTGATTCTGAAGATGATGTTGAAGACAATGTCCCAGACATCTCTCCTGTTAAAAAGAAAACTGTTAGAAAATCTCCAGCTAAGGTTGCTGCTGTGCATTTGGATAACATTTCCTTCCATCTGGAAGATGGTGCAGCCAAGTGGAAATTTGTAATACATAGGAGAGTTGCTGTGGAAAGGGAACTAGGAAAGGATGTTGTGGAAGTGAAGGAGGTTATGGAGTTGATCAAGTCTGTTGGTTTAATGAAAATAGTTAGTGCATTACCCCAATGTTTTGAAGGTCTTGTGAAGGAGTTTGTGGTGAACATCCCAGAGGATATTGCTGACAAGAACAACAAAGAGTTTTGCAAAGTGTTTGTTAGAGGAAGGTGTGTAAGGTTCTCCCCTACTGTAATCAATAAGTTCCTAGGAAGAGGAACATAATGTGCTATTGAATTAGAGGCCACAGACAATGAAGTCTGTAGGACAATTACTGTTGGACAAGTCAAGGAATGGCCAAGCAAAAAGCATCTCTATGCTGACAAATTAACTGTAAAATATGCTATCTTACATAAGATAGGGTCAGCCAACTGGGTACCAACAAACTACATCTCAACAATCTCTAATGCTCTTGGAAGGATAATATATGCTATTGGAACCAGGCTCAACTTTGATTATGGAAGGTTCATGTTTGAACAAATTGTTAGACATGCTTCCACAAATGCAGTGAAGCTGCCAATTGCCTTTCCCTCAATTATTTGTGGGGTGATTCTAAGCTAGAAATCTGGTATTTTAAGCACAAGTGATATCCCCAATAGAAGAAAGCCTCCATTGTCAATTCATTACAAGTTATTTGAAGGCAGTCATGTCAATGACATTGTAATGAAATCTGCAATGAAGAAGCCAGCCTCTCAAGGTGGCCTGATTGCTGAATTGAAGGAAACCTGTAAGGAATTGGAGTCTGGGATTAGGGTGGCTAAGGCTAGGAAAGAGGCTTTAGAGGTTCTAATTAATAGCTTGGAGCAGGGAGATATGGATAATATTGGTGAAGCCAAGGAAACAGATGCTCACACCTCAAGTGAGAGGTATGATTCTCAAGACAAATCTAGTGGCAGTTCTGGATCTGAAGGTGAAGAAGATGCTAGCTCCTCAGACTGAGTTGTGGTGATGATGGCCGCTCTGTTATGATGATGTTCTGGATGCTTTGATGTTTGTAGTTTTTTTTTGGCAGTCTTGTTTGATGCCATGATGTAATTTTTGGGCTCTTTGTGAGTTCTCTGAATTTCTGTTTATCTCAGCTCATGTAGCTGTGTATGATATGGTTTTGTAACACCTGACATTTTGTTTTAGCATTTTATATGTTATAACATCCTTTGTGACATTCTCTGCTGGACTGATTGACATTTATTTTGTCTAATTGGTTACTTTGGTCTATTTTGACTAAAAATGGGGATAAGTTAAGATGTGGAGATCTGCAGTTAATATGTGCTAGGCTAAACAGGTGACAACTGATGTTGAACAGAATAATGTTCTGTGTTGTACAGGTGATATTGAAGGAGATGTCAGAGGGAGGTTCTGAATGTTACAGGTGCAGTTGGTGTTGAAGGAGATGTCTGTGTTGAACAGACTTAGGGGGAGAAGAAGCACCTATGTGTTTAATGTGTGTTTATTACTAGTTGCTATTATAGCTAGTAATTGTGTGGTTATTGCTTCTGCTGCTGCTTAACTGTTGATATGTTTTTCCTCTTGTGAACAAATGGACTGATATATGTTTTATCCAAAATTTACCAAAGGGGGAGTTTGTTGGTTCTAAGTGTTGGCAGCAATTTTGGTAAAACCTAGAGTGTTCACAAGTTGTCACATGTGTTGTCTTAACATAAGATAACTTGTACCTGCTGGATGTTTAAAATGTGATTATGCAGGATTTTACTGAGATGTCAGACTCGATGTCACGACATCTGTATACAGAACATTTAGTCTGAATATTATGTATTATGTGATTGCGTTTTTAATGCTAATCTGTGTATGATTGATGAGATGATTGAACACGCTATCAATTAGTAATTACAACGAGATTAACTTATTTTCCAAAGAGATCTAATCATATGTCATGAGAAGATATGAATGGAAAATAGTTTTAGGGTTTTATGATGTCCAAGCCCAACCAATTGCTTCTATAAAAAGGACATGGAAAACCTGATTTGATACACAAGAAATAACGAACAAAATATTGAGAGAGAATAAGGGTTTAAGTCTTGTGTGGTCGTGTGAATTGTAAGCCATTCAATTCATCCATAGATGATTGAATTGGTCTGATCTTTGAGTTGTAAATTGTCACTCTAAGCTTGTAAGCATGAGTGTGTGTCTACTTGATTGAAGTTGTTAAGTAAGATCAAGTGTGTGTCTTTGAAGAGTGTCTTGTTTTCATTGTAATTCTTGTTTTATATCACTGTTGTGATTGAGGGGGAGTGAGTAGGGTCTCTTATCTAAGAGTTCTTAGGTAGAAGTCACACGGGTAGAGATTAGGTGAAAAGACTGTAACTTGAAGTTGTTTACTGAGAGTCTTTGAACTGATTCTATTTAGTGGATTTCCTTCCTGGCTTGGTAGCCCCCAGGCGTAGGTGAGTTTGCACCGAACTGGGTTAACAATTGCTTGTGTCTCTTGCATTACCGTTCTTTATTTTTTATCCTGTTTGTATTGTTCAGATATTAGTGTCGTGACATTACCTTCGACATCTCATATTTGATACCAGAACTTCAATTGGTATCAGAGTAGGCATCCTGCTCTGGTTCTAGGTGAGATCTAGGGACGTTACTTTCTGGTATTATGGAGAGAGATGGAGAATCTGTCCACAAGCCACCTATTATGGATGGATCCAACTATGACTACTGGAAACCTCGAATGGTAGCCTTCCTAAAATCTCTGGATAATAAGGCTTGGAAGGTTGTTTTAACAGGCTGGGAACATCCAGTTATTACTAAGGATTGAGAAGTTACTACTGTTAAGAAGGCTGAAGAACAATGGACCAAGGAGGATGATGATTTAGCCCTTGGGAACTCTAAAGCATTGAATGCTATATTGAACGGAGTAAATAAGAATATCTTCAGAAGATGCTTGGGACATTCTCAAAACCACTCGTGAAGGCACCTCTAGAGTGAAGGCCTCCGAGCATCATTACCCATTCTTCAGGCCAAAAGACATCATTACCCATTTGTACGTGTCGAAGGCCCCCAAGCATCGAAACTCCATTTTTGCTACGTTTTCAACTGCAATGAAAATCTGGTTGTAACCAAAGTATCCATCGAGGAGACTTAGGTATTAAAATCCACCCGCAAAATTGACCAACGTCTTATCCACTAAAGATCCCTAAAGTTTATTCAGACTCTAAGGGTACCATTTTTCTTAATAACTAGAATAATATTAGCAAGCCATTTGACATACTTGACAGGTCTGATGAACTTGTTCTGGAGCAACCTTTCGATCTCAGCTTTGATCTTCGACATAATTTTTGGCGCGATTCTCTGTGGGGTCTGCTTCACTAGCTTATTGCCAAGTCTGACCAACAACTTTAGTTCGACTAGTTTACAGCTGAGCCCAGGCATTGCATCATAGTCCCAAGAGAAATAGTCTATGAATTCTTTTAATACCTTGGTCACTTCTACTTTTAGGTGTGGGTCGATTTTGGCACTAATGTATGTTGGCCTCTTCATATCCCCATCTCCCAAGTTTACCTCTTCCAAAGGATCATGCGCCTGCATTTTCCTAGTTGAGATTGTTAGGTCCTTCTCGAACCCCAAAGGCTCGTCATTATAGATGCAATCTAGCTTCCGGCTTTTTGAAGATGTTGTTTGGTCAGTAAAGCCAGATTTATTTACCGAGATTTCTCAGGCTTAATGGATTCGACAACCAGTATTTGTTGAGATTCGGCCTCCAAGGCCGTCAATATTTTGTTTTCAGCCACATATGTTGAAATCCGAGCCAATGCGTTTGACTCAATCATGATCACCGCCATATTCATACCATCGGTTATATCCTCTGATGGTTTCGTATTCCCAGGTAAACTTTTATTGAGAGTTTAGGTTCACCATGTAACTTACTTCACGCCCTTCTAAGTTATACCTTCCTCCGGCAAGTCTATATGTCGAAATGTTAGCTAGTTTTTGGTCAAATTTGAGCCTGTCGATCTGATTGACATCTGCCCTAAAAAACTGTGATCCGCTTCATGGTTTCGAAGACCCTATCAGGCTTCCAAATCGTGATCCTCTGATTCATAGATGAGGGTAAACATCATACTCCATGCAACCATTCTCTCTCCAATAGCATATTGTAGTTTGCTTTTGTCGGCACCACTATAAATAATGTTGGCCTTGTGGTGGTTCCCACGACTAATGTCGACTTGAATTACCCCTAAGGGATTGCTGGTTTTGCCCTTATAGTTGGACAATATCATGTTGTTATAGGCCAAACTTGTGGCTTATTTGACTATTTTCCCCAAGAGGAATTGGGGCATAACATTAACACATGCCCCATAGTCCATCAATGTATTGTTGATCCCCACCTCATTTACCTTGACCCTTATATACAAAGCCTTCAGGTACTGTTACATGGCCATGCCTGGGCTTTTAAAAATGGCACGGTCTTCACTCACTAAACCGCCATTCATCACATAATAACACATATGTTTGTGGGTAGCAAGTTCTTCATCAAGACCTTCTAACTCAATTACTTATGTGACTGTATCGTACTCCAATGACAACACATGTATCATATTACATATAATATCTAATTCCGGCTCAGACCCTGAATCGAAGTTATTTGTCTCCATATCGGCGTCTTCGACTGCCTTGTCTTTTGTGTCTTTATCCTCTTTTATGTGTGACAGAGGGGGAGGCAACCTTTGCTTGACTGACCTTCGATTATTTTGGCCTTCATCGACAAATCAAACATTATCAGTTCCGCTGGAACTTCCAGCCTCTCATGTAGCTTTCTTGTTTCTATGGTGCCTCCTCCATTGAGTCATGGTAATGGGGCTTTTTCCCATGTAGTTTTGTGAGACATTTATAATTTTCCATTTGCCCCCACCAGTTTTTGATTTTCGAGTAGGGCGCAACCATTCTCTGGGAGACGCACTTGTAGTAAGGACATAACTCTTACCCTGAAACTTTGTTGGGACTTGCCCTTTGTTGGAGAAAGGTCTCTTGGTCTTATCCTATTAGAGAAACTTCTTGTATTGGTAAGGATTGGTCCTCTCCAACTCTTTAGCAGCTTCCTTGTCAAACACGGAGATGCATCTGGGACACAACATTACCTTTGAATCTTTCAACTTGCAACTATTCAGAAAATCGACCAACTCCTCTTCAACATTAGGATATGCCTTTGTTGTTTGATCCTCATCATTTGGTTTTCTATCCTCAGCCCCAACACTGGAAATAGTGTCGACGACCATGATATCCACTAGCTTGAAAAAGAAAGCCTCTGTTTTTATTTCATTTTCTTCCTCCGGGCGTGGTTCCTGCTTCTCAGCAAACTTAAGTATATCATCCTTGAGAGCATTTCCCACCAGGTCCCTAAAAAGCACACATTGAGAAGAATTATGACCTAAAAAATTATGGAATTTATAAAAACCTTTTTTCTTTCTTTGTTCTAATGGAGGGACTTTAGTCCCTTTTAGGACAATGATTTGTCCATCAGCAACCAACAAATCAAAGATTTCGTCGCACTTAGTAACATCAAAGTTATATGTTCTAGCAACAAATTTTTAATTTTTAGGCTCTACGGGGTTCTTCCAGTTTGACGGTTTTAGGATCTCGCATGTATAGGGAGGCCCAGGATTTAGTTCGGCCATATTGACCTCATTCTTCTCTACATACTCATACTCTGAGTCAAATGAGTTTCCTATGTTGTAAACTTCGACATAAGCTACTTTCTTTTTACTAAACTTCAAAGTTCTAACTTTTTCGACTTTTAACCGTTCGACTTATCAAACTCGATCAGCCAACTGGCCCATGTATCTCAAGTATTAGGTGTCTAACTTCTTCCTAATGGAGTAGTCGAGACCCCCTGCTTCCAGTTCAACTAACTCATGTTCTAGAACTTGTGTAAAACATCTCGATTTCAAGGTTCTAAACCTATTGAGGTAATCGTCAATGATTTCAGCCACCTTTATCCTTACACTGGATAATTTCTTGAGGCTAATCTTACATTGCCTAATGTAGAGCTACTCGTGAAAGACCCTTTCTAATTAGGCACATGTAAATATGAAGTTTGGGGGAAGGATGGTGAACCATGTACAAGCGTTCTTAGTCAATGATTTTGGAAAATACTTGATTTTCAAGCTCTCATTGTTGGCTAAATCACCAACCTTAGTCTGATATCTAGCGACACGTTTGACGGTGTACTCATTAGTGTCTCCAGAAAAATTGGTGAATTTTGGGACTTTCCAGCCCCTAGAAAATTTGGCTTGCCTTTCCAACCCCTAGGAAATTCTGGACAAAAACACATTCGACGATGTTGGTTAAATTATCCTGTACCCCCATGTTGTTTTGTCAGGCTTGTCTCGGGACTTGGTTGGACTCTTGATTGTGTTGCACTAGGACCATGTCGAGGCCTTATGGCCTTTGATAGTTCTCGACAACCCTATTTTATGGAGGGTTAACCCCTTTGAGAATGTTAGGCACTGGAGTTGGTGGCATTGTGTAAGACCCTAATTTTGACCGTAAGATCCCTCATGGCATCATAACATTGCATTTGCATCTTGCCTCAAGGATCATAGCATCTTGGCTCCTTTCCTTTGGGTGGGATCTCTTGTGAGTTGTTTTGAGATCACCAAGCATGCTTTAATTGTATATTATTACTTTTCTTTTTTTGTCTACTAACCAAAAGCACACAAATATGTCACTAACATCTTTTGTTTGTAGCTTGAGCAGTCACAAGATTCAAGGCTCATAGAAGTCCTATGCTCATTGATATGTCTAGGTGAAGATGAAAGCAAGCATGGCAATGGTTCCCAAAGCTCTCATCCATCAAATATGCCTCCCAAGTATCTCAAATCATCATTTTGATCAAAGCAAACCAAAGGGTTTGAGGCTTGTTCCCCAAGGAAACCCTAATTCATCTGTGCATCAGTTGTGCCTTGCTCATGAAGCAACCTCAACCCATGATCAAATAAAATCAAGGGAAGTTCTTCCATTCATCATTTCATGCATATTTGAGATCATTTGAGTGTCCTCAATTATTAATTCATCAAGATTTGAGGCATGGACTTGAGAAGTTGATCAGTCAATTCATCTGACTATTTTGAAATACACTGAGACCTAAACATTTAATATGTTTATCAAATGGAGATGACCCCAAGAGAAACAATGTTCTTAAGAACCATATGAACAACTTTCATGCTCATCAAAAATTTATTTGAAGCTTGGAAGGTCATCATCCATTTCAAAACATTATAGGTCATTTTGACTGAAACCCTAATTTTAGGTCAACTTCCCAAGGACATAACTCACTCATTTTGCATGATTTTGAGGTGGGATCAAATGAATTAGAAAGTTTAAGATGTCTACTTCAATTGTTATGTTGAACAAATTTTTCAAAATCCTAAAATAAATACATGTGATAATGCAAAACATTATAGGTCACTTTGGACCAAAGGCATTGAAATGTGAAAAAGTCCAACTTCAAGTGCCCATAACTTTCTCATCAAAAATCAAAATGATGCAAACTATAAGTTCAAATTGATTGTATTGAAATGATCTACAACTTTGATGTTGAAGGTTTTGTCATTTGAAGCTTGCATCATTTAAACAGAAGGGCTTGAAGTTTGGCCATTTTTGAAATTTTCAGATATACATGTTTTGCACCCTACACTTCATGATCAATTTTCACCAATTTCCAAGTTTCAAATGAAGTTTTGGTCAACATAAAAAATGATCCTCATGCCAAAAGCTTTTCAACCATTACCCATAAGGCTATGTTTCAGTTTTGGAAATGCCATTTTCGAAGAGATGAACATATTAGTGCATTTTTGGAAATCAATTGAAATTGCATTGCATGAGCTCAGCACACATAATCTTCACGTCCATTTTGATTCTATTTGGCATCAACTTGCAAATCCAAGTAGAATTAGCCCTCCATGCGCCTATATAGATACATGCATGAAGGCGCTTTCCATCCATGCACATGCTTTTGATCATGCATTCAGCTACAATCTGCTATAAATAAGTGCTTCATGTTTCTCATTTACATAACCTAAAGGCACCTATTATGCTGCACGAATCACACCTTAACCATACTCAAAGGAACTCACCTCTTTCTTTCAAAATTTTCAGATCTAAATTTCAATTTCCTTGATTGATTTTTAGATCTACAGTTCCTAAGCCTTGCTCACCTTGATCCATAGAACACACTGCAAGCATAAGCATCAAGAGATCGTGCTCTCAAGCTCCTCATTTCAGAGGTTTACATCCAAACTTGTTTTCTTCGAATCTACTTGTATATAGCATATTTCTTGTTGTTGTTGGGTTGTCTGAAGTTCTCTCCATAGAGGCAATCATTTTATGCTTTGAATTGTTGAATTCCAACAAGTTTCAAATGAACACCACAAAATTCAAACTCTGATTCCTCTTTCTATGGAAGCCTAGAGTAGAATTGGTTGGTACAGGGGTGATGTACATCACCCCAACTTTCATTTGATATCTGGATCGTGTCATTTGGTGGAGTTTTATTCTCTGCAATTTCTGGCCGGCGCCGGAAGTTGGTCGGAGAAGACGGTGGTGTACACCACCGTCTGGTCTCCAGATTTAATCATAGTCGTGCATTTTCTTTTCCAGATTTGATCCAAGCCGTTTCATTTTATGACTTATATAAAGGCAAGGTGTGATGCATTGACTGAAGTCCATGGTGGATGCGCGCATGTGGTCCACATGATTTGCCAACTCATTTAATGAGCTTCATCCAAGGCTCCACATTTTTTGCCATTTTATTTTCTGATTTCAGTTTTCTTTTTATTTCTTTAATTCTATTTCATTTCAAAAAATCATATCTCCGTCATTATTGGTCCAAAAAATGTGAGACCAATTGCATTATTCTTCTTTTAATTTCTAGTTTCTAAAAATTATTTTTAATATTTTTTATTTTATCATTTGATATTTGTTTGGGAATTTTCTCTTTTCTGGTTATTTTTAATTCATTTAAAATAGTTTTTGATATATAAAAAAATACAAAAATATTTTTCCAACCTCTTTGAATGATGATAGATCTATGAAAAATATTCTCATCAATTTATTAATTGATTTGAGATTTATTTGATATTTTAATCAAATTAGGTTATTTTTATGCATTTTTAATTGACTAAAAAATAGTTTTTGACTTCTAAAAATGCTGAAATTTTTGTCAAAATTTGTTTGACCTTGTTGAACTTAGGATAATTTACTTAGACTTTTCAAAGTTGATTTGAAGTGAATTTGAAGTTTGACCTTTCTTTATTATTTTAATTCAAGTATTATTTTAATTTTGAAAAATACCAAAAATATTTTATTTGTTTCGTGACTTCTAATCTTCATCTTGCTTCTGTTTACTAGTGTTTGACCTTGATTTCATATATCTTTGGTCAATGTATGTTGGTTACCTCATTTAATTTCCATTAATGCACTTTATTCTTCTTCTTCTTCTTTTTCTTTTTTTGATCAATGAGTTAAAGATTGGTGGTTAACCTTGATATATGGGAGATTTAACCTTCCTTGATTCAAATCTAATTCAACTTGATCATGGATCAAGTGAATGGCGTGCATTAAGGATAGGTTGCTTCCTAATCAAGCAAAGAACCTAAATCAATACAAGATCATTTCTCTTCTTTCTTTTGGCATGGCAAGTTGTAGGAGCTTGATTCACTAATCAAGATCTCTAACTTGTGTTTGTTGCCTACATTATTATTGACCGGCCTCAGATAGTTGTGACTTCTACATAAGTCCAATTACGATTGCTTAACATAGCGCTAAATTGCCTTATGGCACACTAATACTAACCATTAACCATTAACATTTAATTCTTGCACTTTGCCTCAAATGAGCAAAGGGCAAAAGTAAATGAATAATATGTACAAGAATAGTAAATTGTATAAATGTAAAGTGCAAGAATTAAATGTTAATGGTTAATGGTTAGTATTAGTGTGCCATAAGGTAATTTAGCGCTATGTTAAGCAATCGTAATTGGACTTATGTAGAAGTCACAACTATCTGAGGCCGGTCAATAATAATGTAGGCAACAAACACAAGTTAGAGAACTTGATTAGTGAATCAAGCTCCTACAACTTGCCATGCCAAAAGAAAGAAGAGAAATGATCTTGTATTGATTTAGGTTCTTTGCTTGATTAGGAAGCAACATATTCCTAATGCAAAGCCATTCACTTGATCCATGATCAAGTTGAATTAGATTTGAATCAAGGAAGGTTAAACCTCTCATATATCAAGGCTAACCACCAATTTTTAACTCATTGATCAAAAAAAGAAAAATGATAATAATAATAATAATAATAAAGTGCATTAATGGAAATAAAATGAGGTAACCAACATACATTGACCAAAGATATATGAAATCAAGGTCAAACACTAGTAAACAGAAGCAAAATGAAGATTAGAAGTCAAGAAAGAAATAAAATATTTTTGGTATTTTTCAAAATTAAAATAATACTTGAATTAAAATAATAAAGAAAGGTCAAACTTCAAATCAACTTTGAAAAGTCCAAGTAAATTATCCTAAGTTCAACAAGGTCAAACAAAGTTTGACAAAAAATTTCAGCATTTTTAGAAGTCAGAAACCATTTTTTAATCAATTAAAAATGCATAAAAATAACCTAATTTGATTAAAATCTCAAATAAATCTCAAATCAATTAATAAATTGATGAGAATATTTTTCATAGATTTATCATCATTCAAAGAGGTTGGAAAAATATTTTTGTATTTTTTGAATATCAAAAACTATTTTAAATGAATTAAAAATAACCAGAAAAGAGAAAATTCCCAAAAAAATATCAAATGATAAAATAAAAAATATTAAAAATCATTTTTAGAAACTAGAAATTAAAAGAAGAAAAATGCAATTGGTCTCACATTTTTTGGACCAATAATGAAGGAGATATGATTTTTTGAAATGAAATAAAATTAAAGAAATAAAAAGTAAATTGAAATTAGAAAATAAAATGGCAAAAAATGTGGAGCGTTGGATGAAGCTCATTAAATGAGCTGGAAAATCATGTGGACCCTATGCACGCATCCACCATGCGCTTCAGTCAATGCATCACACCTTGCCTTTAAATAAGTCATAAAATGGAACGGCTTGGATCAAATCTGGAAAAGAAAATGCACGGCTATGATTAAATCTGGAGACCAGACGGTGATGTACACCACCGTCTTCTCCGGCCAACTTTCGGCGCCGACCAAAAATTGCAGAGAATAAAACTCCATCAAATGACACGATCCAGGTATCAAATGAAAGTTGGGGTGATGTACATCACCCCTGTACCAACCAATTCTACTCTAGGCTTCCATAGAGAGAGGAATCAGAGTTTGAATTTTGTTGTGTTCAAATGAAACTTGTTGGAATTCAACAATTCAAAGCATAAAATGATTGCCTCTATGGGAGGACTTCAGACAACCCAGCAACAACAAGTAATATGCTATATACAAGTAGATTCGAAGAAAACAAGTTTAGATGTAAACCTCTAAAACGAGGAGCTTGAGAGCACGATCTCTTGATGCTTATGCTTGCAGTATGTTCTATGGATCAAGGTGAGCAAGGCTTAGGAACTGTAGATCTAAAAATCAATCAAGGAAATTGAAATTTAGATCTGAAAATTTTGAAAGAAAGAGGTGAGTTCCTTTGAGCATGGTTAAGGTGTGATTCATGTAGCATAACAGGTGCCCTTAGGTTGTGTAAATGAGAAGCATGGAGCACTTATTTATAGCAAATTGTAGCTGAATGCATGATCAAAAGCATGTGCATGGATGGAAAGGGCCTTCATGCATGAGTTTGTATAGGCGCATGGAGGGCCCAATTCCACTTGGATTTGCAAGCTGATGCCAAATAGAATCAAAATGGACATGCAGATTATGTGTGCTGAGCTCATGCAATGCAATTTCAATTGATTTCCAAAAATGCACTAATATGTTCATCTCTTCGAAAATGGCATTTCCAAAACTGAAACATAGCCTTATGGGTAATGGTTGGAAAGCTTTTGGAATGAGGATCATTTGTTATGTTGACCAAAACTTCATTTGAAACTTGGAAACTGGTGAAAATTGATCATGAAGTGTAGGGTGCAAAACATGTACATGTGAAAATTTCAAAAATGGCCAAATTCAAGCCCTTCTGTTTAAATGATGCAAGATCCAAATGACAACACCTTCAACACCAAAGTTGTATATCTTTTCAAAACAATCAATTTGGGATTAAATTTTGCATCATTTGGATTTTTGATGAGAAAGTTATGGGCACTTGAAGTTGGACTTTTTCACATTTCAATGCCTTTTGTCCAAAGTGACCTATAATGTTTTGCATTATCACATGTATTTCTTTTAGGATTTTCAAACTTTGTTCAACATAACAATTTAATTAGGCATCTTAAACTTTCCAATTCATTTGATCCCACCTCAAAATCATGAAAAATGAGTGATTTATGTCCTTGGTAAGTTGACCCAAAATTAGGGTTTTAGTCAAAATGACCTATAATGTTTTGAAATGGATGATGATCTTACGAGCTTCAAATAAATTTTTGATGAACATGAAAGTTGTTCATATGGTTCTTAAGAACATTGATTCTCTTGGGGTTATCTCCATTTGACAAACACATTAAAAGTTAGGTCTCAGTGTATTTTAAAATAGTCAGATGAATTGATTAATCAACTTCTCAAGTCCATGCCTCAAATCTTGATGAATTGATAATTGAGGACACTCAAATAAGCTCAAATGTGCATGAAATGATGAATGGAAGAACTTCCCTTGATTGTATTTGATCATGGGGTGAGGTTGCTTCATGAGCAAGGCATAGTTGATGCACAGATGAATTAGGGTTTCCTTGGGGAACAAGCCTGAAACCCTTTGGTTTGCTTTGATCAAAATGATGATTTGAGATACTTGGGAAGCATATTTGATGGATGAGAGCTTTGGGAACCATTTCCATGCTTTCTTTCATATTCACCTAGACAAATCAATGAGCATAGGACTTCTATGAGCGTTGAATCTTGTGACTGCTCAAGCTACAAACAAAAGATGTTAGTCACATATTTTTGTGCTTTTGGTTAGTAGACAAAAAAGAAAATCAATAATATACAACTCAAGCATGCTTGGTGATCTCAAACCAACTCACAAGAGATCCCACCCAAAGGAAAGGAGCCAAGATGCTATGATCCTTAAGGCAAGATGCAAATGCAATGTTATGATGCCATGAGGGATCTTAGGGTCAAAATTAGGATATTACACATTGGTGGTGCCCCAAAAAAATCAGAAATCCTACCCATTTTATGGGTTATCTATTGATAACTCATAGTCGTGTTTTAGAGAAGTGGGGTAAACATGTTGCATATCTGTTGTGTAATTGTGTGAACCATATCATGGTTGCTTTCATCCATTAACTATATCATGACTTGGAGAGAGTTATTGGTTAAAGACGAAGCATTATGCGAAGGAAAATACCTCATTCTTCTTGGTGGTTGTCCTAATTGGCCAAAGATGCTCATGGTGGACGCTGAAGCCAAATATGGGTTAAAGGGCGATGATGTTGCCATTGCGCTCTATGAATATATTGACTTACTAGGGTGGAGCCTTTCCATCTTTGCAGTTGGCATGCCATACGATTGTTCCTTTTGAGGCAACGAGTAGCCTAAATAAGGAGGCCTATGGTCTCCTGGATTCCTTAATTCCCTAAAAAGGTAGGTGCGATTGGTACTTGTGGTTATGAAATCCCCACATCTTTTGGTATAGAATACGCCACTTCTTAGCTTATGATAGTGGGGATCTCCTCTACTGAGGTTGGAGCCATAGAACTTCCGAAACTATTAACTACCGGTTGTCCTCCTGGATTTGCAGAATTACATTGGGAAGGGGTTTGGTTTTTTCTAGACATGTCGAAAATACACTTACCACTCCTCAAGTGCATACAACACAGAAGACCAAAAATCAGAAGATACAAAAACAAAGCGTAAGACATTACTTTCTACAAAAGAATTTTCACAAAAGGGTCTTGCCAGGTGTGCTAATTTTTTTACTTGTGTTTTTTATAAACAGTCACGAGTTTGAAAGTCTATGGGATTAACTCGAAAAATCTCCAAAGATATTTGTGCAAATAATTTGTGTGAACACGCGTGCGTGTGAATTGAATGTAGCATAACAAAAGACTTTAAATGAAGTCAAATTGTGATAAATGATAAGGTAAAACGAAGTAAATAACATTAAATAAAGGAAAGGAAAAAGTTCAAGTTCTGCTTAATGAAATTCTGGTATCAGATATGAGATGTCGAAGGTAATGTCACGACACTAATATCTGAGTAATGCAAACAGGATAAAGATAAAGAATAATAATGCAATAGACACAAGCAATTGTTAACCCAGTTCGGTCCAACTCACCTACATCTGGGGGCTACCAAGACAGGAAGGAAATCCACTAAATAGAATCAGTTCAAAGACTCTCCGTACACTTCAACAAGTTACAGTCTTTCTCACCTAATCTCTACCCGTGCGACTTCTACCTAAGCACTCTTAGATATGACAACCCACTCACTTCCCTTCAATCACACCTGTGATTTTAAACAACAATTCCTTGTGAAAAGAAGACACTTTTCAATAACACACACTTGATCTTCAATCAAGTAGACACACACTTGATCTTCAACCAAGTAGACACACACTTGATCTTCAACCAAGTAGACACACTCTTGATCTTGCTTAACAGCTTTGATTAAGTAGACACACACTCTTGCTTAAAAGCTTAGAGTGACAAATTACAACCCACAAATCAAACCAATTCAATCATCTATGAGTGAATTGAATGGCTTACAAGTCTCACGACTAAACAATACACAAACCCTCATATTCTCTCAATATTTCGCTCAATATTGGTTGTGTAACAAATCAGGTTTTCCATGTCCTATTTATAGAAGCATTCAGTTGGGCTTGGACATCTTGAAAACCCTAAAACTATTTTCCAATTAAATCTTCTCATGACAACTGGTTAGATCTCCTTGGAAAATAAGTAAATCTGGTTGTAATCAATGATTAAATGCGCCTGCAAATCATATCTTCAATCATACATAGATTGCCATTAAATGCGCAATCACAAAACACATAACATTCTCCTTGAATGTTCTGTGTACAGGATGTCATGACATCGGGTCTGACATCCTAGAACAATCCTGCATAATTCCATTTATAATTTCCAGCAGGTACATAATATCAGATGCCATGACATTGTGTATGACATCCTGAAACAATCCTGCATAATTATACTTTTTAAACTCTAGCAGGTACATAAATATCTTAAGTTAAGACATCACATGCAACATCTTGTGAACACTCTTTGTTTTACCAAAATTGCTGCCAACACTAATGGAGACAAAAAGATTAAGAAAAATGCATGGACGCATACGCATACATGTTTCTCGCTCAACTGTTTCTGAAATTCTAGTTAACAAACTTTCGATGTCACACGGGATGTTATGACATCCCATTTTGCACAGACAAGAATTATGCAGAACTTAAAAAGTAAGTGCAGTAAATAACACAAGGAATTGTTTACCCAGTTCGGTGTCACACACACCTACGTCTGGGGGCTACCAAGCCAGGGAGGAAATCCACTATTAGTAGTATTAATTCAGACCTTAAACTAACTGTTTAATCCTATCACTTAATACCTACCCAATGCAATTTCAATCTTACACTAAGATCAGAGTTCCTACTCACTCCCCCTCAATCACCTCAGTGATTACAACCTTTAATTAGATTAAAGTTAATGGTGAAGTCACACTTCAAACAACTCTTGATTGTGCTTAACAACTTTAATCAAGATACACAACACTCACGCTTAAAAGCTTAGAGTGACACAACACTTACAACTCAATGAACACCCTAGTCCAATGCAATCATCTAGGTGATAATTGCTTGGCTCACAAGATACACCTAATACAAGACACACAAAAATACAGCAGTGAAGTATGATGGAACACTAAAATCTTCACGCCTAAAATCCCCGAGTTCTGAATGAAGGATTGTCATCCTTTTATATTGCAGAAACTTGGGCCTTGTACTTGTATTTCCTAAAATTAAGGTCAAGCAAGTTAACCTAATTTCCACATATTAGGGTACTAACAAATAGGCTATTTGTTAGGTTGATTAATTGTATCTCAGTTGTTAGTTTCCTGGATTTTAGCTCAGCTGTTGGATTCCTGAAGAATAGCCTGAGAAAAATGCTGAAATAGAAAAACTAACCATCCTACAATCTAGCATATGCTGTCAGGAATGAATGTCACAACATTCAGTTTGACGTCCAGAACATAGATCATATGCTAAGTCTGTTATTTTTCTGAAAACAGACTGTACAAAGTGTTGTACTGTAAAAGACCAACCAGTCTATACTTCAGTATCAGCTTACAGTAATAAATGTCAAAACATCCAATTTGACATTTACAGAATGAGCCTTATGCCAGGTCTGTTATCCTCCTGAAGAACAGACTGAGATACATACTGAACTGTAGCAGAAAACCAACCTGCCTATTATTCAGTATATGCTGTCAATGATGAATGTCATAACATCCAGTTTGACATTCAGACAGTAGGCCTTATGCCAGGTCTGTTATTCCCTTGCTAAACAGACTGAAATTAAATACTGAGTTATAACAGACAACCAACTGTTCTATACCTCAGTATCTGCTGTCAGGGATGAATGTCACAACATCTAGTTTGACATTCAGTAAATCTTGTATTAGCTAAACATGCAGCATACTACTCAAGTATGTCATGACATCAGTCAAGACATCAGAGTACAGTTAGATGTTCTAACACAAAATGCAGCCAATTAAACATCTCCAAAGCATGTCATGACATCAGTCAAGACATTAGAGTCCAGTTAGTGTTTTAACATAAAATGCAGCCAATCAAACATCTATAAACTCCCCCTTTGGCAAATTTTTGGCTAAAACAACTTGGCATCACAACAGAGTTCACAGCAGCGGAAAACACACATCTAGCAGGGAAATTAACCTAGCTAATACACTCAGAGAAGCAACACACTCAACACATATAGAAGTTAAATAAAAACTTCTAATAGCAGCACACATACAGAAGTTAAATAAAAACTTCTAACAACAGCACACATACACTCATCACACATAGGAGTTGAACATCAAGCTGCAGCACAACCTCTGGATTAGAGGATCTTCAATATCTGTTTACGCACATAGCAATTAATCTGTTGTCCTGGGGCACCACAGGTGTTACTCCCCCTTTTTGTCAAAAATGTTGCCAAAGCAACACTTTAAATTACAGACCAAAATAAAACATAATTACACATAAATGACAGAAATACAGGAAATGATTTAATCACCTGACTTAGAGTCAGCCTCATCATCAGTGCCATCATCAGAACTGGCATCCTCTTCACCCTCTGCACTTTGCCTTGCAGCTCCTTCTGTAGCATCAGCAGATTCACCAAGCACACCACCATCAAACATCTCCAATTTTATAATCAACTTTTCCAAAGTGAGCTTCCTTGCTGTCGCATCACGCGAAACACCCGGCGGGAAAAGAAAGAAACAACAGAGCCGCCACCGTGCGTTATTTATCCCAAAAGAGGGAAAGGAAACGCTCGAAGTAAACCTGGGAAAGAACATGGTCTCGCGACCAAAGAGAATGGGTTCGGGAGTCGGTTATGCGAAGGGAAGGTGTTAGGCACCCTACGCATCCGTAGTACTCTACGGGATCCACGCACGCTAGAAAGGAAAATTGGTTGCTAAACGCTGCTCAAAACTCACACACACAACTGGCTGAAAGAATAGAAAGAGACTGACTGAAACTGAACTCGGCAGGATGTCGCATCCTGGGCCTACTTAGTCTATCAAGCATAGACATCAGAGTCCAAGTAGTTCGGACTGGGGAAACGACACATGCTCGCTAGGATGTCGCATCCTATGCATACGTATCTTCTCAGACGAGAGAAGAATCAGAGCATTCGTAGCTCGGCTGACACGCACGCAAACAAAACAAAACACAGGCAAACGTGGAGCCCGACTGCCAATCACTGGACTTATGTCAGCATCCGAACCTAAACACACGCACACTGGAACCCAAATGCCACTCGATGGACTTACATCGGCTTCCAAGCACACAACAACACAACAAGTTAATAGGGAGTCGGGGACTCAGCCTATAACTATCAAACAAACACAAAAGAAAAGAAAAGGCGCCCGGAGAGATCAGCTCAATCTCCTGCCTACATACTTCATCTGGTGTGAAGATCAGGGCGATGTAGTTCCCCTACGCAGGGACAAAGGTTCTAGCCTAACCAGATAACAGAGGGAGACACAAATCTAGGGAGACTACGACTCGAGCCTAGATGTTGTCATGCAAAAGTCAACCCTAAGTTAAGGTTTCTAGCTAAATGGCACAAGGGCCAACCTATCCTGAACGGACACAGGAAAAAGCAAAGGGTCTCGATTGCAACTAGGGCAAGAGAAGAGGGATATCTCAATCACAACAAGGGTGAGAGAAAAGAGTTAGTGTTAGTGGTTAGTCAAACTCGGCAAGACATCGCGTCTCGTGCCTACGTATCTCATCTGAACATGAGAATCAGAGTTGCCGTAGTTCGGCCAAACAACTCTAAGTATGGCTCACACAAGGGTTAAGCCACACAGTCTTGACTTGCACAGGAAACAAGTCAAGCACAACCTATCTTGCACAGGGGCAAACCTAAACTACACCTAAAGAGGCAAAGCACACAGGCAATCACAATCACAAGAAGCACACTCTATATGCATACAAGAGGCTCAAGCAAAAGGTTAGGCACTAGGGCCAACTGGAATAGGGTAAGATTGCTCTTAACCTTGCCATTGAGAGGCTAAGGTGAAGCAGATGAAAGGATGAAGTGAGGATGAGACCTCACAGCTCTTATCCCTGGCCGGGGAGAGCTAATAGACAAATGAGCATGGGTCCAGAAAGTGGGAACCCTTCTATACTCGAAGACTCTGACACTGTACACTTTGTACAAGATCTTGGGTTTGTATCCCAATGCATCAACACACAGCAGTGTGAGCAGAGGGATGACACAACAAGAGTAGTGGGGGATAGATTGCTTATCCCTACCTTCCACCAATTGCCTTACTTGAAGGACTTTTCCTGCTTGGGACAATTTTAAACAAACACAGGCATTGCCTCTTAAGGAGGACTTCAGACAGTTTGCCCGGTCAAATAACAGACCGGGTCTCCAGACTACATGAAGAAGAAATGTTTATACCTCAAAGCAAATGCTAAATAGCAAAGCAAGCAAGCAAGTTCAAAGAACTTAGGCAACTAAGGTACCTGAAAAAGTCAAACTTATCAGTAGACAAGTCAACAGTTCAAAATCAAAAGGAAATGAACCAATGGTCAACCGCAGAGGGATCAATTGTGCAAGGCACAAAGACTCAAGCATATGAGTCACCTACAAAACAAAGGTTAGCACATTAAACAATCAACTAAAACACATTTGAATGATCCTCAAGGCATTGGTGCTTAACCTGAAACAGATGAACTCAACATAAGCTTAGAAGACCACTAGGACTAGCCTAGGGTCAAAGATGAAAGAAAAAGTCAAGGCAGCAAGGAAAAGTCAACCCAAACCAAGTTTAAACATTCAAGAAGCATGCTCAATTGGATTCATAATCAAATCATACATCATGGTCATTTCATATGCAAAAGGATGTAAAGCATGGCAAGAGAAGCATACAAAAGTCAACAGCAAAGACTTCATTCAAAAGTCAACTCAAACAATCTCAAAAATTATGAAATAAATCACACTCAATCCTAACATCTAACATGGTATACATGTCAAATTTCATGGCATTTGGATGAGAGGAAGGCAGTCAAGTAAAATCATGAAGTCAAACCAAGTTCAAGTAAGCATGGTGAAAGTCAACAAGCATGGGTCAACTTCAAAAAATCATATCAATTTGAAAACAGAATAGAAATGAATGAGATTAACACCAATGCAAAGCTTGAGATGTCTAGTTATCACATATGGAATTTCATGGTCATACAATAAGATTTGAGAATTTCACAAAAGATTTGGCAACATGTATCACAAAAAGTCAACAAATGACTAAGCATGGAAGAAAATTCTCAATCAAATGGAAAACAGCAAGATTAATTCCAAGAAAATTCATACACAAACTAGACATGTGATAGATGATTCATGCAAAATTTGGGATCATTTGGATGTAGGGAAGCATGTGAACAAAAATTGGGAAAATACATGATCATGGTATAGCACCAAATGTAACACATAACTTCTGAAAATCATAACTCTCAATCCACAAATGATAAATGCACAAACTTTATATGGAAATGAAGGTCAATGTGTCTAGTTTCACCACAAAAAATTTCAAGCTCATTGGATGCAATATGAGCATTTCACAATTGGAATGGCACAATGTATCATTTTGGCATACATGTTGAAAAATCATTTATCATTTAAAATCCAGAACATGGAAAATTAATTAAAATTCACAACAAAATAGAGGACACCTTCATGAGTTTAATGCAAAAAATTCCACAATTTTTGGAGTTAAAATGAATTAGAAATGAATTGTGGAAGTTGGATGATATTTGGATGAAACATGAGCAAAATAGCATGAACTAGTGGTCAAACCAAGGTCAACGGATGGCATTTTTGCAAATATCCCTTCATTAATCAAAACGGTGTGTTTTGGGCAAGCAGAATGAAATGTTTTCATTGGTCCTCAGCCAATGAAACAGTGATTTGGCCAATGGACTCAAAATCTGGGTTTATCACATAAACCCTAGGGTTTTAGCAACATGTTGCAAGCATCGAATCATGAACAACAACATCAAGCAGACAGCATGGCATTGGCAAACAGCATCATGCAACATTGAACAACCACCACCAAACACGACACACACAATGCAATGGATTTTCTGAGCATATTCAAAGCAACAGCAGGGCATGTTTATCATTATCATGTAATCATCATAAGCAACAACAAGCAAACAGCATGGTGCAGTAACAGTATGTTCATGCAATATCCAAAACAGCCAATAAACCAAACACAACAAGCACAATTCATGTGGATTTTTTTCTGGGCAGGCTCGATAGAGTTCATGTACAACAGGGCATCACCTTCATGTTCATGCTCATTGACATCAAAAACGAATTTCCACAAAATTGCACAGAAGCATGGCAGTGAATCATAACATAAACAACAGCCAAACATATGCAGCATATCCAATATCTTCTGGTTTGAAAATCTCTAGGGTTCTAGCAGCAACAGGGTGATTTCATAAATCGAATTTCAAACAGCATGGCATTGACATAAGGAACTTCATGCGAGCAAACAAAACCAAACACGAAATGGACAAATTCCTGGGCACTTCAAACCTAGGGTTTTGACTACAGTACAGTATCATTATCAGCATTTTCCAAATTTCCAGCAAGATTGAAGTATAACCAAACTTCACAAACAACATGTCATGGTGTTCACCTAACCAAATACATCATCAATACAAACATCAAGTTCATCAACTCTAGCTAAACAGGGGGGTATTTAGCAAAACATGATTGATTATGAAACTTTAAAATCCGATTTCTCACTCAATGTATAACCATTTCACACGATTTAAACTTCATAACACTCAGCAATGCAAGGACTACACATGGCATAGCATCATTTAAAGAAGCAAAGCAATCGAAAAAAACTCACTTGTTTGAAGGAATTCGATGGAGCAGATTTGTTTGAAGGTTACAAGCCCAAACAGATGCAAATGATGGTTGATGGTGAGGTATACTTGAGGAACCTTGGCTTAGGAATGCTTGCAAGTGCTCGAATCTTGGTCTGCCATTGCTGAGAGCTTGGATGGAACAGTGGGAAAGATGAAGTTACAGCTGGTGTGTGATGCTCGAAAGGAGCTCAAGATGATGTCCAGGTGAAGAAACAAGCAAGAAAGCTTGTGGTGCTTTGGGATTTTTGAGCAGAAATGTCACTCGAGCCAAAATGCAAGAAGGAAGAAGTCAGGAATTTCTGTGTATTGCAGCTGCTACTAGGGTTGGCAAATGGCAGAAAATTGCTTTTATATTGTCTGTTTAGCCTTACTAATCCAAGTGCTAAGCTGGTTTTGTCTTTTGAGCACCAAATGCAAATTTGCTAATCTTTGCATAAGTGTAAGTGGAGGTGCAATTGGCCACGAATTGGGCTTGATACCAGGCTGGAAACAGACCAAGTTTTGCTGTTTTGTGTTGTACATGAAATGCTGTACTGGTTTTGCTTTTGTGAAGCTATTTTGCAAAATTGCCAAGTTTGCATTTTTATCCAAAATTGTGGTATGGTGATGGAATGTGCATGAATTAGGACTTGAGGCAAGTTTCAAATGTGATTTTAAACCTTTCCCAATTGGCCAAAGTGAGAAAAAGTGTATGATTCAAAAAGTCAAAGTTTGGTCAAACTTTGAATTTAAATGCAAAAGGTCCAAAAATGCCATTTTGAATGGTAGGGTTTTAGGTTATGAAATTTATATTTTTGGAAAGAGGATGAAAAATGTGGTTTGTAGGAAAAAACCCCACCAAATTTGGCCTTATGGTTTGAGAGATATGCCCCTTTGAAGTTCAAGATTTTGTGAAAATGATTTGATCATATCTTGACAACCATGCATGGGATTTGAGAGTTCTTGGACTTTTTGGAAATGGGAGAACAAGATCTTCAACTTTCATGTTGGGCAAAAATTCATTTGGAGCTTGTATCATGATGCAAGTTGAGGATCAAGAAGTTTCCATTTTTGGCAGTTGAAATTACAGGTCCACTTGCTATTTCTGGAAATTTTCTGTTTGACTTGATTTTCTTCCATGATGAGGTTGCCATGACATATAAGACCTATTAGGACATGAATAAGCTTCTTCAAACCATTTCTATCCATCAAATCCAAAGAATCAACCACAGTTGACCGACTTTGACTTTCTAGGGTTTTGGACTTGACTGTGTACTTCTGATGAATTCCAAACCCTAATTCCTTGAGACCTTGACTTCAAATGATGTCCCAAGACATATGGACTCTTGATTATTGACCATGGTGCCCAAATTCCACAAGAATGGCCACCATCCACTGTTTTGAATGATTGTTGACTGTCTAGGGTTCTCTGCCTGCCTGTGCATTGACTGCTGACCTCTGAGCCTTTCACCCTTGACTTGAACACTTCAAAAGACCCCCAAGGCATGTGAACTTGTTGGACAAACCCTAGGGCTTTGATTCCTTGAGAAACATCCTTGCTTGACTGGTTGACTGATCTCCTGATCAGTTTGACCTAATTTCTGACTTGCTTGCTCTTGAGGCAATTGAGGACAATGCAAATGTTATGCAATGGATCATGATATGCTATGACCTAATATGAGATGATATGTACAATGATAGGTGCAAATTTGAGGTGCTACAGCTGCCCCTATTCAATCAGCTGGGAACCCGAACGGATGATAGCAATGGCTGTCAGACTTTCAGGGTAAACAGGGATTGAATACAAAAGAACCGTAGAAATTTGCACCGACTGGAAATAATACAAGAATGCCTATCAGGATCGGTAAGGAAACAGTCTTGAAAGAACAATCCGTCTGGAACGGAAAAGAAATCGGCCTGAATACCGAAACAGAAACGTCGACCTGGATACCAAAATAAATGGCAACACAGGGATAACCAATGCCTGAGCGTCGTAAGTACATCGACCTGATCGTCGGAAACTTCTTCGGTCTGAAAACCGGCAAAATTGGCCTGAGTGCCAAAGCGTGAATTGGTTTGTGTTCCGAGACACTCGACATCCTGAAGAGGGCTAGAAAAGCAGTCTTGTTAAAGGATGGACATTCGATTCCACAAGAGATACGAATCTTACTCTGCTGGTGATAACAATCGAAAGATTGACCAAAGAGCGCATGAGATATATCATCTATAGCCGTCAGAACGTAGATAATAACCTCGCATGGAAGATTATCCATAACCGGGTTGTAGGTTGTTAGATGGATAAACGACCGAAAACATCCTGAAGAGAGCAAAGGCAAACTTGTTAAAGGATGAACATCTGATTCCGCAGGGAATACGAATCTTACTCTGCTGGTGATAACAATCGAAGGATTGACCAAAGAGCGCATGAGATATATTATCTATAGCCGTCAGAACGTAGATAATAACCTCGCACGGAAGATTATCCATAACCGGGTTGTAGGTTGTTAGATGGATAAACGACCGAAAAGAAAGGCATCTGGGTACCAGGCTAGGTATGCAAAAGATGACCAATCAAAAGAGGATAAAGTTGCTAACTCGGAGCAAATATCCAAGAGAAAGGTGAGGACCCAATGGGGACAATACTGCTTGATCAGGGCCAGTATCCAAAGGGGACAAGACCATTAATACCACAAAGAGGGGATTACATCTACCGGTTTGTAGGCAGAAAACCACAGAAGAGTGACCAGTCATCATCGGGATGAGCACAAAGGGTTAACTCCAACAAGGGGAGAACGTGGGATTTTACGACTACCAGCTAGTGGGTAGAAAACCACAAAGATAGGACTTACAACTACCGGTTTGTAGGTAGAGGCCCACAAATTCCGCTGAGGATAAGATGAATGAGTGCCGGTTAGTGAGCAACTATTCATTTATGCCCCAGGGAAGTACAAAAGACAGTAGAAAGCCAATTTAGGATCGATCCAAAAAGGCAGACTGAAACAAGACTCATCCTAATGAGGAAAGAACTCAATAGGGAAAAACCCATCCCATGTAGGGAGGGAACGGAAACAACCGTCATCCACGAGGATGTATCTCAGTGGGGAAATGGCAGGAAAGGATAGACACTTTCTGCTTAAGGGGTTGGCTCTACATGGAGAGATCAGACACACCCATATCTGTTTAAGGAAAATCTACTGGAGAGATCTGTATTACCAAACAGCAGGAGGCAACTATCAACGGATATACGGCAACAGCTGCAACATGAGTACCTGAATGCTATGATTATGCATGTATGCATTATGTATGATGAATGTATGATGAATGCTGACAAACAGACATGTTCAGCACCACAGGTCCGGGAATCAACCGTCCGGAGAGAAAACCAAAGTCATCATCCTGCAGGGGAGGAAGAGCCACAAGAGGCTTCCGGAGGGATCGTCGGTCGCAACCGGGGAACAGAGTTCAACATACAGGCGTACGCGCCACAACAACTTGTGCCGGAAATCAGAGGTACTCAGAAGCAACCAGATCTCTGATGAGGATAGAAAAGCATTGACAAAGCTCCTTGTGCGAACAACTCCACTGAGGGATCTATCTGAGAGAATGTCGGATTACTGGGATGTCAATCCACTGAGTACTGAATCTTCAAAGAAAAACACCCATGCTGGTGGAGAGGAAAACTGGCCTGCTGGAGAGGCGAAAGTTGAAGTCTTCAATAAACGCTCTGCTAGGGGAGTTGCCCCACAATAATGTCCGAAACAGCAAACTTGCTGGGGGTGCCCCACGATAGGGCTCAAACAGCACTCTACTGGGGATGCCCCACAATAGCGCTAATAGGGTCTTGGAGGAAGAGTGTTGTACTGCCGGGAACATGAAGATAAACAACTTCAAACAACACTGCATCGGGCAGATTCACTGAGGAGAGACCATACGAGGTTCTGCAGGATAAAGATACAGTCATGCTCGAGATACGATCCATTGTCTTACCTGTTGGTAATCATACCACCCTCGGGAGAGCACTGCGGGTCTCCTAAGTATCCTTCCATTATTGTGACGGTTCACTTTGTTTAAGAACAATTTTGTAAAAAATTTTTTGTTTATTTCGAAAACAATGATACTTTATCAATTAAAACATGCAAAACGTTTGTTGAGTTGAAACAAATAAGAATGCAAATAAATGGGTAAAAGCTCAAATAGATGTGATGGAATGGTAGTCTGCAAAGGGCGAGACTCCATAGATCTGTACAAGTTTGAAATCGGTGATATATATTGGAGAGGGCTACATTGAACATAATGACCTTTCCTCTACCATTCTGAATTTTCGATGTATTCGGAGCTTCAGTTGACGACGAATCGAGAATCCCTGACGGATGACAGATATAGAGCACAGTCTTGTCAAGATGCAGTTACTTGCCAAATCCCTAATTTTTGCCTAGATTGCCCCAGCGTGAGGTGTTCAATCTAGCGGGATGCAAATTCTCTTCTTTTTTTTTTTCAATGTCTCTAACTTTTGCCTGGATCGCCCTTTCGGGTTTTCAATCCACCGAGACGCTCCTTTTTGCCTAAGTCGCCCTTTGGGGTGTTCGACTTAGCGAGCTGTTTTGTTTTTTTTTTATTTTAGGCGAAGTATTTCTTGACTGCATCAGAATTCACAGAACGAGTGAACTTCTTTATCCATCGTAGTAAGTGTTAGAGCACTGCCTGAAAAGGCTCTCTTGACAACACATGGACTTCCATAGCTTGGGGTTCACTTGCCCCTGGAATCGGGCACGAAAGACAAGACTTTCTTGAGCACAAGGTTCCTCGGAACACACGAGGCTTGATCTTCTTGTTGAATGCTTATTCACTCTCTGCTGATATGACTGACCATGACACATGGCAGTTGATCTCTTCTTTTTAATCGAATTCAGCATCAGCCAACTTGGGACTTTGAGGGTGCTATCTTTCTTTTGTTTTCTTTTGATCCTTTTTTTTTCTTTTGATTTGTTTTGATCTTGCACCCTCCTCTTTCTTTTTTCTTTTTCTTCTCTTTTTTTTTTTTGATAATGCCCTAGTTGGCTGTTCTGCTGATTCTCGAGATGCAGCTGAGTGATCTTCTTTTCTTGCTCAAGAAGTCAGGAAATACCGTCAGGAATCCCTTCAACATCATCTTCGTCCGCTTCGAATACAGGGAATTCAAAATTGGGAGATGACGTCCGATCACTATGTTCAATGGGTTTAAGAAACAACCTGCATAATGATTTTGAGTATAAAAAAGCACTTTGAAAATCAAACAAGACAATCGTTATGCAGATGAAAAGATTGCTTTTATTCTTGTTTTTTAAGGTTTTTTGTGATCACCAATTTCATGCAAAAGTGAAAAGGGAAAATAAATGGAAAACAAACGTTTTAACATGAATTTATTTGAATGAAAATATCATTGCACAAAATGTTGCCAACAATGCCATCACTTCTCCTTTTGGCATGGGAGAAGGGTTTTTAAACAAAGTGATTATTACAAAGACTTATGAACATCTGTAGGAAAGCCCACAGTGACCCAATTGTGATAGATCCCATCGGGGACGACAACTGTCAGTATTTCTTGCATCAGCAGCTTCTGCTTTCCGAACAACCCTTCTGAAGAAAAGTCGGTGCCAGCCCAGGACTTGTTATCTTCAAACTTGATTAGCATTGGGACCTAAGTCCTCCAAGATCAGAATACCTGACCTCACAAGGTCTTGAACCTTCATCTTCAGCTGGAAACAACTATCCACGTCATGACCAGGAGCACCCGAATGATACACACAATGCTGTTCAGGCCTATACCACCACCGAGGGTTGACGGGTATGGGCGGCGGGTCTCTGGGAGTGATCAAGTTCCGCTCTAACAGAGTGGGATACAGTTCAGCGTAGGACATGGGGATTGGATCAAAAATGATCTTCTTCCTCTCATTACTTGTACCAGCTTGATTGTCAATGGGAGGCTGGTAAGCCTGCTGCTGAGGATGACGTTGTGGAGTCTGATACTGCTGAGTTGGTCTTCTCGGCTGTTGTTGAGTTTGAGTTGCTGGAATAGTCACAGCAGCAACTTGCCGATATGGTCCTCTATTTGCACTCCTTCGACGGTGCACAGCATTTGTTTCATTCTCTCCCCTTTTGGGTGCCCCAGAGTATAGCTTCTTAGAGTTGGAAGAGTTTGAAAAGCCAGGATCTTGTATCCTTCCTGCTTTGATAAGGCTCTCAGTTCTTTCTCCACAGACGACAACATCTGAAAAGCTACTGAACGGGCAACTTCCCAAACGATCCATGAACACACCTTGCAAGGTTCCAATGAACATGTCAGTCAGCTCTCTCTCCAGCATAGGAGGTTGCACTCTGGCGGCTAGCTCACGCCATCTCTGAGCGTACTCTTTGAAACTCTCCTTGTCTTTCTGATACAAGCTCTGTAACTGAGTTCGGCTCGGCGCCATGTCCATATTATGCTTGTATTGCCTTAGGAAGGCCTCACCCAAATCTTTCCAGCTTCTGACTGATTCTCGCTTCAGATCCATGTACCAGTCCAAAGATGCCCCAGATAGACTATCTTGGAAAAAGTACATCCACATTTTCTCATCGTCAGTGTAGGAAGAGATCTTCCTGAAGTAAGCTTGCACATGGGTGCGAGGACAGGAGGTACCGTTGTACTTGTCGAAAGAGGGCGCTTTGAATTTGTACGGGATCTTCAACCCTTCCACCAGACCCATGTCGGTCACATCAAACCCAAGGGAGTTCTGGCATTCCAAGGCTCGGATTTTCTCAGCGAGGGCATCCACTTTTTTGTCCCTCTCTTCAGTTTTCACAACGTCATAGTCCTCACTGAGGAGGGTAAACGTGTCCTCTTGTTGGTTGACAAACGGAGCTGGATGACGAATCGGAGCCCGGGTAGCTCTGACATTGACCTCTGCAGCAAGAGGCTGTCCATTGATTCTTATACCCTCAAGTTCATCCCCGACGGCATAGTCGTTAGTGGGAGCAGCAACATTGATAGTCTCATGAGCGGGTGCAGCAACAGGCGAAGCACGGTTGGATGTTGGAATCACAACTTCCTGTCTCTGGGCTAAGGCACGCAGCTCCTCTTGCCCCTGAACGACCCCTTGCATCATGTTCATGAACTGGGCCATGTTTGCCCTCATCTCGGCCAACTCAGTCTGAACTTGGTTCATACTGCGTTGATGGTTGAGCCTCGTTGAGTAGTGGTGCGGTCTTTGATCAGCTATCCTGCCTCAACACAGGAACCCACAGTAAGAAGACGGCACAAGAACACCTGTTATGCAAATGATATGAGTATGATGTTAATGATGTGTATGATGCACATGATATGCTCATTTCTCAGGCATTCAAAGAGCCTGACCCATCCTTAAAAGATGGCAACCTGCAGCAACAAGATAAGTAGATAGATACAGGGGAAAAGAGCAACAGAGAAAATCTGACATCCTTATACATACATAAGGGTAAAAGAGTCATACAACTGAGTATTCGAAAACAGAGTACAAAGAAAAAGAATCCCATCCAACAAGCCTGGAGGTGATTCTCAATAAGAAACAAACAAAGAAAAGTCTACGGCAGACGGTCTTCCGGAATGAGGGTCTTCAGGTAATGACACTGGTCTATCAACAGTGAGCATTCTGAGCAATCTGGTAAAGGAGTGATCTTCTCCTTCAATTGTCTTCTAAGCCCCAAGACTTCTCCTCCAAGATACTCCTCTGATGTCTGTCTCAACTCCATCTCCTTCTTCAACTGTCTGTCTTTATCCTTGAGTTGCTTCTCCAAGTCTCTGATCTTCTTTTGGTAGTTGACTTCTGCTCTCTGCAGTCTCAGACATTCCCTATGCTCTGCATCCATCAGAGATTCCATCTCCTCATATGATTTTTTCTTCCCCTTTGCTCTGCTAGCATCTTCTCCTTGCACTTCCCTGAGTTGATGGGCCAAGTGCAGCTTATCAACCTTAGCTTTGTACAGCTCCATCTGAGTGTCTTGCTCCTTCTCTCTCAGACGACGACTCTCCATCAGGGCTTGCTTATAGTGCTCAGCAGGCACACTATCAGCAAGTACCAAGGGTGGTTGCTCTTGCAACGGCTCCATCCTATCGTAGGGAAGCAGCAAAGTTTCCACTCTCTTCTTTATCCAATCGGTGTAATCGGGCATTGCAATGGCAAACTTCTTCCCTAAAACGGATCCATCCTTCACTCCCACATCTCTCCAGGCTTTCCCTATCTGCTCCAACTTAGCAGGGTCATCCTTCTTCTCAAAACAGAAACTCTCAGCTATCTCAGCTTCGAGCGGTCTTCCACACATGACAAACCCTAGCTGGCGAAGGGAGAGAACTGGGTTGTAATTGATGCAACCCTTGGTCCCTATGAGTGGCACGCCCCGGAATTCACCACAACTCAAGATAACATCTTTAACATCCCTCCGGTATGACTGCCACCTGATGTCGTAGGAAGTGAGCGACATGACCCTCTGAGTCCACTTCAGAGTGCTCTGGGTATCTACAAATGGTCCACTGGCTGGCAGAAGCGACATGAACCATTTATACAGGAGAGGTAAGCAGCATCTGATGGCTCCACCCTTACCATGCCTACTGTGGATGGCATAGTAAGTATCCGCTAGAAGAGTAGGGATTGGATTCCCTCTGATAAAGATGCTGATGGCAGTATGGTCAATGAAGTTCGGCATACTGGGAAATAGGATGATCCCATAGATCATGGCAGCTAGCCGTGCGTGAAAAACTTCCCAATTCCCCTTTTCTGCTTCATCTCTGGCTA
Organism: Lathyrus oleraceus; assembly: GCF_024323335.1. Lineage (NCBI taxonomy): Eukaryota > Viridiplantae > Streptophyta > Magnoliopsida > Fabales > Fabaceae > Lathyrus > Lathyrus oleraceus. The sequence continues at coordinate 84,494,184 of NC_066581.1, forward strand.
CTCTCGACAGAAACTTTAACGGCAGACCTACAACCTCCCCACAGGGCTTCCAATTTTCACCAACCTCCTTTACACTTAGCCGGAGAGCTCTGGCAATCAATCTGAAGTCGACCTCCTTTGGGACGTCCAAGAAGGGAATCTGATGCTGAGCAGGGATACTCAACAAGATAGAATACTCCTCGAGAGTGGGTGCTAGCTGATAATCCTGGAAAGTGAAGCATCTGAGCTCTGGGTCATAAAACTGAAGAAGTGTCTGCAGAGGCACTGGATCTACTACTGTCTTCAGCACTGTCAGAATATCTCCATACCGCCCAACGAAACTCTTCAGGTGATCATCCTTCACAAGGCTACCCAACTCAACTAGCGGAGTCAACGGTTCACGGTGGAAACTGTACGAACAGGTCTTCCTCTTCAACTCGGGAACTGTTGCCATCTCTATCAGTATACAAGCTCGGGAATGTACCTGAGAAATGATATGCATGCAGAGATTAGTTTTTTTTTCTTTTCTTGATTTTTTGATTTTTTTTTCGATTTTTTTTTCAATGCGTTTCTTTTGAAAAATAAATATGCTATGATGCACATGATGCAGACTGGACTGGCTGTGCAAACTCTGATTAGGTCGAAGCTTCAGTCGGAATCGGAACATAAATCCAACTTAGGGTTAACTGAACACTGTTGCCTGAACACAAAGTCACCATCAGAACCAAAGTCACCAACGGTACCTGTAATGAATAACCCTTCCCCACTCACGGGTGTAGTCTAGGCCAAGGTAAAGCTGAGAGAAACGCAGCATAAATAACCTTTCGCAGAAATACTATCATATACACACCGGAAGTATGTAACGACAGTACCCTACCAGGGTCTGAACTGCTCGTGATATCGATGTTCCGCTAAGTGGCGCCATACCACCCGCTTCCCATGAATCACTCTATTCCTAATCATCCTAGATTTCACTCATGGTCTGGGTATTGGACCTTTTACCTCAACTGACTCTCCCCCCCCCACACAGAGAAAACAAACAGCCAGCCAGCAACAACAAATGATGAATATGGATGCAAACATCAATGCACACAATCAATGCAAACAATAAATGCACAATATTCAATGGATGCAATAAAATACAACAAGCAGAAAGCAACCAAAACCCTAATCCTAGAGAGCGCTAGGAGAGACTCGCTCAGGGAAGATGGACCAGCACAGGTCAACTTCTCCTTATCCCCAGCAGAGTCGCCAGCTGTCGCATCACGCGAAACACCCGGCGGGAAAAGAAAGAAACAACAGAGCCGCCACCGTGCGTTATTTATCCCAAAAGAGGGAAAGGAAACGCTCGAAGTAAACCTGGGAAAGAACATGGTCTCGCGACCAAAGAGAATGGGTTCGGGAGTCGGTTATGCGAAGGGAAGGTGTTAGGCACCCTACGCATCCGTAGTACTCTACGGGATCCACGCACGCTAGAAAGGAAAATTGGTTGCTAAACGCTGCTCAAAACTCACACACACAACTGGCTGAAAGAATAGAAAGAGACTGACTGAAACTGAACTCGGCAGGATGTCGCATCCTGGGCCTACTTAGTCTATCAAGCATAGACATCAGAGTCCAAGTAGTTCGGACTGGGGAAACGACACATGCTCGCTAGGATGTCGCATCCTATGCATACGTATCTTCTCAGACGAGAGAAGAATCAGAGCATTCGTAGCTCGGCTGACACGCACGCAAACAAAACAAAACACAGGCAAACGTGGAGCCCGACTGCCAATCACTGGACTTATGTCAGCATCCGAACCTAAACACACGCACACTGGAACCCAAATGCCACTCGATGGACTTACATCGGCTTCCAAGCACACAACAACACAACAAGTTAATAGGGAGTCGGGGACTCAGCCTATAACTATCAAACAAACACAAAAGAAAAGAAAAGGCGCCCGGAGAGATCAGCTCAATCTCCTGCCTACATACTTCATCTGGTGTGAAGATCAGGGCGATGTAGTTCCCCTACGCAGGGACAAAGGTTCTAGCCTAACCAGATAACAGAGGGAGACACAAATCTAGGGAGACTACGACTCGAGCCTAGATGTTGTCATGCAAAAGTCAACCCTAAGTTAAGGTTTCTAGCTAAATGGCACAAGGGCCAACCTATCCTGAACGGACACAGGAAAAAGCAAAGGGTCTCGATTGCAACTAGGGCAAGAGAAGAGGGATATCTCAATCACAACAAGGGTGAGAGAAAAGAGTTAGTGTTAGTGGTTAGTCAAACTCGGCAAGACATCGCGTCTCGTGCCTACGTATCTCATCTGAACATGAGAATCAGAGTTGCCGTAGTTCGGCCAAACAACTCTAAGTATGGCTCACACAAGGGTTAAGCCACACAGTCTTGACTTGCACAGGAAACAAGTCAAGCACAACCTATCTTGCACAGGGGCAAACCTAAACTACACCTAAAGAGGCAAAGCACACAGGCAATCACAATCACAAGAAGCACACTCTATATGCATACAAGAGGCTCAAGCAAAAGGTTAGGCACTAGGGCCAACTGGAATAGGGTAAGATTGCTCTTAACCTTGCCATTGAGAGGCTAAGGTGAAGCAGATGAAAGGATGAAGTGAGGATGAGACCTCACAGCTCTTATCCCTGGCCGGGGAGAGCTAATAGACAAATGAGCATGGGTCCAGAAAGTGGGAACCCTTCTATACTCGAAGACTCTGACACTGTACACTTTGTACAAGATCTTGGGTTTGTATCCCAATGCATCAACACACAGCAGTGTGAGCAGAGGGATGACACAACAAGAGTAGTGGGGGATAGATTGCTTATCCCTACCTTCCACCAATTGCCTTACTTGAAGGACTTTTCCTGCTTGGGACAATTTTAAACAAACACAGGCATTGCCTCTTAAGGAGGACTTCAGACAGTTTGCCCGGTCAAATAACAGACCGGGTCTCCAGACTACATGAAGAAGAAATGTTTATACCTCAAAGCAAATGCTAAATAGCAAAGCAAGCAAGCAAGTTCAAAGAACTTAGGCAACTAAGGTACCTGAAAAAGTCAAACTTATCAGTAGACAAGTCAACAGTTCAAAATCAAAAGGAAATGAACCAATGGTCAACCGCAGAGGGATCAATTGTGCAAGGCACAAAGACTCAAGCATATGAGTCACCTACAAAACAAAGGTTAGCACATTAAACAATCAACTAAAACACATTTGAATGATCCTCAAGGCATTGGTGCTTAACCTGAAACAGATGAACTCAACATAAGCTTAGAAGACCACTAGGACTAGCCTAGGGTCAAAGATGAAAGAAAAAGTCAAGGCAGCAAGGAAAAGTCAACCCAAACCAAGTTTAAACATTCAAGAAGCATGCTCAATTGGATTCATAATCAAATCATACATCATGGTCATTTCATATGCAAAAGGATGTAAAGCATGGCAAGAGAAGCATACAAAAGTCAACAGCAAAGACTTCATTCAAAAGTCAACTCAAACAATCTCAAAAATTATGAAATAAATCACACTCAATCCTAACATCTAACATGGTATACATGTCAAATTTCATGGCATTTGGATGAGAGTAAGGCAGTCAAGTAAAATCATGAAGTCAAACCAAGTTCAAGTAAGCATGGTGAAAGTCAACAAGCATGGGTCAACTTCAAAAAATCATATCAATTTGAAAACAGAATAGAAATGAATGAGATTAACACCAATGCAAAGCTTGAGATGTCTAGTTATCACATATGGAATTTCATGGTCATACAATAAGATTTGAGAATTTCACAAAAGATTTGGCAACATGTATCACAAAAAGTCAATAAATGACTAAGCATGGAAGAAAATTCTCAATCAAATGGAAAACAGCAAGATTAATTCCAAGAAAATTCATACACAAACTAGACATGTGATAGATGATTCATGCAAAATTTGGGATCATTTGGATGTAGGGAAGCATGTGAACAAAAATTGGGAAAATACATGATCATGGTATAGCACCAAATGTAACACATAACTTCAGAAAATCATAACTCTCAATCCACAAATGATAAATGCACAAACTTTATATGGAAATGAAGGTCAATGTGTCTAGTTTCACCACAAAAAATTTCAAGCTCATTGGATGCAATATGAGCATTTCACAATTGGAATGGCACAATGTATCATTTTGGCATACATGTTGAAAAATCATTTATCATTTAAAATCCAGAACATGGAAAATTAATTAAAATTCACAACAAAATAGAGGACACCTTCATGAGTTTAATGCAAAAAATTCCACAATTTTTGGAGTTAAAATGAATTAGAAATGAATTGTGGAAGTTGGATGATATTTGGATGAAACATGAGCAAAATAGCATGAACTAGTGGTCAAACCAAGGTCAACGGATGGCATTTTTGCAAATATCCCTTCATTAATCAAAACGGTGTGTTTTGGGCAAGCAGAATGAAATGTTTTCATTGGTCCTCAGCCAATGAAACAGTGATTTGGCCAATGGACTCAAAATCTGGGTTTATCACATAAACCCTAGGGTTTTAGCAACATGTTGCAAGCATCGAATCATGAACAACAACATCAAGCAGACAGCATGGCATTGGCAAACAGCATCATGCAACATTGAACAACCACCACCAAACACGACACACACAATGCAATGGATTTTCTGAGCATATTCAAAGCAACAGCAGGGCATGTTTATCATTATCATGTAATCATCATAAGCAACAACAAGCAAACAGCATGGTGCAGTAACAGTATGTTCATGCAATATCCAAAACAGCCAATAAACCAAACACAACAAGCACAATTCATGTGGATTTTTTTCTGGGCAGGCTCGATAGAGTTCATGTACAACAGGGCATCACCTTCATGTTCATGCTCATTGACATCAAAAACGAATTTCCACAAAATTGCACAGAAGCATGGCAGTGAATCATAACATAAACAACAGCCAAACATATGCAGCATATCCAATATCTTCTGGTTTGAAAATCTCTAGGGTTCTAGCAGCAACAGGGTGATTTCATAAATCGAATTTCAAACAGCATGGCATTGACATAAGGAACTTCATGCGAGCAAACAAAACCAAACACGAAATGGACAAATTCCTGGGCACTTCAAACCTAGGGTTTTGACTACAGTACAGTATCATTATCAGCATTTTCCAAATTTCCAGCAAGATTGAAGTATAACCAAACTTCACAAACAACATGTCATGGTGTTCACCTAACCAAATACATCATCAATACAAACATCAAGTTCATCAACTCTAGCTAAACAGGGGGGTATTTAGCAAAACATGATTGATTATGAAACTTTAAAATCCGATTTCTCACTCAATGTATAACCATTTCACACGATTTAAACTTCATAACACTCAGCAATGCAAGGACTACACATGGCATAGCATCATTTAAAGAAGCAAAGCAATCGAAAAAAACTCACTTGTTTGAAGGAATTCGATGGAGCAGATTTGTTTGAAGGTTACAAGCCCAAACAGATGCAAATGATGGTTGATGGTGAGGTATACTTGAGGAACCTTGGCTTAGGAATGCTTGCAAGTGCTCGAATCTTGGTCTGCCATTGCTGAGAGCTTGGATGGAACAGTGGGAAAGATGAAGTTACAGCTGGTGTGTGATGCTCGAAAGGAGCTCAAGATGATGTCCAGGTGAAGAAACAAGCAAGAAAGCTTGTGGTGCTTTGGGATTTTTGAGCAGAAATGTCACTCGAGCCAAAATGCAAGAAGGAAGAAGTCAGGAATTTCTGTGTATTGCAGCTGCTACTAGGGTTGGCAAATGGCAGAAAATTGCTTTTATATTGTCTGTTTAGCCTTACTAATCCAAGTGCTAAGCTGGTTTTGTCTTTTGAGCACCAAATGCAAATTTGCTAATCTTTGCATAAGTGTAAGTGGAGGTGCAATTGGCCACGAATTGGGCTTGATACCAGGCTGGAAACAGACCAAGTTTTGCTGTTTTGTGTTGTACATGAAATGCTGTACTGGTTTTGCTTTTGTGAAGCTATTTTGCAAAATTGCCAAGTTTGCATTTTTATCCAAAATTGTGGTATGGTGATGGAATGTGCATGAATTAGGACTTGAGGCAAGTTTCAAATGTGATTTTAAACCTTTCCCAATTGGCCAAAGTGAGAAAAAGTGTATGATTCAAAAAGTCAAAGTTTGGTCAAACTTTGAATTTAAATGCAAAAGGTCCAAAAATGCCATTTTGAATGGTAGGGTTTTAGGTTATGAAATTTATATTTTTGGAAAGAGGATGAAAAATGTGGTTTGTAGGAAAAAACCCCACCAAATTTGGCCTTATGGTTTGAGAGATATGCCCCTTTGAAGTTCAAGATTTTGTGAAAATGATTTGATCATATCTTGACAACCATGCATGGGATTTGAGAGTTCTTGGACTTTTTGGAAATGGGAGAACAAGATCTTCAACTTTCATGTTGGGCAAAAATTCATTTGGAGCTTGTATCATGATGCAAGTTGAGGATCAAGAAGTTTCCATTTTTGGCAGTTGAAATTACAGGTCCACTTGCTATTTCTGGAAATTTTCTGTTTGACTTGATTTTCTTCCATGATGAGGTTGCCATGACATATAAGACCTATTAGGACATGAATAAGCTTCTTCAAACCATTTCTATCCATCAAATCCAAAGAATCAACCACAGTTGACCGACTTTGACTTTCTAGGGTTTTGGACTTGACTGTGTACTTCTGATGAATTCCAAACCCTAATTCCTTGAGACCTTGACTTCAAATGATGTCCCAAGACATATGGACTCTTGATTATTGACCATGGTGCCCAAATTCCACAAGAATGGCCACCATCCACTGTTTTGAATGATTGTTGACTGTCTAGGGTTCTCTGCCTGCCTGTGCATTGACTGCTGACCTCTGAGCCTTTCACCCTTGACTTGAACACTTCAAAAGACCCCCAAGGCATGTGAACTTGTTGGACAAACCCTAGGGCTTTGATTCCTTGAGAAACATCCTTGCTTGACTGGTTGACTGATCTCCTGATCAGTTTGACCTAATTTCTGACTTGCTTGCTCTTGAGGCAACTGAGGACAATGCAAATGTTATGCAATGGATCATGATATGCTATGACCTAATATGAGATGATATGTACAATGATAGGTGCAAATTTGAGGTGCTACACTTGCCTCTAGCTCTTTGCAAGTCTCTCTGAGTATGGCAATGACAACAGCTTTATCTGGTTGATTGCCAACACTTGATGTCTCTCCTGTTGTCATGGCAATGTCAGGGACATGCTTACCTAGGAATAGTTTATAATTGAAGGCCAAAGGACTCTCTCTTCTTTTCACAAAATCATTCTCTGTCATTTGAATTTTAGATCTCTCAGCCAGCCTATGACACAAGAGATGGTGCTTGGTATTTTAGAATTGTTAATGCCTGAGAGATTGTGTGAAGGTTACTTGGTAGGAAAGAAATCCAATAATTCTTTCAAGCCCTATTTGCCTATGGGATCAACAAGCATTCTCTAGGTTGTACACTCATATGTTTGTGGCCTTTTAAAGACCATACAATTGATGGAAACAGATACTTTGTTTCTTTTGTGGATGAGAATAGTAGAAAGCTATGGGTGTATTTGATCATTAATAAAGATGAAGTCTTTAAAGTTTTTAAAAGATTCAAGTTAATTATGGAAAATCAAAGTAAGAAGAAGGTCAAAACACTCAGAACAGATGGTTGAGGAGAGTATACTTCTAAGACATTTGAAGAATCTTGTAATCAGAATGGAATTTATCATGAAGTGACAACTCCATATACCCTTCAACGTAATTGTATAACTGATAGGAGGAATAGTAGCATCTTGGATATGACTAGGTGTATGCTAAAGCAAAAAGGCATGTCTAACTCATTGTGGGGAGTAGTTAATACTGTTGCACATGTGCTAAACAAATATCTAACAAGGAGATTTAAGAATATGGTTCCATAAGAGGTGTGGACTGGAAAGAAACCATATATGAAACACCTTAAAGTGTTTGGCTTAGTTTGTTATAACATATGCCTGACTCTAGAAGGAAAAAGTTGGATGACAAGAGTGAAGTCATGATTCTGGTTGGCTATCACAAAACTGGTGCTTATAGGTTGTTTAATCTAATTAGAGAGAAGAATATAATCAGTAGAGACATTATTATTGATGAAAATGAAGCATGGACCTGGAAATCAAATAACACACGTAGTAAACCTTTATTGAACTCCGAGTTAGAGGAAGAGTCAAAAGAAGAAGAAGATGATATACCAGCTGACTTGCATGAAGATGTACTTGTGGTCATTCATAGGCCTCAGAGAAATGGGATACTCCAAGCAAGATTACAAGATTGTGAGGTAATTACTGACAATGAGGTTATAGAGGATGAAGATATTGTTCATTTTTTCTTGAAAAATTAAGCATGGATTAATGTTATGGTTAAAGAGTTGATAACAATAGAAAGGAACTATACGTGGTAACTTGTCAAGTTACTAGCCAACACAAAAGCAATTGAGGTAAAGTGGATCTATAAGCTAAAGCACAACCTGATGGATCAATATCTAAGAATAAGGTCAGGCTAGTAGCAAGAGTATTTATGTAGAGACTAGGTATTGACTACTCATAAGTGTATGCTCTAATTTCTAGATTGGAAACAATTAGGTTGGTAGTTGCCTTTACGTACAAGAAAAACCGGTTAACATACCATCTTGATGTGAAATTTGCATTTCTCAATGGACCATTAGAGGAAGAGGTCTATATCATACAACCTCCAATTTTGTGAAAAAAGGTAAAGAAAAGCTGATGTATAGATTGCACAAATCCCTCTATGACTTCAAACATGCATCCAAGGGCATGAAACAAGAAAATTGACTCATACTTGGTGGAATTGGGTTTTACCAAATGTAGATCTGAATATGGTGTATATGTGCAATCCAAAATAGACGACATAACAATCATGTGTTTGTATGTTAATGATTTGTTGGTCACATGAAACAATATCAAATTTCTGGACAAGTTCAAGAAACTGATGATGAAGGAATTTGAAATGTCAAATTTGGGAGATCTATAATATTTCTTAAGAATGGAGTTTTAAAGAATTGTAAGAGGTATGATTTTGCATCAAATGAAGTAGGTTAAAGAAGTTATTAAGAGATCCATCATGCTTGAATCTAGCCATGCAACTTCACCTATTGAAGCAAACTTGAAACTTGAGAAGAATAAAGATGAAGACAAGGTCAATGCAACAATGTTTAAGAAGATAATAGGCTCATTGAGATATTTATGTAATAGCGACCTGGCATAGGCTTTGCAGTTCACTTGATAAGTAGATACATGGATGATCCAAAGGTACCACACTTGAAAGTTGCATGGAGAATTCTAAGGTACCTAACTGAAACTATGAACCGTGGTCTCTTGTTTTCTAGAAACACATGTGATGATGATGGAATAATCACATGTTATTCAGACTCAGATTGGTGTCGAGATAGCTCTGACAAAAGGAGTACATGTAGCAGTAAATTCATGACCATCAAGCTATGGATAAGCTAGACGTCAATAAAACAAGAGTCGCCACCGCGCTTTTATTGTTTCCAAGGGAAAAGGGAAAAGTACGAACAAAACCCAAAAGATAAGAAGTTTTCAAATCAAAACTAATAAAATGCCAGAGATTACAGGTAAGGGGGTTGGTTACACAGAGGGAAGGTGTTAGCACCCAAAGTGTCCTAGGTACTCCTAGGGAGCCCTTTCTTGTGTGCATATCACTACAACAAACAAGACCTTAGACAGCGCTTTTTTTAGCCTTAGACAGCGCTTTAAAGCGCTGTCTAAACCTCCGCTGCTAAAGGTTTAGACAGCGCTTTTTTAAATCTTAAAAGCGCTGTCTAAGCCCCCCCCCCCCCTTAGACAGTGCTTTGGCCAAAAGCGCTTTATAAGACCCTCTTATTTTAAATTTTTTAGGTATACCTTAGACCGCGCTTTTGAAAAGCGCTGTCTAAGCCCCACCCCCTTAGACAGCGCTTTGGCCAAAAGCGCTTTCTAAGACCCTCCTATTTTAATTTTTTTAGGTATACCTTAGACAGCGCTTTTCAAAAAGCGTTGTCTAAGCCCCCCCCCCCCCCCCCCCCCCCCCCCTTAGACAGCGCTTTTGCCTAAAGCGCTTTCTAATCCCCCCCTTAGACAGCGCTTTTTACAAAAGCGCTGTCTAAGGTATACGAAAATTTTTGAAGCTTTTGTTTTAAACCATATTTTTTCCAGGTTTATAAACCAGAATTTCTACCTGTTTTCAACCAGATTTTGACAGACAATTATCACATTTTATATATGCCATTTTGGCCTTTTTTCTACCAATTTTTGGCTAACAAATATATATATATACCAATTCAAACCAATTTTGCCTTAAATGTATCAAAATATATACAAATTTATGTACACATTTACAAGTCATAACATATACTACAAATGTACACATTAATTACACAAATTTATGAACAAACATTGAGCTTTATCATGAATTGACACCACTCCTCTTTGATTTCGTCCACTTGATCCTTTGTATAAAATGCACACTTGAATTCATCAAAGTACTACATAATAATATAACATATTTTGAATTAATTCCAACTATTTAATTATATGAGATATGTGTAAATATAAAAATAACTCATAAGTTAGAAATACATACATCGGTGGGAATCTTTAATCGGCCCAAAGCAAGAGTATCTCGCATAAACCTCAACATGAAATACCCGCAATCTATTTGATTACGTTGTTGAGGACACTACATATGAAAAAAAAATATGGATTATAAATCCTAAGTTTTATCAAGTGTCATCACTAATATAATAAAAAATGTGGTAATTAAAAATATACCGCCACTTTAATCCATGTAATGGAGTTGGCGCCCCTCCTTGAGGTTTGGATATCTCGTTGGGCCCGAAAAGCTTGTAGGACGCTAATAAAATAAAAATGAAGCAATTAGAACAATTCACATAAACTAAGAAAAATTTTGAACATTCTCACTTACGTGTCAATTAGGACCTTCATATCCGGGTATGTTGTCCAATAATTTCCTAACGAGTCAAGATAATACACAATTTCTCGGATAGGATTGATTGCGAGCAACAACCAATGTCCACTGTAATGATTAGGCAAATGTTAGATGGTAACTTGGAAAATAATTATAATAGATGAATTTAGAATGAAATGCTAACCCGGTATTAAACGGTATAAAAAACAACTTCTCCGCATCTTTATTGTCCATGAGGATCCGAAGAACGTACTCCGTCACGGTATCCGGTCTACTTAAGATTAAACCTAAGTTGACGGTCGCGGGTGCTAAGAATCCGAATGACACGTCCAAACCATTGGGGCGCATCAATTTGTCATACAAAAACCTAATATAAAAACATCATTAACACCTCTTTTGAAACATAAAGTAAACCGGATTAACATAAAGTAAACATCATTAACATAAGTTGTTTAATTAATAAAACAAAGTAGACCGGATTTACCTAATATATGTATTGACAACGGTGACGCCGATTTCTTCATGACTAAAAACTTGCATGAAGTCTTCATTACCAATCATTTGGTCGTAATCAAAGCCGAAAATCCCTACCTCCATATGTACAGTCCGAACACCTCCGGTCGGTATATCGGTCATCTCTAGAAATGTCCTGAGGCACGACCTATACTTGGTGGTAGGTTTTTTCCTAGCTACGGTCTTCTTAGCACCAGAACTTTTTACCCGTGCGGAGGCGTTGCTAACCTCCTTTTTTGTTGTGCGGAGGCATTGCTAACCTCATTTTCTTGAAGCTACATGTCATATAAATAGTTAGATCAAATTAAGAATGTAACAACTTCCATGAATATATGTCATATAATTGTATATTACCTCTTTTCTTGAAACCGTGGACTCGGTATGCCGTGGAATCGCATTATCTTTTGATTTGGATTTTGTGGGAGTCTATTTAACATAACCAAGGAAAATATGTAAGTAAAATTTTAAGCATAAATTTTAAACTTTGAATATACACATTAAAGTTAACATAAGTTTTAAGCATACCTCATATCCTACGCATATGAGGTTTGTCGGCCATGCAACAAACCAACCTACTGCTTCGTGCACCGTTGTTGCATCTGAATCATCGCTAGGATATGGTAATGCTGCATTCGGCTCAACTGCAATATCAACTGATACCTTCAAACATCCAGCATGGAGCTCTCTAGTATGGAGTAATACTCCGCTAACGTTATGCACTTTTCCCTTGCCAACCATCCGATAGTATGGTGACGACAAATACAGCTGACAATGGGAAATGCCCTAAAACCAATAATAACAAGAAATCGTTAATGTGTATATATATCAAATACATAATTTAAGCAAATAGTTCAATTTAAGACAATTATATGTAATTACCTCTGGAATGTTCGGCTGAAAGGTACAGTTGATACTGTCTTTGTCCGAAGCATCTCTGTATACTGTTGAGGCGCTAGCCTCTCTTTCTCTCCTCAATGCATCAAGCTCAGCTTGCATGGCTTCCAATCTTGCATGAAGCTCCCGATTACTAGGAGCCTTTCCTTTTTTAATACTCAGGGAGGTCGGAGTGACTCCAAATCCCTTACCCCTCACCCGACCAGAATACTCAGGGACATCTAATGCCCGACTAAGTATGCCCTTAGTATCATCGGGAGATAAAGACTGAGATAGCTCCTCCTGAAAAATCAGATGAATACCGTATACTTGTCAAATATTTGTGTATAAAAATGTTATTCAATTAATGAAAAAATGTTATACTTACACATTTCTGGTATACGTGTAAAACTTCTTCTTGAGGAACTCCAGATTTGCCCACACGGGCTTCCTTCCACAAAACATGTGCAGGAAGAGATGTTTCTGAACTTTCCTCCTTCTGCAGCTACACATTAAGTCATACAATTTGATCAGATAAAACTAATATATGATGAACAAATTTGTTATCGCAATTTATAAATACTTACCATGGATTGTTCTAAGCGTCTATATCCGACACGTCCTTTTCGGTACGGATATGCGGGACTTGATGCTCTTTCCCGATTTGTAGCACTTATTCTTTGAAAAACCGGGTCTTGTCTTTTGGATTTGAAAGCTTCCCATTCTTCAGCCGATATCAAACTTTCATATTTTTTAGGAAGCTCCGCATCCACAAAATTACCATCCGCATCCTTAAGGAACTTGGATGATAAAAATGTCCGAAACCCTCTTAGAAGCTTTCCGGCCAATTTCATACAAAAACCTCTTCTTTCTTCTTCGATGTTAAAACATCGCTAAGAAAAACATACAGATTGATAGTTAGTATCGGTAATTGAAAAAACATAATTGATACCGTATAATTAAGGGCCAAATGATTGTACCTTTATCTCACTCCAAATTTTTTCTTTGGACTCATTCAGCTCTTTGTTTCTTCAATCATCACATGTAATGGGAATTTCATTCCTTACTAGTGCACCGATAAAACTAGTTAAGGTATGCCCATTAGGTTCTATAAGCTGTCCCTGGTTGCTCCAATAGACATCTAGTATGATGCCTCGAGATCTTCCTTGGACCACCCTTCTCATTACTGTGATGCCTCTTCGAATTTCTTCTTCCGCGGATACTTTTTTACTAACTTCCTCATGTTGGTCATCAGCCATGTCTAACCTGTAATAAACTAAGGAAACCATCAAATATCAAATATAACTTATAATCAAAGCAATTGAAAACAAAAAAAATAAAGAAATCATGCATTATCAGATATAACTTATAATCAAAGCAATTGAAAACAAAAATATAACGAAATCATGCATTATCAGATATAACTTATAATCAAAGCAATTGAAAACAAAAAAATAAAGAAATCATGCATTATCAGATATAACTTATAATCAAAGCAATTGAAAACAAAAATATAATGAAATCATGCATTATCACATATAACTTATAATCAAAACAATTGAAAAAAATAAAATAAAGAAACCATGGATAATTTACCTAAGTCACTAACATCTCTTTCTTTTCTTTGTTGGAATATTAATCACTTGTTTCTTAGCAATGCGTACGGATGAATTGATCCAAATTCCCTCATTATGATCATTTCTTACATATGACTCATCCGGTATAAGATCCTCAACTTCATCATTTCTATTCAACTCATTTCTTCCAGTGCTTCTACAATCTCTTCAACTCGATCACAATCGTATGTTTCCGTGTCTTTGTCGTATGAAGCATAGGTCGTATTACTTTTTCCACTCGATTCAACATTCTCGTTAATTTTCTCACCATGAAATATCCAACACTGATAACTTTGATCAATTCCATGCCTCAGCAAATGCGATTTCAATCCATGTGCGTCAACCTTACCAATATAACAACAACGCAAGCAAGGACAATGCATTCGTCTGGGGTTTTCAGCGTGTTGAACAGCATACTTAACGAATTCCAAAACCCCACTCTCGTACTCTTTGGTCATTCGATCGGCACAGATCCATGTTTTATCCATGGTTTTCCTACTTATTAAAGTAAACAATTAATCCAGACGAAAATACATAACTAAGGTAGTATCTTTGAATATCCTAACAATTATAAAGTTCAATTCATTTTAAACTTCAAAAACCTATACATAACCAATGTTAATATAAACTTCAATAACGTATCCGATACGCCAATATACCAACTTTAATTACCTCATCACTTTCATTTTTTATATTACAAGAATCAAACTTTTTCTATTACAATATACCTATAACTATACCTATAACTATATTAGAGTTCGTTCAATCATTTTATGGGAGAAATCTTGTTCCTTTAGAATGAAAGTGAGATGAACAACACTTTCACAGTTAAAAAGAAAAAAAACTACCTATTCAATCTTCAAGTATAATCACTAAGGAAACATGAAGTTTGAACAATATTGAACATCTAAATCCAAAATGATATTTAGAGTTTAAAGTCAAGTAGACACAGACACTGTAACAAAACAATGTATGAAATTTAATACTACCTACCTACCTTTTTATGTGGGAAAACCATGTTTCATGTCCAAAATCTTATGTGTTCAATCTAAAAGTCTATAAATGGACCCCATTACTCGCCTAAACTTTATATTCAAATATTTGGACAAAATACTTGATGTACATGTAGAATAATGCAACAAAAATAGTACTCATAATTAATGTGATATTGTTAGGTATTCATATTTGCATATTAGATGATAAAGAAAGATGCTTGCACTTACATAAAGACAAGAACAAGAATTTTTATTTCTCATTCAGTTAGGGTTGGCAATTGAGCATCAACAGTGTATTTTACAAACAAAAAGAGCAAGCATTGAACCAAACAAAATAACAGAGCATGAAAAATACTGATGAAGTTATTTACAAATACTGATATTTCCCTAAATGAAGAACATACCGAAATGAAGGATTCTTCAAACACTTTCAGAAATGAAATATTCTTCAAACACTTGCAATGCCTGAAACCAAATGAATGAAAATGTTAAGAAATGACGAACAAAACGCAGTAGAAATGACGAACTGAATCAGAAATGAAAAAATGCAGAAATGAAGAACATACCGCAGTAGAAATGACGTTCTGAAACCGATTCTTCAAACACTTTCTGGTATTGAAACCGAATGATTACAATGTATTCTCGTTCGCTGTTAGGGTTCGCTGGAGGGGTTTAATTGCAGGAGGGAAAACAAAAAGAACTGAGAACGAAAATAGAAGTCTGAAATTTAATTTTAATTAGACCTTAGACAGCGCTTTTGTGGAAAGCGCTTTCTAAGATATGCCTTAGACAGCGCTTTCCAAAAGCGCTTTCTAAACCCCCACCTTAGACAGCGCTTTTGGTTTTAATTTTTTTTTAATTGAAAGACTTTAAACAGCGCTTTCTCAAAAGCGCTGACTAAGGTCTATATTTAAAAGCGCTTTCTAAAAGCGCTGTCTAAGGGGGGGGTCTTAGACAGCGCTTTCTAAAAGCGCTGTCTAAGACCCCCCCCTTAGACAGCGCTTTCATTATTTTTTTAGAACATTTTCCGTGTTTTATTTTTATTTTAACCTTAGACAGCGCTTTCTTTTAAAAGCGCTGTCTAAGATGCGCTGTTAAAAAACCTTTTTGGCGTAGTGTATGTGTTTTTTGTACAAAAATGATGTTAGCAAACAAATAGGATGGGGGGATGAGAAAAGAATTCATTGATTATACTTTTTTGTGTTTGACAAGACCTTCGGACGTGTGCCTACGTACCAACATAAAAATGAGGGATCAAAACCTCGTAGTTCGTGGTAATAATTTCAAAGTGGATGCATTGCTTTTAACAAAAATTTAAGTTTGAAAGGCACAAGGGCCTAAAAATGGTTTGAATGAGTTAGTTCTTTTTGGCTTTTGAAAATTTTAAGTCAAGTATAGTTAAGTTCATTTACAAGTTTGATTAAGAATTTTTTTTATAAAAATGCATTGGCATAAGACCAAAGTTTCTAGTTTGCAAAATGGTCAAAGTTTTAGAAAACAGACACAAGCAAAGAAGATTTTGAAAGGAGGGAGAGATTTTTGAAATTAAAGAAGTGGGGAGAAGATGAAGAGACTAATCCTAAGCATAAATTTAAAAGTTGAGAGTTGAAAAGATCTGACCAATGGGCTGCAATCCAATAGACAAGAATGTCATATAGAAACCCAAATTTCCCTTGGACTTTAGAATCAAGCAATAAACAATGCACAAATAGCAAGTTGAAGACCAAGGCATCAAATAAATATAGTCACATCCAAGCTTAGCAACTCCACGATCTTCTTCAAAATTTGCCCATGTAGCAGATGAGTTCCAAGATGGCACAAATCATAGATTCAAAATAACAGCTTCACAATGATCATGATATATATGAACCCAAATGGATCTTCAATGATGTACCAGATGAAGTTTCAAATTTCAAGCATTTGGTTTCATGAAAGTTGGCATTGACTCAGATCAAATCAACAGTCCACACAAGATGTTTTTTAGGTTTTTTGTTCTTATTTTGTATATTAATGGTCAAAGACCACACAAACAATCACAATATACACAAATAAAATATATCACAAAATATGGTCCAAATGGACAAAGTGAAAATGACATTAACATAAACAATTTGAATGGTATGAATAATGGCAAATGAATAAAGCTTAAAAAATAAAGTGCATTAAAGATAAATGGCTTGAAATTAAATGTTAGTTGTTAATGAGTTAAAATTTAGTATTGCTTTTGCTTTTTTTGTTTAAGTCATTCTTTGGATAACACTTAACCCACTTATCACGCGCATGGATCCTTAAACCAAGACATCTTCCAAAGGAAGGAAAAAATGCCAATTTTCCACATAATACCATGAAAGAGGGGAGACTTACAATCTCACTAACTAGAATGTTATGCCTTTTGTGTCAAAATTTAGCGCTATGTTAAGCAATCGTAATTGGACTTATGTAGAAGTCACAACTATTTGAGGTCGGGCAATAGAATTTTGGTGTTAATGCATGTTAGAGACATAGTATGATGAACTATGCTCATGAAACATACCACACACAAAAAGAATATGCAAAGTGGGGGACCTAATCTCATCCATACTTATGTTGATTTTGCAATCAACTAGCCTTAGGATATTGAGATATCATAGGTTCATGACATGAATGCATAAAGAAGGGGAATGAGATGAAGAAGGAGGGGAAATGGATCAAACAAAAATTGGACAAAGGAGGACTTTTACCAAGTTAAGATCATGCATTCATTTTGGGAGATGGAATGTACATTTCATCAATCCCCTAAAATCCAATGGTCTTAACCTAACAAAGTCAAATCAACCTTGACCAAGGCCCAACAACACAAATCAAACTCACAAAGTCAATTAGAATGGCTCTACACAATTAATTTGGCATTTAATCAATTAAAAATATTAAAAATAATGCATTAAATAAAATATGTTTGGTCAATTTCCTAAAACCTCATCAAAACACCAAAGAAATGGCCATGAGATTTATCATAGGTCAAACAAGGTCAAAGGACCTTGGAGAAAAAATTTCAGAATTTTTGGAAACTTAAAAGTATTTTTAAACAATTAAAAATATTCACAAAATCAATTAAATCATGAAAAATATTAATAATGATCCAAAAAATAATTTTAATTCAGAAAATGAAAGAGGATTTTATTTAAAAAATTTTGGCGAAACTCTCATATTTTTTGGATCAATATTAAAATTAATATGAATTAATGAAAATCAAAGGAGTAAAATGAAAAATCAGATAATCAAAAAAATATGGACCACTTGATCTCCCTCATTAATTGAGGTGGCAGATCAAGTGGTGGAGAGTGCGCGTTCCATGGTGCACGCTAGTCAGCCCGCTACACACTTGGTCATCACAAACAATGCTCCAGATTAAAATATTTTAAATCAAATCAATGGCTCTTAACACTTCCAGCGCATCACCGGAGCCAAAGGTCAGTCATCTTCTACGATGACCCTGGCCGGACTGGTTCATTCATCACCGTATCATAAATGAAAAAGGAGAACATGATCTTAAAGAATAGATCACGAATATCACCTCAATTTAAGCTAACTCCAAATATATATAGAGAGAGATACGTGGAGTTGAATTTTGAGGCGTGTCAACTGAGTTGCTTCGATTTGACCTCAAAGTAACTCAATCTTCTTGCCTACATTGGTAGGACTTCAGACAACCAAGGATCCAAGAGAATTGATGAGAATTGAGAGAGAATCGAAGAGAAGAAAAATCTGGAAAAATACCTTCAATGTTGTGCAGAAATGGATCTCTCTTGCTTCAATTCGTGCTTGATCTTACTTTTGGAGCTTGTGGAAGTGGATTAATAGTGATGCAAAGCTTTGGATCCTGGAGTTTTTGAATCTCCAAACAGTGAGATTCAAACTCAAATTTCAATTGAAATTTATCAGATTTTCCTTTGAATTGAGAGGGTTTCAATGGTTGGAGGCAAACCTGGCGCGCAAGGTCCTTCAAATTGAAGCATTGGACCTCTATTTATAGCAAAAGGTGAGTGTTATTTGCATACTTGAAAATACTTCCAAAATTGGCAATGCAATGCACATGCTTGCATGGGAGTGTGCAGGCCCATGAAGCAACTCTACTAGGTCCTCAATCAATTGAAATGAGGTCTGAATGAAGCTTGGATTGCAAGGCAAATATATTTGAATGTTTGAAGCATGATTCTTGCCAATTGATACAGCCCTGTTTAAGCCATACGTAGACCCCTTAAACTTTGTCCAAAATGAATGAACTAAGACTCTTTGGAAAGCTTAGATCAAGAGGAACAACTCCTATGTTGAACACTTTTCCATTTGGAACTTGTATCATGGTGAATTTTGAGGTGGAAGTTTTGAAATTTCAACATGTCAAAATATTTTCTAAGTGTCAAGCCACATGTTCAATTATTCCAACTTGCCTAACTTTTCATGTGAGCTCTAAATGAGAAACGTGTCTTCATCAAAGTTATAGCTCTTTCAAAAACCTTCAAAATGGTCACAAATTTGACATCATCTGGATTTTGGATGAGTGAGTTATGCATTTTTTAAGTTGAGGAAAATCACTTGTTCAATGGTATTGGTCCAAAATGACCTATAATGTATCCTCATATCACATGCTCATAAAAGTTGAATTAGCTCTCACTCCAAACATAAAAGTTGAAGCAGACACCTTGAATTTGATTCTGCAACTTGGAAATCTTTCATCTCATAAAAATTGAGCCAGTTATGGCCTTGGGAAGTTGACTTTCAAATTAGGGTTTAGGCAAAATGACCTATAATGTTTCAACATAGAAAATGATTTTCCAAGCAAAATCATCTCTAGACCTCAACATGAAAGGTGTTTGGAATGTCATTTAGAGAAACTTTTCTCTTGGAATTATTTCATATGATGAAAATTGTAGGAGATAGGGTCTAGGGAGACCCAGTTTTGATTAGATGAATTCATCTAGCCAACCACCATCAACCAACTTGATAACTTGCAATTCTCTTGACTTTTTAGGCTCATGGTAGGTCATATATGCATAAGATGATGAATTTTGAAGTGTCCCTTGAGAAATTTGATCAATTTATGAGGAAGCTTGTTGAAGAAGTTATTCGAGATACCCAGATATACTAGGATTTCTAAGGCAAACCAACTTCAAACTCTTGAAGAAATCTTGATTAAAATAACATGTAGAGATCATTGGGACTCATATATGATGCTTAGAGCCATTATGGATCATTCCTTGGTTGAGCTCTTAGCAATGAGGGTCTTAAACCCTAGATGTGAACTTGATAGATCAATGGTGATCATGCTCTACCTACAAAAGAGTTAAGTAAATGCAAAAACATATTTTTGGTATTTTGGTTAGTAAAATGATAATACAGGTATGATAAAATCACATGGTGCTTAGTGATCTCTCTCAATACAAACCTAATGAAAGAGGGGTAAGGAGGATGCGAAGGTATGATCTCAATGTTAATGCATATGATGAGATAGCATGAGGGATCTTAGGATCAAAATTGGGGTCTTACAGTACAACTGGTTATTTCTTCAAGGTTTTTTTAGCATCAATCTCATAGTGCTCAAGGAAACAACCCGTTGTAACATTGTCTTCATGTGAAGCCGAATACATAGCATGATCTTATGCAGCATGCCAAGCAATCTGGATTGAATAAGTGCTGAAGGAATTAAAGGTTACAGTTGGAAAAACCACTTGTTCTTCAATTGGATAATAAACCAGCTATCAACTTGGCAAAGAATCTTGTTCTTCATGGCAAGAGCAAGCACATAAAAGGCATGTTTCATTTCTTAGGGAGCAGGTAATTCAAGGAAAGCTTGAAGCAAGACTTTGCTCAACTGAATCTCCTTTGACTGAAATCTTCACCAAAGAATTAAAAGTTATCAGATTTTTGACTCTTAAGCAAAAGGTAGGAGTGGTTCTATTCAATAGTTGGATTGTTTTAACGTTTTGATGTCATACTTAAAAAATGAATTGTAAATGGGTATTGTTGTTAGTTAATTCATTTAAGATAATTGGCAGGTAATTAGTTATTTAGATAGATTACTTGGATTACATGTCTCGTAGCATTTGTATATAAATGATGTGTTGAATTTTATTTTAAAATTAACTTCTTCAATAATAATAAAAACTCTTCTCACATATGTTGTAGACATCTCACAAATCTTACATATTTTCTCTTTCTCTTTCCTAAGTGCAGTTGAACAATGCTAATACATAACAAGCCACACTTTTGTCATCATCTTATTTACCGTCTTTTTTTTTAACTTGCGTTCCGAGATTAATCGTGAAAGTAGAATATTTTACTTATTGTTATTTGGTATTGGCAATAGTTGTTGATGCTAGAAAATTCATAGCATAAGGGCGTGCATGGTTCCCTAAGACCTCCCTTGCAAAAGAACAAATATAACTATTAGTTAAATAGTTCTTCCACTTCCACATCTCAGAATAAATTTTTCAGGGTAACATTTTTTTTATATAGGGTCTTATAAAGACTAATTTCTTATTTTTAAAGATAATCCATTGAAGACAGAAAACTATCCATATTCCATAGAAAAGCATAATTGCAGAAAGGGCTTATGGCTTCACAAATCCTAACCCAGCTTCTAAATCTATCTCTTCAAGATCTTTTGCTTTCAACAAGTCTCTTGCAGCATCAAGATTTTCCTCTACACTAGCTATCTTTGACTTAAGCATCTCCATTTCCAACTCTAGAGCATCCACGTTAACCTTTAACTTTTCTGCCTCCTCCAATTTCTCCAAATAACTTTTCATACCTAAGGCTGATTGAACATGAGGCTCTAGCCATGTCAAATCAAAACTAAATAGCTCAAGTTCCTCCCAGAAAATTTGAAGCTCCTTACAAGCTAAGTCGTTCATATCTTTCACCTTTCTGGTCTTTAGAAAATAAAGAACTCTCCCCAAAGCAGTGAACGCCCATTCCCTACACGTGCGGCTTCTTTTCTGCTGACACACAATAAGTGAAGGATGCTGACAACATACTTCCTCTAGTAATGGAACAAAGTCTTTTTCTATTTGTCCTAAACCCTTGAAATCCATAAGCTCACTTAGATTTTGGCTTTGGCCTTTTTCTTGCTTTGGAGTTGGAACATCAACTTCTGTAAACCCAGATAGACTTCCAAATGCTATGGAAGAAGTTAAGTTAGCTGTTTGATTTATTGGTTTCTCATGTATTGAATTAGAAACATAAACCTCAGCACCAATAATACAAGCATCATTCACAATAAACCCTTTTTTAAGATAATGAAGCTCAGCAAAAGTCATGAAGGATTGGAACCCCAATGAATCCTCACATGCATTGAACTCATTGCTAGATTCTGGAAAATTCATGTATCATAGGTCAATTTCTACATTGAAAAGGGAGGATGACAGTCATTTTGAAATAAATTTATTTCTCTCAAACATGGCGGGAGTACCTTTTGTAACAGTCATGCTGGTATTGAGTTGATTGAATACAGTTAGCCTAAATATGACATCTCGGTTCCATCCCTTAGACATATTGGAAGTTTGCAAAGCCTCCAAATAAATTGATAAGTTGTCATCTACTTTGTTGAGTTTGTTCCCTCTTGGGAACAGACTTATCCTCCTACATCAAAACCAAAACAGATCAAAACACACAAATGCAATAAATTGTGTCGAAAGAGTGTGACATCTACGTATCCACCAGTGGGAACTCATTCATGAAAATAACTTACCATTGATAGCCGCAGAGGATGAAAGGATCAGAGCAAACCTCCTCACCTTCCAAGCAACAGAAGTTCTCAACCTTCCAAGTGAATTTCTCAAACTTGGCGATACTAGATTGTTTATGCTCCTCCATTTCTACATACATAAGATTAAAACAGACATAAATACTACTGACATGGCAGCCTTATCTACACTATATTATAAATAGCAATACTTTTTGTGTTGAGTAACAGAAGAGGCAGCAGAAGTGGGCAGTGGAACAATTACATTACAATTATTACAGTTATGAGAGGATAGAGCGAGTTAACTCTGGAGGATTGAATAGGCACAACTTTCAAAAGGATACTGGCTATTTAAATTTCATATCTTTTTTAATTTGGCTGACCAGAAACCAAAGTCTCTATTTGAGAACACCAATTTTCAAGTTTATACATTCAGACTCTTTGATCAAATTTAAATCAAATATTTGGTTTTCTTGATGTCCATATTGAGTCTCTTAGGGAGGTGGTGAGTAGCTTGACTTGAGAGTTGAGTATCGTGGTTTTTTTGAAGTTAAGCGGAAGGTGAGGAGCAAGGCCTCTTTGGACCTTTGGTCCCTCCTCCGAATTAAGGATTCCTAGCTTCTGCAGAGATTAGGGTCAATTGACTCAAAGAAGAGATGCCAATACGGGCTCAAGGAAGAAGGGTAGTTGATAATTCGGTTATGACTAACAAAAAATATAATGAATCAGACCGTATACATGATGATATTTGTGGGCTAATATACTCATTATGTGGACTATTTAAATATTTTATGATTTTAATTGATGGAACAATTAAATGTCACATGTTTGGTTATTGTCAATTCACAATCGGGTGTTTGCGAGATTGCTAGCTCAAGTAACTTGAATAAGAAATTATTTCCAAAAGTATACTGTAAAAATAATGCTATTGTCAATTCGCAATCGGGTGTTTGCGAGATTGCTAGCTCAAGTAACTTGAATAAGAAATTATTTCCAAAAGTATACTGTAAAAATAATGCTGTCAAATTTTCATCTCAAACATTTAATGAATATTGTATGTCAATTGAAATTGACATTAAATATCCATTAGTACGTGTTCACACACAAAATAGACTTGCAGAACAATTTCTTAATCGTATTTAATTAATTTCAATACAACTTATCATGATATGGAAACTCCCAATTTCTACTTGGGGTCATGCAATTTTGCATGCCACAACATTGATTTGCATCAGACCAACAAGTTATCACACCTCTTCCCTTTTACTATTAGTTTTTGGTTAAAAACCTAATATTTCCCATCTAAGTTTTTGAATATCCGAATTATGTTCCAATTTCTCTACCACATCACATCAAGATGGGTCCTCAAAGGATGATGAAAATATATGTTGGATATGACTTTTTATCTATTATAAAGTTTCTTGAACCAACAACGGGAGATTTATTCACTGCTTGATTTGTTGATTGTCAATTTGATGAATCAAATTTTTCAGCATTAGGGGGAGATAATAAGAAGTTGGAAAAAGAGATTAGTTGGAATGAATTATCATTGTCTCATCTTGATCCTCGAACAAAACAATGTGAACTAGAAGTTCAAAATATAACTCACTTGCAAATCTTAGAAAATTAATTAGCAAATGCATTCTCTTACCAAAAAGTGTGACTAAATCATATATACCAAAAACTAATGCTCCAATCAAAATGGATGTCCTTGATGGAAAATCTAACTGGTCTCAACCATGCTTGAATCGTGGTAGACCAATCGGTTCCAAAGATAAAAAATTTCGAACAAGAAAGGAAGCTAAAAATAAAGATGGCTCGAGCGAGGATATAGAAAACTTTAAAAAATATTCAGACATAATAAACATTTCAGCTCAATAAAAGGATGATCAGGTACCTAAAATTCATGAAAATAAATAGATCTCGATAAATTATGTCCATGATGGAACATAATGGAACAAACACGAGGTCGAAATTGATAATATTTTTGCATACAATATAGTGCTAAATATAATAAATGACAAAGAGGATCATGAATCAACGTCTATTAAAAATTATAAACAAAGTGAGAATAGTCCAAAATGGAAAGATGCAATTGAAATAGAACTAAACTCACTTTACGAGAGACAAGTTTATGGACCTATAGTCTTAACACCTCAAGGTATGAAGTCAGATGTGAAAATAATGGAAACACAAGAAATGAGGGGTTTGAATTGAGTTTCAAGAACAAAAACTTTTGTAACTCAAAGAGACAAACAGAAAACTAAGAACAAAAATAATGAACATAATTATTTTTATCATGGTTCGTTGTTAACAAAGCTACCTCCAGTCCACCCCCCAAGGTGATTTTGCCTTATCACAGGGACTTGATTCACTATAACCAAACTTTATTACAACACAAAGACCAAATATAAATGTCTTCTTGAATAATTTTGACTAAACGCTAGTCACTTAAGGAAATACAATCACAAAGATTGAGATACAAAGTGTGTTTACAAAATACTTATAAGAAAGTAGAATACACAAATGAATTACAAAGTGCTACACACAAAATATATTCTACGAAGATTATGAACAGGAGCTCCTTGTGTGTATGTTTCTTTTCTCTAAAAAATATTCACAGTATGCAATATTCACGTAATGATATTCTTAGCACTTGGTTACTGTTCCATTCTTCCATGACTCCTTTATATAGGCAATAAAGATATTCGTTGGAAGATAGAAATGGAATACATAAATGTAGTTGTATCCTTGCATAACGTTTAGTGAAAATGAGAGACACATTGGTACAATCCTTATTCTACAAAATCAGTGTAGTGAAAAGAATATTTGATTTTGTATTGTGTACTATTTTCTAACCTAAGACCTTTTTGATCTTATTTTCAGTATTTAGGGGTTTCTGATAAAGAGATGATGAAGCATGAATAGAAGAAGAATAAGAGTCTGATTGAGATAATCTTCAAAAACTTGATCTTTAGAATCTTGATCCAGATTATCAGAATTTGGTCTTTGGAGTCTGGTGACACGGTTCATCAGAGTTGTTTCAGCGCAAGATTTCAGAGCTTGATAGCGTTAGAAGCTTTAGAGTCATAAAATTTTGGATAAAAAAATGTTCATAAGCATTGAGTAGAGTAGTCCAGAGCTTGATTATCTTACATTAGACACATATCAGAGTAAAAGTGCAATAGGTTCATAATCTGATGACATCATACGTCAATTCTTTAAAGTCAAAACTTGTATCTAGTATCGGCACACCAAACAAATAGATATATCGAGTTGTTTCAGCGCAAGAGTTCAGAGCTTGATAGCGTTAGAAGCTTTAGACACTACGCCAAAAACTGGAATAGACAGCGCCCCTTAGAGGGCGCTTTATTACAAAAGCGCACTCTAAAGTGAAGAGAAAAAATAAGGAGCATACTATTGGAATAGACAGCGCACTTTAGAGGGCGCTTTTGTAACAAAGCGCACTCTAAAGTGAAGCGAAAAAATAATGAGGAAATGGAGGGACACCAATAGAGGACGCTTTTTTGAAAGCGCCCTCTAAGGGTAACCTTATAGGGCGCTTTTGAAAAAGCGCTCTCTATGTCCATGTACATTTCCAGTTTATAAGGCGCTTTTGGAAAGCCTTAGAGAGCGCTTTTAGAAGCGCCCTCTTAGGCCCCCTTTAGAGGGCGCTTTTGTAACAAAGCGCCCTCTAAAGTGAAGCCAAAAAAAATGAGAAAATGGAGGGACAACAATAGAGGGCGCTTTAGTGAAAGCGCCCTCTAAGGTTACCCTTAGAGGGCGCTTTTAAAAAAGCGCTCTCTAAGTCCATGTACATTTCCAGTTTAGAAGGCGCTTTTGGAAAGCCTTAGAGAGCGCTTTCAGAAGCGCCCTCTTAGGCCCCCTTTAGAGGGCGCTTTTTTTACAAAAGCGCCCTCTAAGGTCCCCTTTAGTAAACATTAAAATTATAACATATACTGCATGTCTCTTTATTTTCCCTCTCTACAAGCTATTTCGTTTACGTAACTGGGTTTTCTCTCTACTGCGTCCACCGTCTACTGCGATTACTCTCGTCCTCCGTTCGTTCTCCCTCCCTCACCGTCGTCGTCGCCGTCGCCTTTTTCTACTGCTGCGTTCACGTTCACGTCCACCGTCACTGTTCACTTTCTTCTCCATCGTTACCGTCACCTTGAAGGTATTTCTCTTCTCCATCTTTACCGTTCACTTTCTTCATGTGTTTGATTAGGGCATTTTCTAAACTTAGTTTTACATTTTGTGCATTATGTTGATTAATGTTGTTTAGGGCAAACTGAGTTTTTTATTTCTGATTGAAAACTGATATCATTTGAAGTGTGTTTGAGCTTGTGCTTGGAAGTTTGATGATTATGGATGCAAGTTTGTTCATGTTCCAAACACCATAAGTTTGCATTGGTCTTTTGCATGCAGTAGGTGTGTTTGAGTTTGCATTGGTCTTTTGCATGCAGTAGGTCTTTTGCATGAGAAATGGAAGGTATATGAATGTGTTCACATATTGAATCATTGTCTTACTTGGGTCTTATTGAATCATTTCTATATTACAGATAAAATGGCTAACCAAGACGATACCCATGACGCGAATGGATCACGTAACAATGTTGAAAAAGAAATCAAACGAGGATTGACTGTTATGAAGTCAATCATTCGTGCAAGAGACAAGGGTGTAAAATTTGAAGTACATTGGAGTGCTGAAGACCAACTAATTGAGCCTAACGGTTCAATGTTGGCAAGTTACATTGGTTTCCTTGTTCGACAACATATTCCGATTACATATGATAATTGGAGAAGTCCGGACTTGAAGGTTGGCAAAGGGATTTCAAGACGCATCGAGTCGGTTGCATCTCTAAAAGAGGTACAAATATATATACCTATTGAATTATATACGCAACGATTCTGTTGCATCACAAAAAGTCATGATTTAATTTATATGAATTTTTAGGTTCCCGGTCGAAAGTTGAAAAAAGCTGGTAACGATATTCCTCCAACGACGTCCGGGACAAAATCTCAAATTATGATGCGTCTTGAGAAAATGGTGAATGAGTCCGATATTATGCAAGGGGCCATTCGTACTATAGATTTTGATGAAGGTGTTTTCAGAGCTGCTCATTTCGAAATAATTGCAAAGGAGGACATGCAACAACTTTTTGAACACGACGAATTGGGCATCGCTGTCATTCATACATACATATGGTACTCCGATCAATCTATAATTTACTTAGTTGAACAATTTATTTACACATTTCAATATGTAGTCTAATGTTTATTATGTTTCTATTTAAGGTATATGTATGTAACATTGCTGCGGGGAACTGAATTGTGTAACCGTTTCAATTTTATTGCTGCTTCCCGTATCAACGCAACGTTAATAACGAAAAATCCAACATCCGTAAAGAATGATCTAGTCGATAGATTCATGGCGGCCGGCGATAAGACTACACCCAGTTTGTATTTTTTACCGTTTAATTCTGGCAACGGGTTAGATTTTCTTTCTAATAATTTCATTCTAATCTATGTATATATTTTACGTAGAAAATTTTCATTCATCTAAATTTTTGTTTTATTTTACAGTGGTCACTGGGTGTTGGTTGCTATGGATCTTTCGAGACTAATAGTGTATTATCTCGATTCGTTATCGGGTGATTGGAGTAAATATCCGAGTATGAAGAAGACGGTTGACACGTAAGTGAAATTCCCCTAAATATTCGTGTGTATTTGTATATTTAATTATGTCTGTCAGATTGATCTCAATATACGTTTTTATTTTGTTAGGGCAATAATAAAATTTAGATCGAAAAAGAATTATCGCAATAGGAAGGACATTACCTGGATCAGAGTTCAGGTATATATTAAGTATCTTATTTTTGCTTATAATAATGTTTGTTTTTTTGCTTATAATAGTGTTTGTAAGAAATTAACTATATATATATATTGTTTATTTTTCTGTGTAGTGTCCTCAGCAAAATAATTCGGTCGATTGCGGATTTTTTGTATTGAGATTTATGAGAGATATCATTGCGTTGAATCGTATAGACATCCCAAAAATGGTATGGAATAATAACTTAGGATTTATTTTAATATTATCATATATTTCATCTAATCTGTTACTAAATCATGAATATGTTTTATTCTCTTAATTGTAGTACTTTGAGGAATACAAATCTTACTCAAGAGCTCATTTGGATGAAATGAAGGATGAATTGTGTCAATTCATTGTTGATCAAAGAATCATATAGCTAGGTTGTATATTGTTGTACATATATGTATGGAATGTTGTTGTTGTATGCTGTTGTTGTATATATGTTGTATATTGTTGTTGTACTTTTACTAACTCATGAATATGT
The DNA here is from genome assembly GCF_024323335.1 of Lathyrus oleraceus. NCBI lineage: Eukaryota > Viridiplantae > Streptophyta > Magnoliopsida > Fabales > Fabaceae > Lathyrus > Lathyrus oleraceus. The sequence goes on from NC_066581.1 coordinate 84,523,275, forward strand.
TGTTGTATATTGTTGATCAAAGAATCATATATTATGTTGTATATATGGAGGATTAATGTTGTATATAAATGGATTCATGTTGTATATATCAATGGATTAATGGTGTATAACATTGGATTAAAGGATGAAATCAATATGAATTTTACACTTTTGCAGCATGCGAACAGGTTACCAATTAAATATCCACTGTTTTTCAAACAATTTTTTTTAAAACAACTAACACTTTAGAGGGCGCTTTCTGTAGGAAGCGCCCTCTAAACATTTTACATTGACAACTTTAGAGGGCGCTTTATCCAGAAAGCGCCCTCTAAACACTTTACATTGACAACTTTAGAGGGCGCTTAACACTTTAGAGGGCGCTTTATGTAGGAAGCGCCCTCTAAACATTTTACATTGACAACTTTAGAGGGCGCTTTGTCCAGAAAGCGCCCTCTAAACACTTTACATTGACAACTTTAGAGGGCGCTTTTTCCAGCAAGCGCCCTCTAAGGTGTCCCTTTATGGACCACTCCAGATGGCGCTTTTTTCTGAAAGCGCACTATAATGTGGCCCTTAAAGGGCCACTTTAGACAACGCTTTCTCCAGGAAAACAAAGCGCTGTCTTTACCTATGCCAGCGCCACTTTAGAGGGCGCTTAAAAGCGTTGTTATAGGCCAAAATAAGCGCCCTCTTTTCCCTTATTTGACGTAGTGAGAGTCGTAAAATTTTGGATAAAAAAATGTTCAAAAGCGTTAAGTAGAGTAGTCCAGAGCTTGGTTATCTTACATAAGACACATATCAGAGTAAAACTGCACTACGTTCACAATCTGATGACATCACACGTCATTTCTTTAAAGTCAAAACTTGTATCTAGTATCGGCACACCAAACAAAGATATATATCGAATCCATTATCATTTTTATTGTCTTTTTTTTTGTTTAAACAAAATTATTGCTCAATTTCAATATAAAATGGCCATTATAAAGTCATCTTTTTATTTTATAAGATATATTTTATGAAAATTATTAACAACATATTTTTTTAACAAATTTTTTTAACACACTTGTTTTAATTGGTTAAAATTTACATGAGTCTATCAAATCATCTAAATTTAATCTAAGTTTGTTAGTATCATGTGAATAACTAATAAAAATGTTAGAAAATATATGTTAAACAGGTAGTTGATAACTTTCTCATATTTTTTTCATGTATAATGATTTGTGCATATATATAATACTTGAATGATTTTCAATTATTATGCAAAAAAAATATTCTTGTGTTCAATAAAATTATTATAAAGTTTATCTATTTTGTTTTAAAATTTTCATTCATTTTTTATATTTAATAAATCTACTGTGCCTATTTTTCCGCATTAGATTTCCATTTTAATTTTTTTGTTTGAAAAATATTATTTCTCAATTCCGATATAAGTTATTTAAAATAGTCTTTATAAAATTCTCTTTTTCTTATCATTAAACTTTAAGTTAAATTATACTTTTTATCCTCAATTTTATCTTATTCACGAAATTAATTCCTCTATTTTAAATTCAAATGATTTGGATCTATTCTCATATTTTTTTTCATAGAAAATAGATAAAATTATTATTTTTTAATTTATATTTTTATTTATAAAGCTCCACTATATATTTATTTACGAGGGTTTGTCGCATTTCAAAAAAAAACTTGTCATTTTAAAATAAAAATATTATTAATTTTAAATACAAAAGTCTAAAAGAAGATCAAAACTACTATTTAAATTTAAAATAGAGGATCAATTTTGTGAATTAAGTAAAATATGGATAACAAAACAAAACTGTAACTAAGTCAAAACATTATAAAATATATTTTATGAGAAATATTAACTTAACACACTTTTTAACAAACATTTTTAAATACATTTTCTTATATATATATATATATATATATATATATATATATATATATATATATATATATATATATATATATATATATATATATATATTATATATATATATATATATTTTTTTTTTTTTAAATTTTTTGATTTACATCAATTATTATAAAAAAAACATTAATTTATGTTCAATTGCTACTACTATATTATATTTAGATCTTCTTTACAATTAAGTTAGGAAAAGTTTATTATAATTTTATTTTTGAATATATCAAAAAAATTAATAAAATTATCTCACAAATCATTAAAAATATCATATAGTTACTATCGTTTTATTTTGAACTAGTTTATTTTAAATTCATCTATAAAAATTACTATATTTTATAAGTACCTTATTATTCAATTTCAATTTATTAATGATCGAGTACAAAATGTATTTGGGTCATCTTGGATCATTTCTATCAAAACTGTTATACATGCGTTCACGTTAACTTTCATGCATCGGAAGGAAAAATAATTAACATACATAACAAGTAAGGAGTCCATTAGTTATTCAAACATTGTAGTACCTTGTGATGGAACTTGTGATGGAACTTGTGATGGAAGAATGACCAAAATTATTATTTAAGATCAAAATTATCTACCAAATCATGAAACTTGATTAATAGAAAAATGATTTTTTTTTTCAACTATATAGGTCCTTTAGAAAATATAAAATTGTTGCAATTTTCTTTTTATTTTAAGAATGTTGCATATATTTGGTATAAGTGTTATTGCAGAGATAAATAACTCTGCCTAAAGCACGGAATACTTATTCCCTACACCTGCGACTTCTTTACGTTGACACACAATAAGTTAAGGTCGTTGAAAACATGTTTTCTATAGTAATGAAACTGTCGTACCCTAAATTTTATTCCCTACATCTAGGGGTGTTCAGATCCAATCCAATCCAAAAAAAAAATCAAAAACCGAACCGAAAAAACCGAAATCCAAAAAAACCGATTTTTTTTGGATGTATTTGGATCACCATGTTGCATAACCGATCGGTTCGGTTCGGTTTACGGTTGGCTTCATGAAAACCGAACCGGTCCAAACCGAACCGGTATTACTTCCATTTACTCATCCTATTAAATTAATTATATTCAATAGTATCATTACTATTTCTTTTATTTATAATTTATAGAAAAAATTAATTTGATCAATAATTAACTTATTATAATATTGACTTGATTTAATCCAAGTCATCAAACACTAAGAATAAAAAAAAGTGAATAGTAGTCAAATTGAATATATTCTAAAGATCACATAGCTGTCATTGATATTTTTCTTGAAGTTTTATTATTATATTCACTTTAATGCAGCTTTGGTATGTTACTGTCATATATATTTGTCATATATTTAATTTATATTACAAGTCTCCCTATAAGCACTAAGTAAGCAGGTCTCCATATAAAATATTTATTACAGCAATGTCTATTTCGTTGGGATAGATATTGTCCATATATTATAATGAATCTTTGCAACAATGACATCAAATAGCCATATAATATGAAAATTAGATATTGTCTTAGTAGACGTTGGTGGCATAATTGTAACTGGTATTGAAATATATTCGTTTTAAATTTCACAGTGTTGATTTAAAAACCGAATAAAACCGATTCAACCGAACCGAAGTAAACCGTATAAATTGGATTGGATTGGATTGGATTTTTCTTGTTGTCATCCAAAAACCGAACCAAACCGTATGCTTTATATATTTTGGATCGGATGATATTTTGTCTTAAAACCGATCCAAACCGGACCGTGAACACCCCTTACATCAGCATAGCATAAATCGATCTATTTTGTCGTACATTTTTATCAGTTAAAAAAAAGAATTTATCATGGTTCCCATAAAAAGTCAGGAACTCTGGAATTTTATCTAGTCTTGATGACATTCATTCAGTCATCCGTTGATTAAGAAGTCGAAATATTTTATTTCTCAATCTCAATGCATTGTTCATTCCATTGTATCGTGTTTTCAGAGGTTCTAAGGGTGACAATCAAGAGTGTTGTCGTCATCTGAATCTTTATAGGTTTTAATTGTGATGGAGAATCATAGGTAAATGGTCCAAGGGTAATTTAATTACATCTGATTGTCAGTTCATTTATAAGACGTTTGCATTTTCTACTTGTCACAACATGCATTTTGTTTCGCATAGTACTTAAAATATCAGCCAGATAATTTTTTGGATCTATAGACAAATAGTCAAGTTGTTTCTCAGTGGTACTTCAAATTAGCAGGCGAAAAATTTTAAAACTGAGCTTTCAAACGCCAATTTTCTTAAGCTACTATTCACATAGTTTAAACTGTTGTGCTGGTTTTAATTTTTCGACTATTTTTTTAGCCGCATTCAAAAAAAATATCTCAATTAAGCAAGGACAAGTGTTTTGCTTTGATTCGAAGAAAAAAACAAAAACCCTCTTCCACCGATAGTCAACCACGCGGTTCCTCAATTTACCACATAATAATACTCCTCTCACACATTGAAAGGACAAAGAAGAAAAATATCTGGAAGAAAAAAAATCATTTTGATACCTCTCTCATTTTCTGTAGAGGACCACTATACTCTTCTTCAACAAAAAGACCCCTCATTGTTCATCTAACATAAACGAACCCCTTCTTCAACTCACGACATCTCCACCTCCACTTCACACGATTTGAACCCATTGATCCATATTTCAAAAAAATCTCCGGTACACACCTTAACCACCGTGACTTAAACTACAACGTTTATGAAACCGCTCATCATCGCTGTGCACTACAACATACTCCTTCGGTCCACTCTTTTCTCCATAAAAACAAACCATCACCATCAAGTAACCTAACTCAACATTCGTTTTCGAACCTCATCAGAAAAAAAAAATACAAAATTTGAACGCAAACACAACCACAGTGAAATCCACCTGGATCCGTCATACATGAACCAACACCATGTCCGACCAACCTTAGACACACATAACACAACGACCATGCTTCATATGACCGCACGCGTTGAAGCAACACGATTTCACTGCCACGGTTAGTAACATAAAGGCATCAAGTATCATCTGAATCAACTCAGTCAGGTTTTATCAGGAAGAGATTCAGGCTTGACAATGAAGGAGATTTCAATAACAACAATAACTAGCAGCTTCCGATGACGGTTTCACTCAGGTAGTGTTCAGTATTTTTCTGTTTGAATTTCGTCCTGTTTGAGTTGTGTATCATTTAGATTTGGTTATGTTTGTAGATTTACGTTTGTTTGCTAGCTTGACTTAGTTTCCGATTATGTTGTGATTCAATTCCGAGTTTTAGATCCATCATGATCAGTTTTTACATTCTAGATTGTGCTTTCTGTGTTGATGTTAGAATCTAAGTTTGTTTGTCACATTCAATTTCGTATTGCTTCATTTTTGTCATTTAAGTTTTGATAACGTTTGTGCCTATTAAGTTGTACATTGCTGTTATATTGAGATCTTGAAATTACAACTCATTTGCTTTTTATTATGGACTGATATTGTTAGGATTAATTAGTTAGTAGTATGTATTCTACTATTATAGAGATTTGTTTTGTTTTAGTAAGATAGTTGCTACTGTATTGAGATATTGAAATTACAATTCATTTACTTTTTATTACCAACTTATATTGTTAGCATTGATTAGGTAGTAGTATGTGTTCTACTATTATTAAGATTTGTTTTTGTTATAATAATATAATTGTCGCTGTATTGAGATCTTAAAATTACAATTTATTATCCACCGATATTATTAGCATTGATTAGTTTATAGAATATTTTCTACTATTATTTAGATTTATTTTTTATAGTAATGTAATTGTTGGTTGAGTTTAGTGGTTAAATATTATATATATTACATATATATTTATTTATTTACTTTTAAAAATACAGGTCTGAAGTATTGATCAAATAGAACTCTAAGTTTTTTTACACTGATTCATATTTTGGTGCAACCTACTTTAGCAATTAATCTTACTTTTTTCAGTTTCGCTGAACTTTTGTGTGGAGACTCGTAGCATAGCGTAATTGGTGATATAATAAAGAATAGCGTAATTGGTGATATAATAAAGAATGATATGGTTCTATTATGTTATTTCATTGTGATAAGTCAAGTTTGCCATATGTGGTTTCGAAAATTTTATGTGGTTTAAATTAAGTAATCAATTTTAATTAACTTGATTATTGGACTTAATCAAATAATTTTGATAATTAATCTTAATTAACTTAATTAATCTATTTAACCGAATTTTAGTCAACTAATTTTGTTAATAAAAAATTGATCGACTAATTTCACTATCATTTCACAATATTTTTCAAACCAAGTCAATTCCACCTCATTCCTATTCAAAACCATTTCAAAACCACTTTCATAGTTCATGTGTTTCGTTTCAAACGCAACTGATAAAAACCTCAATCAAACATAGAGTGAATTTTTCCTAATCAAATTCAAAACACTTAATCACGGTTAAACATCATTTCATTAGAGGTGAAAAGGGATATGGTTTCGAGCCTTCGATTCTTCTCCTCAATTACTTGGATACGAGTAGCTTTACTCGGCCATTCGAGCAATTGTCACCTATTAAGAAAACATTACGCACCCGCCACATCCAAACTCTTTTCATAATCAAACCTTAAGTCAAACTCATACCCAAAAGAGGAAGATTCCAAAGACCCATTCGAGAGATAAACGATGAGAAAGCAACACATTCAACATTGTTAAAAGAGTTAACATACCCATCATTTCCCTTTTTTTCACTAGGCGACGATATCGAATTGAAATCACCAAAGATACACCAAGCCTCACCTCCAAGGATAGACTTCCTCAAGCAAATATCGTCCCACATACTTCTTTTATTAGATAGAAACGGCTTGGGATACACATTAACCACAAAGCATGCCGACTTTGAAGCTCCCCACTCTAAACACACACCTAGAAAACCTAGAACCGAGAAAGAGAAACGGGCTTTCCCTTTCAAACTACACCAAATAGAAAGCAACATGCAACTACTGCCTACTGCAGATTTAAAACTCCACTCACAAAAAGAATTATCCCAAAGAGAATGAACTAAAGACTCAGAAGCCTCTAGGAGTTCGGTCTCTTGAATAGCCACAAACTCCAAGGAGTTAGCAAGAATAAGATCCTTCACCTTCCTTCTTTTAAAACTACCTCTAACCCTCTAATATTAAAAGAACAAATTAACATCTACCTCTCACCCTAGACAAACAAGTAGATCTCTTCTTCCTATCTTTCTTATCAAGAGCCAAAATATTTTCCAAAATAACCTCATCACTTAACAAATACTCACAACCCAACTGCTTTGTAACCCTTAAAACCGTATTGGCTATTACTATGTCAGCACACTTAGACACTCAAATGAAAGTGGCATCAAAGTCAACAAACGTGAAGGAGAAGGGATATGAGAGCCTTCTAAACAAATAGATAGTGAGAACCTTGGGCTATGTTTAGATTGATGGAACATAATGGAGCCGAGCGGAATGGAACGTGACAGAGCGGAGCGGAATGGAATATAGATCTCACTCCATTGTTTTGTTATTTTATTAAAAATGCCTCATTCCGTCCCATACACCCCAAATTGGGTAGAACAAAAAATAGAGATTTGGATGGAATTAGAAGGAATAAATTCCAGCATGTTCCATTTGAAGGAGAATTGCGGTCCAAAACGCAGTGGAAATTAAAATTTCTCCTTTAGAGATCCTTACGAATGGTCATGATCAGTGATAGAATATTTACCTCTTGTGACGGTTGAAACCTTTGGTGCAGATCTCTTGTGACGATCAAAACCTTTGATGCAAATCCACGAAGCGATCACGAACGTTGAACGATGACAACGTCTCTACTCAGTCCACACGAACGGGTTCCTTCAATCTCAGTGCTAGCTGGTACGAATGAAGGCTTTGAGTGAGAGAGAGAGTGATAGAAAACGAAAATAATGCAACCGCAATTTTTGCTTCTGCCCAAGGGTTCTATTTATAGAACCACTTGTGTGGGCTTCAAGCTAAAAGCCCACTTAAGTGTATTTTGGCCCATATCTTATAATATGCCCAAAATCACTTAAGCTCATGGTACCTTACCATATTTCGTATTCTACTCAAGTACACCGTACCTTACGATGTTCTATAATTCACTTAAAGGCACCGTACCTTATGGTATTCCTTAGTTACTCTATCTCTCATCAATCCGTCCTTTGTGTGTGACCCTGTAGGTTTTCGTGACGTTGGCAATTATATTAAATCACGTATTTAACATAATAAACAGTGAGCGGTATCTAGCAACACATCACTGCTACCCAAGACACGAAAATGTCAAGTGATCTGACACAATCTTCTGTGATAATAATTATGTGTATAATTACCCTTTTGCCCTTATGTCTATATTGAACACAAGGCATAGACCGTGTCATCCTTGTTCAGTTCAATATTGGGCCCATAGACATTCATCCTGTTACGCAGGATGGGCAAATTCCATCTAGGACACTCATGTTCCTCAGCATGCTTTGTGGAGTACCCATTAACTGTCTTTATGGTTATCCAGTTACGGACAATGTTGGATCAGCAATAAAGCACTCGACTCTACATCTAGGATCCATAGTGGTTTCAGGTCGAAGAGTGGAATACACTATTATCACCATGAGAATAACTTATGACACTTTGCATAACTTTCTATATAGTATTCTCATAGCGGGTCAATTCGGTACAAATATTACTCTTAATATTCATACCTATGTTTAAGACTTGATAACTCTTTATCCATGATCCATGAGATGTGATCATCAGTCTACAAACATAATAGTCTTAAAGCTTTAATGTTATCCCACTTCACACTAAAGCTCGACTACGGATACTTTAAGAATAGTGTCCTTATGTTTAATGTGATCTCATGATTAAGTCATACTTGATACATTAAACAGACTAGCTATTCTAGGGACTTTATTAAACAAACATAATAAAGAAAAAGCCTTTTATTATTAATAAATAATTAGATACAAGTACCAAAAGTATTGGCCTCTAGGGCTTACACCAACAATCTCCCACTAGCACTAGAGCCATTCAGGCATACCCTTAATACCCATAGATCTAGTATGACCATCATGCTTCTGCTGCGCAAGAGGCTTTGTCAGTGGGTCAGCAATATTGTCAAGTGTAGGTACTCTGCATATTTTCACATCTCCTCTATCTATTATCTCTCGAATGAGAAGATAACGCCTAAGTATGTGTTTGGATCGTTGGTGAGATCTAGGCTCCTTGGCTTGTGCGATAACACCATTGTTATCACAGTTGAGACCAATGGGATCCACAATGCTAGGAACTATGTCAAGTTCACTAATGAACTTTTTGATCCAGACAGCTTCCTTTGCTGCACTTGAGGCAGCAATATACTCGGCCTCGGTTGTAGAATCAGCAACTGTATCTTGCTTTGAACTTTTCCAGCTCACAGCGCCACCGTTTAAGCAAAACACATAACCAGATTGCGATCTAAAGTCATCCTTATCTGTCTGGAAGCTAGCATCGGTGTATCCAATTACAGCCAACTCTTCCTGACCTCCATATATCAAGAATGAGTCCTTATTCCTTCTTAAATACTTAAGGATATTCTTGACTGCTACCCGGTGAGCATCACCAGGATCAGATTGGTACCTACTCGTTGCACTCAAAGCATACGAGACATCTGGTCGAGTACATAACATGGCATACATGATAGATCCTATTGCAGATGCATATGGAATCTTATTCATGCGATCCCTTTCTTCCTTAGTTAAAGGGGATTGTGTTTTTGATAGACACAAGCCATGTTGCATAGGTATGAATCCTTTCTTGGAACCATGCATATTAAAGCGTCTCAACACTTTGTCTATGTATGTACTCTGACTTAGGCCAAGCAGTTTTTGTGATCTATCTCTATAGATTCTGATTCCTAATATATAGGCTGCTTCACCTAGGTCCTTCATAGAAAAGCATTTCCCCAACCAAGACTTTACTTGTTGTAGGGTAGGGATATCGTTTCCAATGAGTAATATGTCATCTACATATAATACCAGGAAAACGATCATGCTCCCACTAACCTTCTTGTAGACACAAGGCTCATCTTCGTTCTTGATGAATCCATATTGTTTTACTGTTTCATCAAAACGAAGATTCCAGCTTCTGGAAGCTTGCTTCAATCCATAGATTCATCTTTGTAACTTACATATCTTTTGGGCTTCCTCTGGTATGTCAAATCCTTCAGGCTGTGTCATGTACACATCCTCAAGAAGATTTCCATTAAGGAAAGCAGTTTTGACATCCATCTGCCATATTTCATAATCATGATATGCAGCGATAGCAAGTAAAATCCGAACAGATTTAAGCATTGCAACTGGTGAAAAGGTTTCATCATAGTCAATCCCATGAATTTGTTTATATCCTTTTGCAACCAGTCTTGCCTTATAGGTATGTACCTTACCATCCATGTCAGTCTTCTTTTTGAAGACCCACTTGCATCCTATAGGGTTAACTCCTACAGGAGGCTCTACCAAGGTCCAAACTTGGTTTGTGTACATGGAATCCATTTCAGATTTCATGGCTTCTAGCCACTTCTCAGACTCGGGACCAGTTATGGCCTCTTGGTAGGTCACAGGCTCATCTTGATCCATGAGTAATACATCACCTTGATCAGTTATGAGATATCCATATCTCTCAGGTAGTTGACGTATCCTGCTTGATCTACGCTGGTTTTGTTCTACTTGAGCAGGTTGCTCTTCCACAACTTCTTGTGTTTCCTGCTCTAATTCCTCCATAGGTGTATCTATGCTTTGTGATTCTTGAATTTCTTCAAGCTCTACTTTCCTCCCACTGGTTCCTTTGGAAATAAAATCCTTTTCTAGGAAAACTCCAGTTCGAGCGACAAACACTTTGCCCTCAGAAGGATTGTAGAAGTAATACCCTTTTGTTTCTTTAGGATACCCCATAAATAAGCATTTGTCAGATTTGGGCTCAAGCTTAGTTGAAATTTTTCGTTTCACATAAACCTCACAACCCCAAATCTTCATGTAAGACATATGTGGTTTCTTACCACTCCATATCTCATATGGTGTCTTCTCAACCTTTTTGGATGGAACACGGTTAAGTGTGTAAGCTGCTGTCAATAGTGCATGTCCCCAAAAGGAGTTTGGAAGATCGGTGTGACTCATCATGGATCGGACCATGTCTAACAGGGTTCGATTTCTTCTCTCAGATACACCATTCCATTGGGGTGTTCCAGGAGGAGTAAGTTGGGATAGGATCCCACACTCTTTCAGATGGTCATCAAACTCTAGGCTTAAATACTCACCACCTCGATCTGATCGAAGAGTTTTAATATTCTTACCTAGTTGGTTTTGTACTTCATTCTTGAATTCCTTGAACTTTTCAAAGGACTCTGATTTGTGTTTCATTAAATACACATAACCATATCTACTGAAATCATCAGTAAATATGATGAAGTACTGAAAACCTCCTCTGGCTGGTATGTTCAGTGGTCCACATACATCAGTATGTATTAGGCCCAAAAGATCATTCGCTCTTTCACCTTTTCCTTTGAATGGAGACTTTGTCATCTTTCCAATTAAACAAGATCTGCATGTCTCATATGATTCATAATCAAAAGAGTCCAAGAGTCCATCTTTATGGAGTTTGGAAATGCATTTCTCATTTATGTGGCCTAATCGACAATGCCAAAGGTAAGTTAGATTTAACTCATTAGGTTTCATCCTTTTAGTATTAATGTTATATACAGGCATTTCGAGATCAAGGACATATAGTCCATTGCTCATTTGTGCAGTAGCATAGAATATATCATTCAAATAAATTGAGCAACAATTGTTCTTTATTATAAATGAAAAACCAAACTTGTCCAAACAAGAAATGGAAATAATATTCCTGCTAATTGCAGGTACATAATAGCAGTTCTCTAACTGAATTATTAAACCACTAGGTAAAGTTAATACATAAGTTCCTACGGCTAAAGCAACAACCTTTGCTCCATTGCCAACTCGTAGGTCAACTTCACCTTTTGCCAAATCTCTACTTCTTTTTAGCCCCTGCACATTTGTACAAATGTGAGAACCGCATCCAGTATCTAATATCCATGATGCAGAAGTAGATAAATTTATTTCAATAACAAAAATACCTGAAGTTGAAGTCTCTACTCCATTCTTCGTATCTTCCAGGTACTTTGGGCAGTTTCTCTTCCAGTGTCCGGTCTTACCGCAATGGAAGCAGGTGCCTGCCTTTGCTATGCCTCCAATAGGCTTCAAAGCAGCAACAGTGGGTCTGGGTTTGGCAACTTCCTTGCCTTTCCCTTTATCACCCTGCTTGGTGGGCCTTTTGTTCTGTCTCTTTCCATTTCTGATCATCAGAATGGACTTCCCTTTTGTCTTCAGATTCTGTTCAGCTGTTCTTAACATGCCTAGCAGTCCAGGAAGAGATTTATCCATATCATTCATATTGAAATTTAGGACAAATTGACTGAATCTATTTGGCAACGATTGCAAGATCAAATCAGTCGCAAGTTCCTTTCCGAGGGGAAAGCCCAACCTTTCAAGGTTTTCCACATACCCAATCATCTTGAGCACATGGGGACTTACAGGGGCTCCCTCAGCTAATCTTGCCTTGAAAAAAAGGGTTTTTGAAACTTCAAACCTCTCATGCCTTGCTTGCTCTTGATAGAGCATCTTCATGTGTTCGATCATATCGAACGCTGTCATGTTCTCATGTTGCTTTTGCAACTCTGAGTTCATGACATCCAGCATGAGACAAGCAGTTTCATTGGCATCATCGACATGCTTCTTATAAGCATCTCTTTCTGCCTTAGGTGCAGAACTAGGAGGTTCCTCTTCAGTAAAAGGTGTCTCCAAGACATACAACTTTCTATTATGTTTGAGGACAATCCTCAGGTTTCGGTGTCAATCCAGAAAATTTGTCCCAGACAATTTTTCCTTATCAAGGATTGATCTCAAGATGTTGTTAGAGGTGTTTGCTGTCATGGTAATCTACATAAGGATTAAGAAAATATAAGTATCATTGACATATTTAATTAGGCCTTTAATCAAATATGCTCCCACTATTTTATTCAAAACAAATGACCCTCATCATTTGATTCGGAAAATCCCGTTGGAAGATTTTCTAGTGGGTCGAGATCCATATTTCACTTCGTTCTAAGTCCGCGTAGGCGGATTACACAAAACTAGGTTATTTAGGTAGGAACTCCTTCCAATTGTATCTCATACAACTCTCGAAAATTTCAGTTGGGTGAATAACTCCTTATTCCAATCCATCATATGGATTATTCCCAACTCTTGCTTCTAAAACATATATGATATTATTATAATTAAGTTTGACCCATTGTCTTAGCAGTTGGATATTACAATTATCCCATCGCACCTTACTAATATAGAACATGCACCTCGCTTTGGCGAAACCTACATTATCCGATACTAGTCTTGATGAGTGCTAAAACTTGGAAAGCAAACATATATAATATCATCATAATTTGTTTAGTTAAGTTTGACCCATTGTTTTAGCAATTGGATATTACAATTATCCCATCGCACCTTACTAATATAGAACATGCACCTCGCTTTGGCGAAACCTACATTATCCGATACTAGTCTTGATGAGTGCTAAAACTTGGAAAGCATAAACTTAATATTTTAGTTTGAGGGAATTGCAATTGTTATGATCTCACCGGCTAGTTTATCATATAAATCGTCTCTCACATGCATCAACATACATTCACATGCATCAACATACATGCAAACAAAATGAAACAGTTATGGCCCCTAGCGCAATTGTTCTCCCAAGCCAATGAGAGAACCTAAGCTAACCTACAACGATCTAAGCTTCTCCAAGCAAGATCTTCAAGGTTGTCCTCCTTTAATATTGAATTCTTTTCTAAGCTTCTCCAAGCAAGATCTTCAAGATTGTCCTCTTTTGATATTGAAATCTTCTCTTTCTTCATAACATTGTCTTCTTCTCTTTATTCATAACATTACATTCCAGAAGAAACTCGTTTTACATACGAGGGTTTGAGATGAGAAAAGAAGTTACATTAAGAGATCAAAAGGAGAGGCATGACACGCAGGTCGTATTTAAAAAACCCAAAACAAAATAAAGGACAACTAAGGCCATAACTGATCACCATAAGGCAATAATAATAAACACATTGTTATTATTAAATTTTAATTCCTTTAATTAATTAAAACCAAATTAAATTTCGGCGACCGATCACACTACGCAGAGTTTGCATCAACACAACTCTTGCGTAGGCACAAAATCAGAAACCCCAAAATTTTGACTATGTGAGTGTGACGACAGTCACAGGCATGTGACGACCGTCACAGGCCACGTGAGTGTGACGACCGTCACACAAAACACGTTACGACCGTCACAGGGCAAAAAACAGAAACGCCTATTTTTCTGGACTTGTGAATGTGACGACCGTCACAAAGCACGTGACGACCGTCACGCATCCAGTTTGTTATGCTTGTTATGCTCGTCACACGAGCTTCACGCAGCCAAAATAACAAACTTTGAAACAGTCAACAGACGTGTTCCAAAAGCCCTAAATTCACAACTCTTTGACGGCACAACCCTTGCACCGTCTCCAACCCTAATGCGCCAATTTCAGACCTTCAAACACACCTCGATTGTTGATTCAGTATGATTGATCAACATGTCATTGCTTCACCATACTAATGTCGGATTCCGAAGCAAATGACCATTGATCGCTCAAAGGAAAACAATCATTTAGTGTTCGAATGAACGAAACAGAAACAGTATGTCACATATACCGTATTTTGCATTAGGATTACTTATATCATATATAAGTTGATCGGTCTCAATTGCGTAACCTATGGACGATCGATGTATCGCTGCTTCACCATACTAATGTCGGATTCCGAAGCATAGTCAACATCAATCATCCAACTCGTACACTCATGATGCCAAATTTATTTACCCGTTTAATTAATTGATTCATTCTGTCTTTTAATCATATTAATACAGAAATTAAACAACTATCCGATTCATGGTTTCGTAAGTGGCTCTGATACCACTGAAGGAGAATTGCGGTCCAAAACGCAGCGGAAATTAAAATTTCTCCTTTAGAGATCCTTACGAATGGTCATGATCAGTGATAGAATATTTACCTCTTGTGACGGTTGAAACCTTTGGTGCAGATCTCTTGTGACGATCAAAACCTTTGATGCAAATCCACGAAGCGATCACGAACGTTGAACGATGACAACGTCTCTACTCAGTCCACATGAACGGGTTCCTTCAATCTCAGTGCTAGCTGGTACGAATGAAGGCTTTGAGTGAGAGAGAGAGTGATAGAAAACAAAAATAATGCAACCGCAATTTTTGCTTCTGCACAAGGGTTCTATTTATAGAACCACTTGTGTGGGCTTCAAGCTAAAAGCCCACTTAGGTGTATTTTGGCCCATATCTTATAATATGCACAAAATCACTTAAGCTCATGGTACCTTACCATATTTCGTATTCTACTCAAGTACATCGTACCTTACGATGTTCTATAATTCACTTAAGGGCACCGTACCTTATGGTATTCCTTAGTTACTCTATCTCTCATCAACCCGTCCTTTGTGTGTGACCCTGTAGGTTTTCGTGACGTTGGCAATTATATTAAATCACGTATTTAACATAATAAACAGTGAGCGGTATCTAGCAACACATCACTGCTACCCAAGACACGAAAATGTCAAGTGATCTGACACAACCTTCTGTGATAATAATTATGTGTATAATTACCCTTTTGCCCTTATGTCTATATTGAACACAAGGCATAGACCGTGTCATCCTTGTTCAGTTCAATATTGGGCCCATAGACATTCATCCTGTTATGCAGGATGGGCAAATTCCATCTAGGACACTCATGTCCCTCAGCATGCTTTGTGGAGTACCCATTAACTGTCTTTATGGTTATCCAGTTACGGACAACGTTGGATCAGCAATAAAGCACTCGACTCTACATCTAGGATCCATAGTGGTTTCAGGTCGAAGAGTGGAATACACTATTATCACCATGAGAATAACTTATGACACTTTGCATAACTTTCTATATAGTATTCTCATAGCGGGTCAATCCGGTACAAATATTACTCTTAATATTCATACCTATGTTTAAGACTTGATAACTCTTTATCCATGATCCATGAGATGTGATCATCAGTCTACAAACATAATAGTCTTAATGCTTTAATGTTATCCCACTTCACACTAAAGCTCGACTACGGATACTTTAAGAATAGTGTCCTTATGTTTAATGTGATCTCATGATTAAGTCATACTTGATACATTAAACAGACTAGCTATTCTAGGGACTTTATTAAACAAACGTAATAAAGAAAAAGCTTTTTATTATTAATAAATAATTCGATACAAGTACCAAAAGTATTGGCCTCTAGGGCTTACACCAACACCATTCCATTCCATTCATTATTTGCAAATCCAAACAATGGAATCTCATTAGTTACCACTCCATTCCATTCCATTTCATCACATACCAACTATCCAAACATATCCTTGGAGAATTCAAACCTCCCTCTGGTACTAGTCTGGGAATACTAGTCGCAAACAAAATCCAATAGAAGAACAAGGATCACAAGCGGGGATAACCATACCTGGCTCCCGAGGAGGAGTGGGGAACACTTGAGTTCTCTGGTCCGAAATAGAGTTTGAGCCTGAGTCTGACGTACAATGATCCTCACTTTTTGATAACGAAGATAAAACCTCGCATCCAAATCTCTGAGGGAGCGGAGTCAAAATGTCATATAAATTACGATGCGACGAACTAGGATTTTCCACAAACTTAAGGGAATTCTCGGACTTGAGATACCGACCCAGAGGTGGTCATTCCCATAGGTGGCCAAGAATAATGACGCAAATGAATTAAATCATTAGCTAAATCTTCCTTGTTGAACTTTATTACCACATCCTACTCATGAAAAACAACATCACGTGGACCCATAGTTGTATTTCCCATAAGATTACAATTATCATTGCATGACCCATATAAAGAATTCAATGCAAGGTCGGACTTTTGACTACACCTTTAAGATGCCAAAAGTGAATAAGAAATATTATGGGGATCCAAATAAGAGAATTTGGACACACGTGCAAAAGAGAAAGGAAAGTGGACAGATTTTGAGTCCTCATATGAAGAATCATTGAAGCACTTGTTTTCCATTGAAGTAGGAAACACTGGTCGTACATTTTTCCTCAAAACATCAAAAAAACCATAATGATTGTGACAAGTCTATGTGGAAACCGACCTATCGGGCATACCTATAGGAATAAGACTCTGACCAACACCATTAGGAACAAGACATGTGTCAACTTCCTTCCAAGAACAAGCAAAGGGAAATGTACCACGAATCAGAGCTTCTTCCTCCTCATCTTCTACCTCCTCACAAATCGGTAATGGTTGCACATCTTCTTCCAAGTAGAGATCATCTTGGCCAGCAATAAGAGAAGCATCTTCCCTATTACAAACTTACTCTGTGCCACGACGGAGCTCGTTACCGGCTAAAACTTCTTGGCCACCATCAACCTACATACCTATTATTTCTCCCTCACACACTCACAGGGAGTCAGACTCATAAGATTCATCTTCACTAGGAACAAGATATTTTGTCCCCTCTATAAAATTCTTCTCCGCCATATGCAGCACCAAAAACCGGTCCTAAAAAGTTTATTCCACCACCCTTATAGGGTGCTCTCCATCACCAATGAATAACCGAATCTTTTCATCTATTAAAGGACCAAGATTAACAACCACCTTCACCCTACTCAAATCGTAATGAAGGCATGCTTTGGTGTAGGAATCCACTTACAACACTCTCCCAAAAAGGTTACCATTCATAGTGAAGATTTCCTCATTCCAAGCATGGATTGAATTGCCTTTACAGGATAACCAAATTTCTTTCTTGAAGGGTGAGAGAGAGGGTGACCAAGAGCTGAGAGAGAGAAAAAATGGTGGCCAAAAAGCCTCCTCAGAATTCCTGAAAGACGCTAGAGTTATTTCATCCGGACAACTTAGAAGAAGATAGTTTCCATAAGGTTTAGAGATCTTAAACAAGGAGAAACCAAAGAGAATAAAGCTTTCATACACCTCCTCAAAAGAGAGATATGTTTTTAGAATGACCACTAGACAATGAGAGGGCCAACACAAGGTTTGGATCATCTTCCCCAAAAACTAGCTTTTTGCAATCTTCATGGACCTCATCTACACGTTTGACACCACCTACACATGAATCTCTAACCAAAATTTAAAAGAGCCATTCTTTACTGCCAAAAAAGGATAAGAATTTTGAGGTACTATTTTTGCAAGCTCCTGAGGATGTTCCTTAACATTGGATTTGGAAAAAAAATAGCTAGTTGACTTCTTAGATTAAAGCTTCCAAGCCAAACATCATTGAGTTGAGAATGAAGTTTATTAATGTTCTTAACCTCCTCAACTCTCACAAAGCCAAACATGTCTCCAACCTTAGAAACACCTTTGTCACTGCCCCGAACTCCGAGAAGCAACGTCGTAACATTGCGTGATCTGGGAAATTTGAAAAATAAAAGGAATGGATCTCCTTAGAGAAAGCCATATGAAAAAAATGCAAATTTTAGTGGTTACAAGCATGGTTTGAAATTGAGGACTGCATCACTTCATACGGCCGCAATATTGCGGTTGCGGCTTGCAACACATCGACAACAGTCCGCAGTTGCAGTGTGAATGGAAATCATACGCAACAACCACATCATTGCCGCAATTTTTCCACAACATAACGATAGGTACCGCATCAGAATCATGTTTCTACCATAACAGGCTGCAACATATGATTCTCATACATAATTCAATTTTATTTAAAAAACAAAATTAAAGAATCAGAATCTTTTATACATGAAATGAATCTAGAAAGCAGGAATCTTACCTTTATGTGAAATTTTCTTCTGCATCAAGATTCCAAATACAAAAACTAATTGCTTTATGTCATTCTATCTGCTTCATTAAGATTCGAAATGCCAGAAGAAGTTTTATTTATATTCTATTTGCTTCAATAATTTTACATTCACTAATTCATATCTTCAAGACTTCATATTCACCTTCTTCTCTCTCGATTGCATTTTGTGAAGCAGAACAGGAAAAACTCATAATTTCTTCTCCAATTTCATCCATTTTAAGGTCTTAACTCTAAACTCTACTCCACTCTCTCACTTCACTCATATTATTTGTAATAGTTTGTCATTGTAGTAGATTTGTGGTAGATTTCCTTGTAGTATGTTCTTCACTCAATTTCATCCATTGTAGTAGATTTGTGGTGACTGGTTTTTTTCATTTTTGTTACAATTTTCATTTTTATTACAAGAGTGAGACTGTGAGAGAGAAATAGAAAAAAAAATCACTTTATCATGGTATTGTATTTTGTGGGACACTTGGCAAAGTATTGGTGGAGTGAGAGAGTGGAGTAGTAGACTTTATCATTGTGTTACTTATTTTATTTTATTGACACAATATCATTGTGTTACTTTATCACTTGTATTATTTATTTATTATTTAAAAATTTAGCTAAAATTTAGTGAATGAGTGGGAGGAAATTTATAGACGGAAACTAGAGAGAATAAATTTTAGTGAATAAATGACTGAGAATTTACAGTGGGAACAAATTTTATTAGTTAAGTTTTTAAATTGTATTAGTGAATAAATGGAAGAGAATTAATAGAGAGAATAAATTTTTTGTAAGAATTTATAATTTTGTGTCTTGTTGTTAATTATGTAAATATTAAAAAAAGTTAATTATTAAATTTTATTCATCCAATACTTAAAATAAATATTTTATTTTTGGACAAACACTTTTTGTTTATTTAAATTAATTAAATAAATTTTAAAGAGAATATTATATTTTATTTAAATTTTATATTAATAACTAATTATTTATATATTCAATTAATAGGTATTATTGAATAATGCCTCCACGAGAGCAATTTCCTACAAAAGGTATGAATGGTGCTCCAAGTGAGGATATTGGATGGTATTTTGGAACACCAGAACCCGGAAATCGCAACAATGTTCGTTGCAAACTTTGGAATATAGTAATAAAAGGTGGCATTACAAGACTGGAGCAACATATTACATACATGAAATGACAGGTTGCGGCTTGTGGTAGAGTAACAACTATGGTTAGCGAAAATATGATGAAACTTTTACTTGATTTAAAAGCGAAGAGAAATGATTCTAAGAGAAGAAAAGAAGAATTTGAAGAACGTTTAAGAGGAGATGATGAAGATGTAGATGAAGATGTGAATACTCTTATTGATCATCAATTGAGATATGCAACATAAGAAAGCCTTAGGTCAGACCGAGAATGGGAAAATATGAAACAGTTCAGACGAGAAACAAGAGATTCTGAAAATGCATATGAACATGGTGGAAGTTCTCGTGTCAGTGTTAGTGGGGCTGAAAGGCCAGAAGATATCTCTTTTTCTTTGAGATCTACTCATATTGATCTTGTTAGGAGCCAAAGTATGAAGCAACCAAGAGTTGGTAAAGCCTTTTTGAAGACTTGGAGAAAAAGGCTTGGAGAGGTTGTAAGTAAATTTATAATTTACGAGCGTTTTCCTATGAATTTATGTAACTCTCTTTGGTTGCATAATTTGATTTATACTGCTTCTGAAGTTGGAAAAGCCAAATGCCCAACTCCTTACGAAATCTTAAATGTTTACTTAAAAACTGAATATAAGGAAATGTTTGAGTGGATAAATGGTATGAAAAAAAATTGGCAAGAAAGAGGAGCAACAGTAATGTGTGATGGTTGGACATATAGTATCAACCATACTCATATTATGAATTTCTTGGTATATTGTCATAAAGGTGTTGTATTTTGGAAATTTGTTGATGCTTCTGATGTTGATAGTAGAAACACTTACTACTACTTTCAATTATTGGATAAAGATGTGGAAGAAGTTGGTGAAGAGTATGTAGTTCAAGTGGTAACAGACAATGAAACCGCATTAAAAGCAGCTAGTCAAAAGCTTATGGAGAAGAGGCCACATTTATACTGGTCTTCTTGTGCAACTCATTGTTTAGATCTTTGTTTGGAGGATATAGGAAAAAAAGAAAAGCATACATAATTTATTAAGTGAAGCAAAAATGGTGACAACCTTCATCTATAACCACACATATATTGTGAGTATCTTGAAAAAATATACAGGTGGTAGAGATATTGTTCGTCCTGATGTTACCCGATTTGCAACATAATTTCTGCAACTTCAAGCAATTGTGACACAAAAGGAAGGTCTTGAAAACATTCTCAATTATGAAGAATTTAGAAAAATAAAATATGGTAAAGAAAAGAAAGGATCGGGATATGAAGCAAGGAAAATTGTTATGAGTAGGGACTTTTGAAGTAAGGCTAATGATATATTGAAAGTATTTGAGCCAATTGTAAAAGTTTTAAGACTAGTTGATGGTGATGAGAAACCAACAATGGGTTTCATATATGAAGCCATTGATCGAGCAAAATAAGCAATTCAACAAAATTCTCGTTATCATTCCAAATATAATGATATCATTTACAAGCGTTGGAAATTCATGCATTCTGATCTTCATATATTTTCGTTTGATAAATTATTCATTAAAGATTTTGTTTATGTACTGATATGTTTTGTTATATTACCTAGCTAACACTTTTTTGAGAAAAGAGTGAAACTTTTGGTACGCCTCTAGCTCAAAAATCTTGGTCTAAAATGGATGCAAGTAAAATACAATTTTTTATTTATAATTTTTTATAAATAAACTTTATTTTTTTAGTATAATCAATAATTTTCTTTTTTTCTTCTTTGAAAAGCCCAATGGTGGGAATACCACGGTTCATGTGCTCCTGAACTTCAACGTTTGGTTATGAAAGTTGTAACACCCCGAATAAAATAAGAGAATTATTTATTTAAGTTAATAATATATTTAATAATTTAATTAAATAAATTGAATTATTGGATTATTATTATTATTATTTGGAATAATAATTATTGGGAAAAAATATATATAAGTTGGAATAAGTAAAAAGAGTTCATTTTTGGAAAATAAGGTTTTCACGTGAAACTCAGAGAAGCGACTGAAAGAGGCAGAGCAAGAGAGCGAAGGTTGGAGAAGAGAAGAGCGTGAAGCTTAGAGATTTCCGGATTATCCCAGGTAAGGGGGTTTATCGTCGTTTAATGGGTATTATGGGATAGCATGTCATGGGTAGTGATAGACCGTTGATTTGACCCTAATTGGGATTGTTGAATGCTGAAATATTGTGATGAGTAAGTTGTGTTAAGTTGTAATTGAATCCGTAATTGTGTGAGTCGTGTTCCCCCGAACGTATAGCTTTTTACGGAAATTGAATCGGAGGTCCGGAAGTCCTCCAACGGCGGAAAATGCGGAGAATTCTGCATTCTGCCTTGTGTTAGCGCAGTGTCGCAACCTGAAAAATACAGTGCGCAAAAAAAAAACAACCGGCGAAAGAAAAAGACAGAAGAGTCGCCACCGTGCGTTATTTATCCCAAAGGAGGGAAAGGAAACGCTCGAAGTAAACCTGAAAAGAGGGAAGGAAAAGACAAGGTCTCGCAACCAAATCTTGGGTTCGGGAGTCGGTTATGCGAAGGGAAGGTATTAACACCCCTACGCATCCGTAGTACTCTACGGGATCCACTTTTGTAGTTCTTGTCTAAAGTGTGTGGGTTTATCTTGTGCTATTTACCAAAAAAAAAAGGGTTAAATGAAAATGACTCGCGTGGATGTCGCATCCACTGCATACGTATCTCATCTGAATATAAGAATCAGAGTCTTCGTAGCTCGGCTGACCTATGGGTTGGGGGATGTGTGCTCGCTAAGACATCGCGTCTTATGCCTACGTATCTCATCTGGAATGAGAATCAGAGCAAGCCGTAGTTCGGCTAACTACGGGGTTATGGATTGGGTTTTGGACGAACGACGTCACTACGCAATCTACCGGATGCTCGACCTTTGGAGACTTACTCGCCTGTAGTAGAAGGAGTAAACGTGTGTTATGGAGAAGAAAAATCAATGAAGGGTTTGGGATGCTCGAGGGCAAACAGGCAGTCCTTGACGAAGGAACCGCGCTACATGTGGGGATATGAATACAAAACACAAAACATGTATCTCAAAGTAAAATTCCACCAAGGGGCTCAAACATTGCCTCCTATCGAGGTCTTCCAGCTAAGAAAGCGATAAAGTACGAAGAAAAAAAAATTCCACACAGATAAAGATCCGAAGTTACAGCAATTAAAGGATTGGGAAACCCAGGGATCCTTCCAAGCTAAACACCATCAAAGAAAGTGAGTCAGTACAGGTAATCGGAATGAAACCTCCAGGGGGTATCCCACAAATAAAGTGGGAAACCACGCAAGTTATCCCTGCAAAAATCATGTGCCTTCACAAAAACTCAACAAAAGGGTTAGTGAAACAAAATAGGGTAACCAAGAGTTGCCCTCAAATCAAAATGTAACCACATGAATCATGCCATTTCAATTCACAAAAAGCAGTAAAGGGTAGGAGGCCTAAACCTCTTGTCAAACACATGCATCAAAAGGGTATCAAATTCACCCATAATACCTCATATATTTAGAGCATTCAAATTAAAGGCATAAAGATGATGGATATAGGGCAAACCTGATTGGAGAGCTTGATTGAAATTGAGTTGCACCCGTGAGGTTTACAAGTTGAGTTCCCTTCAGGGTTTGGAGGCTGCTCTGAACTCTGTTAGTTCTTCTCTCACTATCTTTTTCCTCGGGGTTTTGTTCCAAGGAAACTTCAGAGTACTTTTGCTTCTCTCCCTTTTTCTCAAGTGAATTTCCCAGTGTAACTCCAAGTTTCCTTTCCTTTACTGAAACCTCAGTATTTATAGACTAATTTCGTGGGTAATGGGCTTGGAATGAGGGAGACCCAAGTCCAAAATAATTTTTTATTTATTTATTTTAATTATTTAATTAATTAATTAATTAATTAATTAATTAAAAAAAAAAATTTCCGTTTTCGTTTTTTTTTTTTTTTTTTTAGGAGAAATGAAGGGTAAATTTTGGGGTATTACAGCTGCCCCTATTCAATCAACTGGAGACCCGGAAAGAAGATGGCAGATGCTTTCATGCTTTCGAGGTATCAAGGGATTGAATACAATAAAAGCCCAAAAATTTGTACTGAAATGAAGTGAAGTCACAATGCCTGTCAGAATCGGCAAAGAGGTGGTCTTGAAAGAAGAATTCGTCTGGTACGGTGAAAGTCAGTCTGAATATCGAAAAAGAATTTTAAACTGGATACCAAAATAAATGGTAACACAGAAATAACCATGGCCTGAATGCCGCTCATCAGTCTGAATACTGGAAAGGATTTCGATCTGATCATCGGAAAATTGGCCTGAATGCCACAAGTCGCATCGACCTGAACGTCGGAAACTTCTTCGATCTGAATATCGGAAAATTGGCCTGAATGCCACAAGTCGCATCGACCTGAACGTCGGAAACTTCTTCGATCTGAATATCGGAAAATCTTGGCCTGAATGCCACTTCGATCTGAATATCGGAAAAACTAGCATGAATGCCACTTCGATCTGAATATCGGAACACTAGCCTGAATGCCACTTCGATCTGAATATCGGAACACTTGCCTGAATGCCACTTCGATCTGAATATCGGAACACTGGCCTGAATGCCACTTTGGTCTGAATATCGGAACACTGGCCTGAATGCCACTTCGATCTGAACATCGGAACACTGGCCTGAATGCCACAAGTTGCATCGACCTGAACGTCGGAAACTTCTTCGATCTGAACATCGGAAAACTTCATGTCTGTCAGCATTGGCAGAAATAGGGAATGATAATAGAGGCGGCGCTTGGGCCAATGACAATTGCTGGGGATAACAAAGGTAAGTCATGAACAATCTTCAGTCTGAGTACTGGAAACAACTTCTAGCTTATCACTTGGGATACCGAGAATGTTTTATGCTTACATGCGTATGTTTGAATTTTTCAATGGCGTAATGCTCCATGAAAATGGAAATGCTACGCGATTTGGAAGGATGCAATGCAATATGATTCTACATGCAGGGATGCGAAATGCTGGGTAGAATGCCAAGCCGAGGCAAGGGGATCTGCTGGGGAAATGATCACCATCTTCTGGACCCTGGCAAGGCTGTTGGAGATGCACATCGCAAAGAATTCTGTGGGGACATGACCCGCCACACGGTGTTCTAGCAATGACGAAATACCGAGATTCTGACTAGGGAGAGAACGACACTGAAAACCTGCTGTTGGGGAAAGCGATAGTGGTTCTGGCAACCACGATTTGCGAGAGATGACTCAGCAGGGGGAGCAAACACTGATACGGTACCGAGGTTCTGCTTCAAGGAAAGAAACCATGGATCTGGCATTGGGATTATCGATCTGGCATCGAACTCTAAGGAGCAGCCACTTCTGCTGGGAAGATACAGTCTGGCACTGTCAACTCCGCTGGGGAGTGTATATTCTGAAACAACCGCTTGGGGAAGTACGGTGGTGAGAACCTGCTGGGGATTGAAGAATCCAACACTCTGATCAGCTCTGCAGGGATAAGACACCGAATTTGTCTGTTGGTGACTTCACTGAGGAAGATATTCACGATCATCTGCAGGGAATTTTAAGGAAATTCCCCGAGGGTATCTGTTCTGAATAGACGATCCAAAGCACTTAAAATTTACAGCAATTTTAAATGTTTATTAAGCATGTACCTGTAGAGCCCTTATGTGTCATGATGCAATGTTTATCAAAAATTCGGACGTCATTTTTGCAAACAAAACAGTAAAATGAAAATGAAAACAGAGATATACTGAATAACATGATTTTATTGATTGAATGGCCTATGAATAGACATTTACATCAGGAAGCAATTCCTGGAAAGAGGTAATCGCATAATAGATAAAAACAAAAATTAATCTAATGGCAATGTGAAATGGATTTCTATTGGGTTCCAATTCTGCTATGACTTGCCCGTCTTCAAGATCCTCCAGATGATCAGCTTTCTGAAAGAGTGGTTGGACTGTTTCCTATCCTTCAAAAATTTCCAGTCATTGGCACGAGATGAGATTCAGAACTACTCAGAACGCAGTCATTCGCTTAATCCCTAACTTTTGCCTGGATCGCCCTTTTCGGGTTTTCAATCCACCGGGATACCCATTTTTGCCTAAGTTGCCTTTTCAGGTTTTCAACTTACCGGGTGTACAATCTTTTTTTTTATTTTTGTCCCTAATTTTTGCCCGAACCTTTTCATTTTCTTGGTTCGTCGGGATGCCCATTTTTTGCCTGGACTATTCTTTTTACTGTCCAGCGGGTCTATTTTATGCGAAGTATTTTTTAACTGCGTCTGAGTTCACAGGGGAAGTGAAGTTTTCACCATCCATAGTTGCAAGCATTAAGGCCCCACCATCAAAAACCTTGGTGACAATATACGGTCCATCATAGTTAGGAGTCCACTTGCCCCTGTGATCTGTCTGAGGAGGAAGGATCCTTTTCAACACTAAATCTCCGACTTGGAAACAACGAGGACGCACCTTCTGATCAAAAGCTCTCTTCATCCGACTCTGATATAACCGCCCATGACAAATGGCTGCCATTCGCTTCTCTTCGATAAGACTCAACTCATTGAACCTTGTCCGAATCCATTCAGCTTCATCTAACTTGACATCCAACAGGACTCTTAGAGAAGGAATCTCCACTTCAACAGGTAGGACCGCTTCCATACCATACACAAGGGAGTAAGGGGTTGCCCCGGTCGATGTACGTACTGAAGTACAGTACCCATGCAAGGCGAAGGGTAGCATCTCGTGCCAATCTCTGTACGTGACGACCATCTTCTGCACAATCTTCTTTATGTTCTTATTTGCCGCCTCAACAGCGCCGTTCATCTTAGGGCGGTAAGGGGAAGAATTGTGATGCTGAATGTTGAAGTTCCGACACAACTCCTTCATCATTTTGTTGTTGAGATTAGAACCATTATCAGTAATGATTCTTTCGGGAATCCCGTAGCGACAAATGATTTCTTTCTTGATGAAACGGGCAACCACATGTCTGGTGACGTTCGCAAATGACGCTGCTTCGACCCACTTGGTGAAATAGTCGATGGCAACAAGGATGAAGCGATGCCCATTGGAAGCAGTCGGCTCAATCTTTCCAATCATGTCAATGCCCCACATGGCAAACGGCCACGGCGAAGACATCACATTCAGAGGATTCGGCGGTACATGCACCTTATCAGCATAAATCTGGCATTTATGACACTTCCGAGCATATTTGAAGCAATCTGATTCCATGGTCATCCAATAATAACCCGCTCTCAACAATTTCTTAGCCATTGCATGTCCGCCGGCATGAGTACCGAAGGAACCTTCATGAACTTCCTGCATTAACATGTCCGCCTCGTGTCTGTCCACGCATCTGAGCAAAACCATGTCGAAGTTCCTCTTATACAGCACATCGTCTTTGTTCAAGAAGAAACTGCCTGCCAATCTTCTCAAAGTCTTTCTGTCATTGCTGGATGCCCCTGCAGGGTACTCTTGATTCTTCAGAAAGCACTTGATATCGTGATACCAGGGCTTGTCATCGACTACCAGTTCAGCAGCAAACACATACGCGGCCCTGTCAAGGCGCATCACATCGATCCTGGGAGCATGGTTCCAACGAATTACCTTGATCATGGAGGATAGAGTAGCAAGTGCGTCTGCCATCTGGTTCTCATCACGAGGTATATGATACAATTTTACTGTTGTGAAGAAAGTCAACAGTCTTCTCGTGTAATCTCTGTAAGGGACCAGAGTGGGCTGGAGAGTATTCCAATCACCATTCACTTGATTGATCACCAGAGCTGAATCTCCGAAGATGTCCAAAGTCTTGATTCTCAAATCAATGGCTTGCTCAATACCCAAGATACAGGCCTCGTACTCAGCTTCATTATTGGTGCACTCGAAAGTCAGACGAGCGGTGAAAGGCATGTGGGCACCCTTCGGAGTAGTAATGACAGCGCCAATTCCACTACCTCTAGCATTGACAGCCCCATCAAACAACAAAGTCCACTTTTCGTTTGGATCAGGTCCCTCCTCCACAACTGGCTCTTCACAGTCTTTCATCTTGAGGAACATGATGTCTTCATCAGGGAATTCAAATTTCATTGGCTCATAATCATCAATCGGTTGCTCGGCGAGGTAGTCTGACAAAATACTCCCTTTGATGGCCTTCTGTGACGTATACTGGATATCATACTCTGTTAAAATCATCTGCCAACGGGCAACCCTTCCAGTGAGAGCCGGCTTCTCGAATATGTATTTCACCGGATCCATCTTAGAAATCAACAAGGTAGTATGGTTCAACATATACTGCCTCAGTCGGCGAGCAGCCCAGGCCAAAGCACATCAAGTTTTCTCAAGCTGCGAATATTTGACTTCACAGTCGGTAAACTTTTTGCTAAGGTAGTATATGGCATGCTCTTTTCGACCAGACTCGTCATGCTGTCCCAATACACACCCCATCGAGTTCTCCCAGGAACTGGAGGTATAAGGATCGGAGGTTTCTGCAGATACTCTTTTATCTTCTCGAAAGCCCCTTGGCAATCGTCCCGATAAGACCAAGCGAAGATGTCAACATACTCTTGCAGCAATTCAATCAACCCCTTCTTCACATTGTCTTCCAAAGCAGCCTCTATCTTGATTTCTCTCTCGGCGTCCTCGGTGCCGAGATTAATCACTTCAGCAGACTCTTGTTGCGGTTGAATAACCCTTTCCTCTTGTTTTAATAACCTGGTAAGTTCTTCAGGGAGTTCACAGTCTTCATCATCCTCTTCTTCAGCTTGAAAGATTGGATTTTCAAAGTCGAAGCGAGCCGTAGCAGAAACGTTATCAATAGGATCCGGTGATGTGCATCTGCATGAGTGATGGTATGTACTTATGAGTGTGAAAGAAAAAAAGTGGAAACTAAACAAAACATTGCCATTTTTTTTTATTTTGAAAAACTGCAAAAATAGAAAGACAAGGAACGAAATATTTGAATGCAAAAAGACGTCCTTTATTTATGATAAAAAATGCAAGTGTCACATAGATGGGCCCTACAATGAGTCATTACGCCCTGGGCGGAACGTAAGACTTGGATATGCATGAATAAGCAAAGAAAATTACTCTTCAAGAAGAGTGACTTGGATAATCTCTTCAGAAGACCAATTGTTGATGACTTCACCCGGGATCCTCGGACGCACCCAGTTGTCGATGTCGCAGTCACTATCCCCATCTTCATTGTTGACCGCAGAGACTTGACCATACTGAATGATGCCAGCACTGGAGAAAGTGATCGGCCCCTGAAGTGTCTGAGGCGTTGAAGTACACACATCCGAAACATCGGAATCAAGTTCAATTACAGCAGGATCAATCACATTGGGAAAAATAAATACATCATCATGGATTACAGAATCAGTAGGAACGAAATCTACGAACTCATCAGTAGCATCTTTAAACCCTTCTTCCTCAACCCCTTCCGCAGACTCTTGGACAGACAAATCTTCAACCTGGAGGATACCCTTATCGAGCAAGGCCTGGATACCCTGCTGTAGCTTCAAACAACCTCCACTCTGAGTAGCACAATCCAAACAACCTTTCCCACAACCGGGGAAAACATCGGCCTTCAGCAAGCATCCTTTGATATCCAACAATGGAGTCTTCAACTTCAACCCATCCTTAATGAACTTGGCTTTTCCCTCTACCATGTTAACATTCGCACCACCATGCTGCGGTATGGGATTGTTAACGACATTCGGAGCCGGTGCAAGGTCGATGGCCTTTGAATCTATGAGGTCTTGAACTACGTGCTTAAAAGCTTTGCAGTTCTCAATATCATGGTCGGGTGCCCCAGAGTGGAAGCTACACCTAGCGTTGGCGTCGTAACCCACCGGAAGTCTACCGACAGGAGGAGCCAGAGTGCGTAATTGCACAAGCTGTAGTTGTTGAAGACTAGAAAGCAACTGAGCGTACGACATTGGAATAGTGTCGAAACGCCGGTCCATCATCCTTTGCCTCTGCTGATAAGCGGGTCTGTTACCCGGTTGTTGCTGCTGTTGATACTGAACTGGTTGACGTTGTGATTGTTGTTGTTGTGGTGGCGCTGCAGCTGGAATGGTCACTCCGCAACGTACGGTTGTTGATGATAATCCTGAAAACTGTTCCTTCTAACACCTCTGTTCTGATAGGAAGCCAAAGAATTCACTCCCCCCTCTCTCTGCTTATGCCCTCCAATGAACGACTTTTTTTACCCCTGATGAGGATCCCCCTCCATTTTGGATCTTGCAGGTCTTCAGGTAATTCTCCACCCTCTCTCCGGTAGAGACCACATCAGCAAAGTTGGAAGCATTGCACCCCACTAGACGCTCCAGATAAGGTCCAGGCAACGTATTCATGAACATGTTGGCCATTTCCTTCTCCAACATAGGGGGCTGAACACGGGAAGCTGTCTCCCTCCAGCGTTGAGCGTATTCCCTGAAGCACTCATTGCTTTTAAGAGACAGATTCTGAAGTTGAGTTCTGTCCGGAGCCATGTCTGCATTATACTGATACTGCTTCACGAAAGCCTCCGCCAAATCCCTCCAGCAACGGATATGGGCTCTATCCAGCCTCATGTACCATTCTAAGGATGCCCCAGCTAGGCTGTCCTGGAAGAAGTACATAAGTAGCTTCTCGTCATCAGAGTATGCAACCATTTTACGGAAATAGGCTTGCACGTGAGTCTTGGGGCAAGAGTTGCCCTTGTACTTGTCAAAGACCGGGACTTTGAATTTCGGTGGCACTCTCACACCTGGGACCAGCCCCAAATCAGCAACATCTACTCCCAAAGGATTTTGTCCTTCCACTGCCTTCAACCTCTCTTCCAATCTCCTGAACATGGGGTCTATGCCATGGCCCATGCCAAAGTCTTCCTGAAGTGGGGGAAACTGATCGTCCTGATCATCATGAACGGGCTGTTGACCGGGGTTGGCATGCGGGATCGGGACAGGCCCCGGTCCACTGGGTCCGTTAACCTCTCCAGCTGGAGGATCAGTCACTGTCTCTGGTTGAGCAGGGGGATTCCCCTGTATTATCTGCCTGAGCTCTTGTTGTCCCTGAGCCACCCCTTGAACCACATCCATGAATTGGGTCATGCGGGCCCTCATCTCAGCGAGCTCTGCCTGTACACCTTCCATTGCTCTTTGTTGATTTCTGCGAGTACCGTACCGGTGAATGCCTGAGTCAGCTATCCTCACACTGATTGAACACCAAACAAACTGAGAACACTGTGGCGGTACCTGTTATGCAAGACATGCGGATGACTATGCAAATGCAATGACATGTTTATCAATTCCAAAGGTATTTTAACCCCTTGATTCCAGTCTCTCATCAAATAAAATATCCCTTTTAAAAAGTACCAGAAAAACCCCGACTAGAATCAAGAAGAAGATATAAACCCCCTAGAAATGGATAAACATGTGTTAAATGATATGAACGCAAATGATGTGATGATGTGAATGCAATGCAGTGGCATGTCAATCAGGATTGCTGTATCTGCTTGAACATTTGTCAGGTTGCACTGTCTGAAGAGAAAATCACTGAGGAATATAATACGAGATCAAAGCTCTGTTCCAGAAAATCGGGTTGGTTGGAGGTTAAGGTTTCCTGAATTTAGCCCGCCCCTCACTGGTAGGTTCTAAGAACAGAAGTTCGTCAACTTCAGCCCTTCAGTCGCGAATAATACGTTTACCACTGAAGGTTTGGCATTATTACGGGATAAAAAACCTCCACTGACTCCCCTCAACAGGACATCCTAAAGCAAGTTCCCAGTCTCGGGGTCCTCGGATTGATCGGCGAGAATGCGCCCACCAGAGCTAACATAATCACGTCTCGGAGGAGAGGCCTCGACTGAGTTCTCGGGAAATGGTCACCAGAGTCGACGATTTCTAAAGGAACATCATGTCGTTACGGAACATCCGTAGGACATAATATATCCAAAAGAAACCTCGTCTGGGTGTGGTTCTTCACGAACGACTTAACGTAGCAACATGCCACGCAAGCCTCATGATCATCCACTCTAAAACCTGTGTGTACACTCAAGCCTGGGTAATGGGCTTATCTCTCGTAGAACATCCCATCCCAACAAACAAACAGCAGATACAGCAAATGAATGCAAGCAAGTAAGCAAATAAGTGTACAAAAGCAGGAACACCCAATAAACAAGAAATCACACAAGCTAGGAGGGACTCGCTTAGGGAAGATGGACCAGCAAGAGGTCGACTTCTATAGTCCCCAGCAGAGTCGCAACCTGAAAAATACAGTGCGCAAAAAAAAACAACCGGCGAAAGAAAAAGACAGAAGAGTCGCCACCGTGCGTTATTTATCCCAAAGGAGGGAAAGGAAACGCTCGAAGTAAACCTGAAAAGAGGGAAGGAAAAGACAAGGTCTCGCAACCAAATCTTGGGTTCGGGAGTCGGTTATGCGAAGGGAAGGTATTAACACCCCTACGCATCCGTAGTACTCTACGGGATCCACTTTTGTAGTTCTTGTCTAAAGGGTGTGGGTTTATCTTGTGCTATTTACCAAAAAAAAAGGGTTAAATGAAAATGACTCGCGTGGATGTCGCATCCACTGCACACGTATCTCATCTGAATATGAGAATCAGAGTCTTCGTAGCTCGGCTGACCTATGGGTTGGGGGATGTGTGCTCGCTAAGACATCGCGTCTTATGCCTACGTATCTCATCTGGAATGAGAATCAGAGCAAGCCGTAGTTCGGCTAACTACGAGGTTATGGATTGGGTTTTGGACGAACGACGTCACTACGCAATCTACCGGATGCTCGACCTTTGGAGACTTACTCGCCTGTAGTAGAAGGAGTAAACGTGTGTTATGGAGAAGAAAAATCAATGAAGGGTTTGGGATGCTCGAGGGCAAACAGGCAGTCCTTGACGAAGGAACCGCGCTACATGTGGGGATATGAATACAAAACACAAAACATGTATCTCAAAGTAAAATGCCACCAAGGGGCTCAAACATTGCCTCCTATCGAGGTCTTCCAGCTAAGAAAGCGATAAAGTACGAAGAAAAAAAATTTCCACACAGATAAAGATCCGAAGTTACAGCAATTAAAGGATTGGGAAACCCAGGGATCCTTCCAAGCTAAACACCATCAAAGAAAGTGAGTCAGTACAGGTAATCGGAATGAAACCTCCAGGGGGTATCCCACAAATAAAGTGGGAAACCACGCAAGTTATCCCTGCAAAAATCATGTGCCTTCACAAAAACTCAACAAAAGGGTTAGTGAAACAAAATAGGGTAACCAAGAGTTGCCCTCAAATCAAAATGTAACCACATGAATCATGCCATTTCAATTCACAAAAAGCAGTAAAGGGTAGGAGGCCTAAACCTCTTGTCAAACACATGCATCAAAAGGGTATCAAATTCACCCATAATACCTCATATATTTAGAGCATTCAAATTAAAGGCATAAAGATGATGGATATAGGGCAAACCTGATTGGAGAGCTTGATTGAAATTGAGTTGCACCCGTGAGGTTTACAAGTTGAGTTCCCTTCAGGGTTTGGAGGTTGCTCTGAACTCTGTTAGTTCTTCTCTCACTATCTTTTTCCTCGGGGTTTTGTTCCAAGGAAACTTCAGAGTACTTTTGCTTCTCTCCCTTTTTCTCAAGTGAATTTCCCAGTGTAACTCCAAGTCTCCTTTCCTCTACTGAAACCTCAGTATTTATAGACTAATTTCGTGGGTAATGGGCTTGGAATGAGGGAGACCCAAGTCCAAAATAATTTTTTATTTATTTATTTTAATTATTTAATTAATTAATTAATTAAAAAAAATTTCTTTTTTTTTTTTTTTTAGGAGAAATGAAGGGTAAATTTTTGGGTATTACACGCAGGAACTGCTGTTTTGTCTGCGTTAACCGGTTAACCCAGGGCGTTAACCGGTTAACACTGTTAAAATTTGTGAAAATGTGCTGTTTTGCTTGCGTTAACCGGTTAACCCAGGGCGTTAACCGGTTAACACTGATGCGTTTTGCCAGAAAATGTATTTTTCCTGCGTTAACCGGTTAACCCAGGACGTTAACCGGTTAACACTGTTAGAAAAGTGAAAAATTGATATTTTTAATGTTGTGAACATAATTGGTGATTTGCCTATGTTGGTGTGTGACATAGTAGGAATTGAGTTATGTTATGAAGTAGTATTATAGTGAATTTGATGAGTAATTCTGTTGGTTTTATGTTATGAAGTGTCGATACAAGTATGACTAAGTTGTTAAGTTGTTCCGTGTACGAAAAGTTGTTAAAAATACTGAGTTATAGGCTGGATGAGCCAAAGTTGATTATAAGTTGATTATGTTGAAAACCTTGTTATGTTGCTATTATTATTATGTTGTCGGAATTGTAAAGTCGTGTATGCCATGTACATTCATATGCATAAGTCGGAGCTTTGCTCACACCACGTTGGCCTGGATTGGCAAAATTTATAAGTTGAAGGCTTACGCCTTGATGGAGCTTTGCTCACACCACGTTGGCCTGGATTGGCAAATTTTAAGTTGAAAGTTGAAGGCTTATGCCTTGATGCCCAATAAAATGGCAATGATTTTAAGTTGGGAGTTTTACTCCGATTGGTACCACATGCATGATGAGTCGAGTCTCATTTGAGTTGCATTTTATGTTGTTATCGAGTTGCATTTTTACGTTGTTATTGAGTATGATATTTGAGTTGATGTGCCGTTACTGGATGCATGATATGATTAGGGTGATTAACGTGTAAATTTACTTAGCATTACATGATGATTTATAATGCTTATTATATCGATTGAGGAACTCACCCTTACAACTATTTTTCAGGTAACGAGCAGTGATTGAGTAGAAGCTAGTGCTTGGAGTCTAGTGTAGTCTCCTTAGTGGGTCATGCTCTGATAGATGTAACATCAGGACGGGATGTTTTAACTTGTTGAATAATTTTATGTGTAATGTATTACATATGTCGAATGATTTCTATCCGCTGCGTATTTTGCAAGAAGTGTTTATGTTGAATTAAATAATGAGCATGACTGATTTTTATGGTGAATTGTGTGAAATGTTGTGTGACACCCTTAACTGAAATATTTACTCTGATATATATATATATTTGTTGTTGTTATTAAATATTTGGGGTATTTTAGAAGGGTGTTACATTAGTGGTATCAGAGCAGGTCGGTCTGTCCGGCCAGTTGTTGTGTCGTTACTGTCTGACAATTGTGAAATTGTTACTAGTCTAACTTTTAAGTTGTGTTGTAGTGATAAGTTGAAATGGCTGGAAGGAATGACGCTGCAATGGCTGCCGTAATGCAAGCGATGGCACAAGCTGTGCAGAACTTGCCAAATGCTGGTGGAGATGCTGGATCACGTAGCTTGGCGACTTTTCAGAGAGAGAATCCGCCGGTGTTTAAAGGGAAGCATGATCCAGATGCAGCCTTGGGATGGTTGAAAGAGATCGAGAGAATCTTCCGTGTTATGGATTGCACTCCAGCTCAGAAGGTTCGGTATGGTACTCACATGCTAGCAGTCGAAGCTGATGACTGGTGGCTAGAGACTCACGAGAGGTTGACCGTGGCAGGTGAAGTCGTTACTTGGGATGTATTCCGTAGGGAATTCATGAGGAAGTATTATCCGGAAGATGTCCGTGGTAAGAAGGAAATTGAGTTCCTTGAGCTGAAGCAAGGAAACATGTCTGTCACTGATTATGCTGCGAAATTTGTGGAGCTGTCCAAATTTTATCCTCATTACACTGGTGCTGGTGCTGAATTTTCAAAGTGCATCAAGTTTGAAAACGGACTGCGCTCTGAAATTAAGAAGGTTGTTGGGTATCAGAAGATACGCATTTTTACTGAATTGGTTGATAGCTGCAGGATATTTGAAGAAGACAATAATGCTCATTACAAGATTGTCAGTGACCGCAGGGGCAAGCAACATCAAAACCGTGGCAAGCCGTATGATGCTCTAGTAGGAAAAGGGAAACAAGGAGCTGCTCCGGCTCAGAGGACTAGTAGGGGAGGTGCTCCTGTTGGTATAGTTTGCTTCAAATGTGGTCAGGCTGGTCATAAGAGTAATGTATGCACTGCTGAAGTAAAGAGGTGTTTTCGCTGTGGTAAGATTGGCCATGCAATAGCTGATTGCAAGCACAAAGAAGTGATTTGTTTTAATTGTGGCGAAGAAGGGCATATTGGAAGTCAGTGTCAGAAGCCAAAGAAATCTCAGACTGGAAAGGTGTTCGCTTTGACCGGAACTCAAACCTCCAGTGAGGACAGACTTATCCGAGGTACGTGTTATATTAATGGCTTTCCTCTTGTAGCTATTATTGACACAGGTGCGACTCATTCCTTTATATCTTTGGATTGTGCTGTGAAACTTAAGTTAGAGATATCTGAGATGTTTGGTAGTATGGTAATTGATACTCCTGCGAAGGGTTCAGTGACTACTACTTCAGTTTGTTTAAATTGTCCTTTGAGTATTTTTGGTAGAGACTTTGGGATGGACCTAGTGTGTCTTCCACTAGTGCAGATTGATGTTATTCTGGGTATGAACTGGTTGGTGTTTAACCGAGTTTCTATCAATTGTTTTGATAAGACTGTAGTCTTTCCTGAGATTGAGGAAGGAAAGAGTTTGTTTCTATCGGCAAGGCAAGTGAATGAGGCAGTAGCTGATGGGGCAGAGTTGTTTATGCTGTTAGCGACTTTGGAGGCTAAAGATAAACTGGTGATTGGCAATCTAGCCGTGGTGTGTGATTTTCCTGATGTGTTTCCGGAAGAAGTGAATGAATTACCGCCAGAACGCGAAGTGGAGTTCTCGATTGATTTGGTACCTGGTACTAGGCCGATATCGATGGCTCCGTACCGTATGTCTGCTGTTGAGTTAACTGAATTGAAGAGTCAGTTGGAAGATCTGTTGGATAAGAAATTTATTCGTCCGAGTGTGTCACCGTGGGGTGCGCCAGTGCTATTGGTTAAGAAGAAAGAGGGTACTATGAGGTTGTGTGTGGACTACAGGCAACTGAATAAAGTGACGATCAAGAATCGGTATCCTTTGCCGAGGATTGATGATTTGATGGATCAGTTGGTTGGTGCAAGTGTGTTCAGCAAAATAGATTTGAGATCTGGGTATCATCAGATCCGTGTGAAAACTGAGGATATTCAGAAGACTGCTTTCAGAACAAGGTATGGACATTATGAGTATTCTGTAATGCCTTTTGGTGTGACTAATGCGCCTGGAGTATTTATGGAGTATATGAATAGGATTTTCCATCCGTACCTAGACAAGTTTGTTGTGGTGTTTATTGATGATATTTTGGTGTATTCGAAATCTGAAGAAGAGCATGCTGAGCATTTGAGAGTGGTTTTAGAAGTCCTACGAGAAAAGAAGTTATTTTCTAAACTATCCAAGTGTGAATTTTGGTTAGAAGAGGTTAGTTTTCTTGGTCATGTGATTTCAAGAGGTGGTGTTGCTGTTGATCCTTCTAAGATAGAAGCGGTGTCTAAGTGGGAAGCTCCGAAGTCTGTTGCTGACATTCGAAGTTTCCTTGGTTTGGCTGGTTATTATAGGAAGTTCATTGAGGGATTTTCTAAGTTGGCGTTACCGTTGACGATGTTGACTAGGAAGGGGCAAGCGTTTGTTTGGGACTCAAAATGTGAAGAAGGTTTCCAAGAGTTAAAGAGAAGGTTAACTATTGCTCCTATTCTGATATTACCGAGTTCGTCAGAACCATTTGAGGTTTTCTGTGATGCTTCATTGTTGGGTTTGGGTGGTGTGTTGATGCAGAATAAGCAGGTTATAGCTTATGCTTCAAGACAGCTAAGGGTTCATGAGAGGAACTATCCGACGCACGATTTAGAGTTGGCGGCCGTGGTGTTTGTTCTGAAGTTATGGAGGCATTACTTGTACGGGTCAAGATTTGAGGTTTTCAGTGACCATAAAAGTTTAAAGTATTTGTTTGATCAGAAAGAGCTAAATATGAGACAGAGAAGATGGTTGGAGTTTCTGAAGGATTATGACTTTGGTTTGAATTACCATCCGGGTAAAGCAAAACGTAGTGGCTGATGCATTGAGTCGGAAATCATTGCATATTTCTATGTTAATGGTTAAGCAATTGGATTTAATTGAGCAGTTTAGAGACTTGAGTTTGGTGTGTGAGAGTACTCACAATAGTGTTAAATTGGGAATGTTGAAATTAACAAGTGGTATTCTGGATGAGATCAGAGAGGGTCAGAAATCCGATGTGCTTTTGGTTGATAAGTTGACTTTAGTGAATCGAAGTCGAGGTGGTGAATTCAGAGTTGATGAGAATGGTGTTTTGAGATTTGGTAATCGGGTGTGTATTCCGGATGTTGCCGAGCTTAAGAAGAGTATTCTTGAAGAAGGACATCATAGTGGGTTGAGTATTCATCCTGGAGCTACGAAGATGTATCATGATTTGAAAAAGTTATTTTGGTGGCCGGGAATGAAAAGAGAAATTGCGAGTTTTGTTTATTCCTGTTTGACTTGTCAGAAGTCAAAGATTGAGCATCAGAAGTCATCTGGGCTAATGCAACCGTTGGCTATTCCAGAGTGGAAGTGGGATAGTATCAGTATGGATTTTGTTTCTGGTTTACCGAGAACAATTAAGAATTTTGAAGCTATTTGGGTGATTGTTGACAGATTGACAAAGTCGGCTCATTTCATTCCGATCAGAATGGACTATCCGTTAGAGAAATTAGCCGAGTTGTATATTGAGAAAATTGTAAGTTTGCATGGTATTCCGTCGAGTATTGTTTCGGACAGAGATCCTAGATTTACATCGAAGTTCTGGGAAGGTTTGCAGAGGGCGTTGGGAACTAAGCTGAGATTGAGTTCTGCATATCATCCGCAGACTGACGGTCAGACTGAGAGGACGATTCAGTCATTAGAGGATCTTTTGAGAGCTTGTGTTTTGGAAAAAGGAGGTGCTTGGGATTGTTATTTACCGTTGATTGAGTTTACCTACAACAATAGTTTTCATTCGAGCATTGGTATGGCACCGTTTGAAGCTTTGTATGGTAGGAGATGTCGGACACCTTTATGTTGGTACGAGTCCGGTGAGAGTGCTGTGGTTGGACCGGAGATTGTTCAACAGACTACAGAAAAGATTAAGATGATTCAGGAGAAGATGAGAGTTGCTCAGAGTCGTCAGAAGAGTTATCATGATAAGAGGAGGAAGTCACTTGAGTTTCAAGAGGGAGACCATGTGTTTCTTCGTGTTACTCCGATAACTGGGGTTGGTCGAGCTTTGAAGTCAAAGAAGTTGACACCTCGATTTATTGGTCCTTATCAGATTTTGGAGAGGATAGGAGAGGTGGCCTATCGTATCGCTTTACCGCCGTCACTTGCGAATTTGCATGAGGTTTTCCATGTGTCTCAGTTGAGGAGGTACATTCATGATTCGTCGCATGTAGTCCAAGTGGATGATGTACAGGTGAGAGATAACCTGACTGTTGAAACATCGCCTATGAGGATTGAGGATCGAGAGTTGAAGCAGTTGTGGGGTAAAGAGATTGCCTTAGTGAAGGTAGCTTGGGGAGGACCAGCAGGTGGCAATGTGACTTGGGAACTTGAGAGTCAGATGAAGGAGTCTTATCCGGAGTTATTTGCTTGAGGTATGTTTTCGAGGACGAAAACTCTTTTAGTAGGGGAGAGTTGTAACACCCCGAATAAAATAAGAGAATTATTTATTTAAGTTAATAATATATTTAATAATTTAATTAAATAAATTGAATTATTGGATTATTATTATTATTATTTGGAATAATAATTATTGGGAAAAAAATATATATAAGTTGGAATAAGTAAAAAGAGTTCATTTTTGGAAAATAAGGTTTTCACGTGAAACTCAGAGAAGCGACTGAAAGAGGCAGAGCAAGAGAGCGAAGGTTGGAGAAGAGAAGAGCGTGAAGCTTAGAGATTGCCGGATTATCCCAGGTAAGGGGGGTTTGTCGTCGTTTAATGGGTATTATGGGATAGCATGTCATGGGTAGTGATAGACCGTTGATTTGACCCTAATTGGGATTGTTGAATGCTGAAATATTGTGATGAGTAAGTTGTGTTAAGTTGTAATTGAATCCGTAATTGTGTGAGTCGTGTTCCCCCAAACGTATAGCTTTTTACGGAAATTGAATCGGAGGTCCGGAAGTCCTCCAACGGCGGAAAATGCGGAGAATTCTGCATTCTGCCTTGTGTTAGCACAGGAACTGCTGTTTTGTCTGCGTTAACCGGTTAACCCAGGGCGTTAACCGGTTAACACTGTTAAAATTTGTGAAAATGTGCTGTTTTGCCTGCGTTAACCGGTTAACCCAGGGCGTTAACCGGTTAACACTGATGCGTTTTGCCAGAAAATGTATTTTTCCTGCGTTAACCGGTTAACCCAGGACGTTAACCGGTTAACACTGTTAGAAAAGTGAAAAATTGATATTTTTAATGTTGTGAACATAATTGGTGATTTGCCTATGTTGGTGTGTGACATAGTAGGAATTGAGTTATGTTATGAAGTAGTATTATAGTGAATTTGATGAGTAATTCTGTTGGTTTTATGTTATGAAGTGTCGATACAAGTATGACTAAGTTGTTAAGTTGTTCCGTGTACGAAAAGTTGTTAAAAATATTGAGTTATAGGCTGGATGAGCCAAAGTTGATTATAAGTTGATTATGTTGAAAACCTTGTTATGTTGCTATTATTATTATGTTGTCGGAATTGTAAAGTCGTGTATGCCATGTACATTCATATGCATAAGTCGGAGCTTTGCTCACACCACGTTGGCCTGGATTGGTAAAATTTATAAGTTGAAGGCTTACGCCTTGATGGAGCTTTGCTCACACCACGTTGGCCTGGATTGGCAAATTTTAAGTTGAAAGTTGAAGGCTTATGCCTTGATGCCCAATAAAATGGCAATGATTTTAAGTTGGGAGTTTTACTCCGATTGGTACCACATGCATGATGAGTCGAGTCTCATTTGAGTTGCATTTTATGTTGTTATCGAGTTGCATTTTTACGTTGTTATTGAGTATGATATTTGAGTTGATGTGTCGTTACTGGATGCATGATATGATTAGGGTGATTAACGTGTAAATTTACTTAGCATTACATGATGATTTATAATGCTTATTATATCGATTGAGGAACTCACCCTTACAACTATTTTTCAGGTAACGAGCAGTGATTGAGTAGAAGCTAGTGCTTGGAGTCTAGTGTAGTCTCCTTAGTGGGTCATGCTCTGATAGATGTAACATCGGGACGGGATGTTTTAACTTGTTGAATAATTTTATGTGTAATGTATTACATATGTCGAATGATTTCTATCCGCTGCGTATTTTGCAAGAAGTGTTTATGTTGAATTAAATAATGAGCATGACTGATTTTTATGGTGAATTGTGTGAAATGTTGTGTGACACCCTTAACTGAAATATTTACTCTGATATATATATATATATATATATATATATATATATATATATATATATATATATATATATATATATATATATATATATATATATATATATATATATATATATATATATATATTTGTTGTTGTTATTAAATATTTGCGGTATTTTAGAAGGGTGTTACAAAAGTCGTTAGTCAAACAACCTCTGTCACAAACTGTAAGAGAAACTGGAGTACATTTAGCTATATCCACACAAAGACAAGAAACATATTGAAGTACAAAAAATTGCATAAGCTTGTCTTCACACATTACAATATGAAGTTGAGAATGAGGGATAAATTAAACAAGAGCCAAGAAGAGATAGAAGCAAATTTTGATCTGTTAAATCTTGACTATATATTTCAAGAAGATTCGTCATCTCATTGGATAAAAAAGATGGAAATCCATTATTTGATGGAGTTCAAAGTGCAGAATGATTGTCGATAGTTGATACAGATGATGAAAATGTTGATGATAATAGTGAAACTTCGCCAAGCAATAATAGTGGTGATGGGGGTGGTAATGAAGTGGGTAATAAAGGTGAAGGTGAAAGTGGAAGTGGAGGTGGTGATGATGAAGAAGAAAATGATGAACTTGATCCATGTCATGAAATGCCACCAAATTATATGCGTTATAGGAACTTGACTAATATGGATCGTTCTGACAACTTACTAATTAAGACAAGAGAAAATGTGTCACAATCTGGAAGAAAGGGGAAAAGGAAACAAAATATTCCACTTGAAGATTCTTCCTCTTTTAGTATTGCTCATAGTTTTAGTGATTTTGGAATTGGTGATTCATCACAAAGTAGTGAACAATCTTATCCACCTATTTCAACTTTTATAACCAACATCCTAGTGATCAAGCTCCTCCGTACTACCAATAATCAATGAATATCCCAAGCCTTATCATTAACAATCAAGAGGTGATTTTTTTGGTTATGTCTTTGGACAAGGAGCTACACAAGATGATAGCCAGAGTAAAAATACAAGTTATGCTCCTTCACGTCATTCTACTATGTGGTAGAAAGAGACATGTAAGTTATATTTTAAAACATTTGAATTTATACTTAGTTAACTCTATGTGTGAAAAGTCTTAATATTAGATGCAATTTAAAGGTACTAATTAAGATTTTAATCAAAAAACTTTTTTTTTGCAGTGGACATCTTTGTGTGATAAAATGATGTTGTTTTTCACCATCAAGATTGAAATATAGGGATATTAATATATTTTTGTCTATAGTACTTTTTATTTAAATAAATTGTAACTTATATTATGTGCTTATGTTAGTTTAAATGTATAATATTATTTATGATAATGTTTGTTTCATTAGAATTCAACTTAAATTACACATAAATACAATACAATAGTTTAAAAGTGAATTAAAACTAATACACAATTATAAATACAAGAAAAATAAATAATAAAAATAGTTTTATAATTTTTTATATATATAATGTGTGTATAAAATAATTTCACGCCGCAACGGCCGCAATGCGCAACGCAGTGACTGCATTGGTTGTAACTGCAACATCTGCAACCGCAACCGCAACATCTGCATACGCAACCGCAATTTAAAACCATGGTTACAAGTGGTTAAGCCTTACAACAATGGATATTTTAATGGAGATAATGCATGAATATTTGGTGGATGCAAGTGATCAGACCTTGGATCAGGGAATGCAAATGGAGTGAATGCATGGTTATTTTGTATAAGTGAATGTATTTCTGAATGAATGTTTTATAGAGATATACATCAGTATATATACATATATTACATAATGAGAATTGAATAGGAAATACTTGAAATAAGCTTAAACTTTAGCTAGCTAGCTGTTACTTTTTCACAGAGCTATATGCCTCTAAATGCTAATAATAACCAAATAACTCTCCTTTAATATTTGATGACCAATTCAAATATTCTTTTATTGCTTGATTATTCAATTTGATTATGTTGGTCCATTACGCCCCCTTAATATGAAGGTTCCATCAATGACCTTTA
The DNA here is from genome assembly GCF_024323335.1 of Lathyrus oleraceus. Lineage (NCBI taxonomy): Eukaryota > Viridiplantae > Streptophyta > Magnoliopsida > Fabales > Fabaceae > Lathyrus > Lathyrus oleraceus. The sequence continues at coordinate 84,566,750 of NC_066581.1, forward strand.
TCTTGGACATGAGTTCAGTGAACTTGGTTGTGGGAAGTGGTTTAGTAAGTAAGTCTCTCAGCTGATCCTTGGTAGACACATGGGTTACGATGAGCTTGTTGGTTTGAACCTATTCCCTGACAAATTGATAATCTAATGATATATGTTTCATTATTGAATGAAGTGCAAGATTGGAACAAAGGTATGTGGCATCCACATTGTCACACAGTAGTTGTGGAGGTTCATGTATTGGTATTCTTAGCTCATGAAGTAAGTTTTGTAGCCACATGAGCTCAGTGGTAGCGGTAGCAACTGCACGATATTCAGCCTTAGTAAGTGACCGTGCAACAGTTCTTTACTTTCTTGAGAGCCACGAAATTGGGTTGCCTCCAAAGAGAATGATGTAAGCTGAGGTAGATATGTGATCATTATTGTTCCCATCCTAATCTGCATCAGAGTATGCTAACAAGTTGTTTGTGGCAGTTTTTCGTAGCATGAGACCATGATTAATGGTTTGTTTGATATACCGAAGGATGAGTTTCAAGTGCTGCAGGTGAAGGGAAGTTGGTTTATGCATAAATTGGGACAGTTTATCGATGCAGTATGACAAGTCTGGACGAGTAAGATTAAGGTACTGAAGTCCACCAATAATTCTATATGTCTATGTCTCCTCTCAGGTGGAGCATTAAGTTCAGGTCTATGTGGTGGTGTGGTGAGATGAGATATACCATGTGTGTGGAGAAATGATTTTAGTTTGATGAAGTCTCCTCCATTATCAGAGTGCAATGAAAAAAAATTCTTTAAAGTAGTTTTCAACAAGATTTCTGAATGTGGGAAACAAACTAGAGACATCTGATTTATTTCTTAGAGGATAGAGCCATAAATATTTGGTGAAGTGATCAATAAAAAGTAAATAATATGAGAAACCATCTAAAGACTTTATGTGGGCTGGACCCCGTACATCAGTACATATAAGTTCTAATGGTTTTTGTGTTTTGATATTGGAAATAGAAAAAGGTAACATGTGACTCTTAACACTATTGCATGATAGACAAGGTTTTTGTTGGCCCTTTATTTTGTGAGATGGTAGGAGATGTCTAAGTATGCGATCAAATGGATGCCCCAATATGTGATTCCATGGTGGAGGAATGTATGTAGTTGTGACGAGTGCCTGTCGTAGAGATGATGGATGGGGTATATGGTAGAGTCCATTGTTATGCTTCCCTTTTAGAAGAGGTTCCATTGTATTCAAATCCTTTATCAAGAAATGCTCAGAAAAAAATTCAATGGAAATTGGATTAGTGTGACATAGAGATGAAACAGACAATAGTTTTTGAGTAATTTTAGGCACATGTAAAACATTTGAGAGATGAAATGATTAAGAGGGAGTTTTTAAAATAATTTTACCAATGTTGGAGATGGTGTGTCCAGATCCATCACCAACCAGAAGCTGATTTGAACCTGTGTAAGGTTGAGACAAGTGCAGGTTGTCCAACTCATTTGTCATATGATGGGAAGCTCCTGAGTCTAAGATCCAATATGATGCACCTGAAGGCATGACCCTAGTATGAAGAGCAGTAGGAGATTGATTATTTGGAGGATAGTCATGCAATTTGTAGCAGGCCTTGGTTGTATGGCCTGATTTGTCACAAAATTGACACATTACATGCTTCGAGAAGCCCGGTGATGTTGATTTGTGCATTGTGTGATTGTGATACTGTTTTGGTGTTTAGTTGTAGAATTATTTCCCTTTGTGTGTAGTGTTTTCAGTAGCAATGAGGGGAATTTCTTACACAATTGTATCCTTTTTTAAATAACTTTTAAAATCAGAAAGGAGATCATGAAGATCATCAAATCCGATAGGATTTTTTCTGGTTCTTATAGAAGCAGTCACTTCACGATACTCATAGCCAAGGCCATTCAAAGTGTGGATGACAAGGTCCACATCGTCCACTGAGGAGTTGATGATGGCTAATTCATCAGATAAAGCCTTGATACAACGGAGGTATTCAGAAATAGATTGTGATCCTTTTATGAATCGAGAGAGTCTCTCTTTTAGGTGCATAATTCTTGCACGAGTTTTGCTTGCAAACATCTTAGTAAGAATGTCCCAAGCTTGTTTGGAGGTCTTGACATTCCCCAACATGGTAATGATGCTTGGATCAACAGATGATATGATTGCATGCAGAATCAGTTGATTTTTTCTTTTCCAGCGTTTGTATGCTGGATTAGTTTGGACTGGAATGACAGTGGTGCCAACAACATAGCCAATGAGATCATACCCTACAAGGAGTGCGTTGAACTGCACATGCAAAGCAGGAAAATTATTGCTGCTCAGTTTCACTGATGAGTGAGTGTTTAGGACAATAACAGAGTTGACATTTAGGATAATTGAAATTTCAGATGTTATTGAGGAAGGCATGGTGAGATTGTGGATTGGTTTTTCTAGAAAGCTTAGTAAACTCTGATACCATATAAGTGAATGTATTTCTGAATGAATGTTTTACAGAGATATACATCAGTATATATACATATATTACATAGTGAGAATTGAATAGGAAATGCTTGAAATAAGCCTAAACTTTAGCTAGCTAGCTGTGACTACTTGACAGAGTTATATACCTCTAAATGTTAATAATAATTAAATAACTCTCCTTTAATATTTGATGACCAATTCAAATATTCTTTTATTGTTAGATTATTCAATTTGATTCTATTGGTCCATTATTTTGTAGCATGCAAGTGGTTAATACCTTACATCAATGGAAATGAATGCATGAAAATGGAAAAATCTAGATATGAATGCATGAAGATAGACGTGTAGAAATGCATGAAAAATATGTATGAAAATGCAACTTATATAAAAATTAAACCACAATTGTGTGATGTTCATGGTTCAAGTCACCATCTAGTTATTATTTATATAGCCATACTTTTTTAAACTATAAATATAATGCCTCTTTGAAGTCTGTAAAATTTATTTATATTAATATAGCATGTTTCATTTTCTCATCAAATATTAATATCTATTTATACCTACACACAAGTATCAAAAGAATCAACGTCAGGAATATATACTGCTTTATTATATTAGATAAGTTTAAAAGGCGCGATGTAGAAATCTCAAATTTACTGTTGTGATTTTTTCATACTAGGTGTAAATCTCAAATTCACTGTTATGATAATTTCATAATATGTCCTATTTTTATACTATGTTGAAATCTACATTACCAACTTACGATTTAAGAAATATAGTTGTGAAACATCCAAACAAAAAATTAATATCTAGATTCCAGTCGTAAAAACGCACTCATATTATACGTCAAATGACAAATTTAAGCATTCTTTGAAATCAATCGATGGTTAGCTACAGATCTATGGCCTCCAACTCCCAGAAGCCAATTCTGAATCCAAATCTCTTTCTTTGACACCTTTTGCTTTCAACAAGTCTCTTTCTACGTCAAGACTTACCTTTGCAGCAGCCAAAGTTGCCTGTAGCATCTCCGTTTTCAGCTCTTGAACTGCAACATTCTCCTTCAACTTTTCAACCTCCAAAGCTTTCTCCACATAACTTTTCATTCCTAAAGCATATTGAACTTGTGGCTCTAGCCAAGTAAAGTCAATTTTAAATTTCTTAAGTTCATCCCATAAAACTTGAAGTTCCTTAGAAGCTTGTTCATTCATATCTTTCACTTTTCTAGTCTTAAGGAAATGAATAACTTTCCCCAGTGCAGCATACACCAACTCTGCATCAGCTTGTTCAGAAGGTTCAAATGAAAGAGGTGAACTTGTTTGAAGATTTGTAGCTTCTGGCTCTGGACTTGGGATTTCCACTTTCACATTGCTTGTTTGAGATCCTAATATTAAGCATGCAGCTTGATTTACTGGTTTCTCATTTGTTGACTTAGAGACGAAAACCTCAGCACCAACAATACAAGTATCCTTCACAATAAACCCCTTGGTCAGAAGGAGCTCAGTTAATGTCATGAATGACTTAAATCCCCAGCTGATGCTCTGATTTGCATTGAATTCATGCTTACTTTCTGGCAAAAATGGTCACGCATTATCAGTAGGGTTTTAAAAAATGGTCCACGGGTAAACCACCGCGATGAAACGGTGCCTGCAGATGCCTATACCAATTTGGGTATTCACCATTTTTAAAGAATAAATTATATTTAATTAACACTGCGACGACGACGACAGTAATTAGTGTCTCAAATTGAAAAAGTCTTTATGCGTCAGCAACAGGTTTTTAAAAGCTTGATTAGCAGTTTGTAAAAAAAATAAATACCTTTTGTGATGGTCATCTTTGCATCCAATTGATTGAATACATGCAACTTGACTTTGACATCTCTGCGCCATCCCTCAGACATATTAGCAGTTTGCACAGCCTCCAAATATACTGATAAGTAGATGTTTACATTGTTTCCTTTTGGAAACAGAAGAATCCTCCTATGGAAAAACCAAAGCGGATGAAAACACAAACAGTTAAGTTATTGGTGTCAAAGAGTGGATACTCAACATATCCAATAACTAAATACTCATTACCATGGATAGCCACCTAAGACAAAAGGCTTAGACCGAACCTCATTGGTATTCAAACGAGAAAAATTTTCAACCTTCCATGTGAATTTCTCAAACTTCTCAACGCTAGATTGTTCATCCTCCATATCTCCGAACTGAGTAATGGTTGCCTAGAACAATGCTTATGTAGTAGAGTACTATAAAAGAGAGAGATAGTTTTTGTGTTGAGTAGTGTAAACATCACCAACATCATCTCCCCAAGATGGCACAGTCATAAATGTATTAATAATTAAAGTATATAGTACTTTATAAAAAAGTGAATTAAAAAGTATGAATAATATAAAATATTTAAATGTATATATTATTAATTAAAGGATAATGTTAACTTTTACCCAGTAAGATATGTTAAGAAACCCATAAATAAAAAATATGTATTGAAAAAATAAATAAAAATCACAACAGTGAATTTGAGATTTCTACATCGCGTCTTTTAAACTTATCTAATATAATAAAGCAGTATATATTCCTAAGGTTGATTCTTTTGATTCTTGTGTGTATGTATTAATAGAGATTAATGTTTGACGAGAAAATGAGACATGCTATATCAATATAAATAAATTTTATAGATTTAAAAGAGGCATTATATTTAGGTGACCTAACCTAAAAAGTTTGGTAAAGTTACCCTATTGAAATGCTAAAAGCTAAGTGGTCCACAATCCACATGTATTCTATTTATTACTTTAATTAAAAAATTGTAGTTTTAATCATTAATCATATAATTTATATATTTGTAATTCAATCCTTTTGCATTAATTATTATTTGGCACCTTATTTAATTTTAAGTTACTTTTTCTAAAAAATGGTTCATATTCACGTAAGACTTTCTCTTTCATGTTTGATGACTCTGTAAACTTTCTATGCATTTCATTTTATAGAATATATATGATCTTAGTTTAAAGAAGTAATTGAACTTTATGAGTATTAAAATGGAATTTAACACGTGTGCGGATAGCTATTACCAAATCATTTTAGTGATGAGGACAAGTGGTGATTTGAACTTGTTTGGATTAATTTTAAAATTAAATTTTTTTTAAATTTAATTTTTATTCCAATAATTTCTTAACTCTATTCAATCACTTTTAAAATCAATTGTTCGTCCACGAAGAGAAATTTTAAGAAACTGTAAAAATAATATTTTTAAATTTCAATCCTGAAAAATCAAAATTGAATACTTACCTATAATATATATATATATATATATATATATATATATATATATATATATATATATATATATATATATATATTTCAAAATACACTTATTTATTTTAGAATTTAATATACTAAAAAATGTAATCTATTAAGATCAATTTTTTTAAGAAACTGACCTTTCTTTTAGGAAAGTTCAATTTTTCAAATAAATTTTTATTAAGACTCCTGTAAAAATATACTTGAAAAAGATATTTTAAAAATCCATAAACTTAATTTTTCAAATATATATATATATATATATATATATATATATATATATATATATATATATATATATATATATATATATATATATATATATATATATATATATATATATATATATATATATATATATTCCTTTAATTTAACAAATGAAAGGTCATGAATCTCTTCAATGCTAGTATAAATTAGTATAACGGGCACAGCATTAATGATGAACATATGTTGATAATAATTTGAGAATATATATATATATATATATATATATATATATATATATATATATATATATATATATATATATATATATATATATATATATATATATATGTGTGTGATCGGACCAATCAACTCAAATATCCATTAGGGTTTAATTTAAAAGTAGTCCTAAAAAAATATAAATTAGAAATTAAAAAAAAACAGGATAAAATAATTATAAAAATATTAAATTATGATTTTGTACCTATTTTTGAAATAGAGGTGTAAAATAAATTTCTAAAATATATAGGTTTTACACCTTTTTTTATAAAAAGTGGTGTAAAATGTAGTGTTTAAATAATATAAAAAAAATGACACAAGTCTTTTTAAGGGTTTTTTAGTCTATTTCTAAAAAAATCCGGTACCCATTACGGTTAATATGTATGGACCGTGGTAGTTCGTTAGACTCGCATAGTTATAAATTTAAATAAATTATATTAAGATTTATATTGTCTTACTCCAAAATAACATATTGATTTTTTATTTATGTTCTATTCAACTTTTATCTTTTAAATCTTATACATTAATATAATCAGCACATGCTCCTCGTATTCTATTTTAATTTCACTTATGTTACATATTCGAGTAACATTTTATTCAATTTAGACATGTGATGTATTTAAAAACACATTATATATTTATAAAAAATAATACAGTACTTAAAAATATATTATGTTTAAAATAATATAATTTTTAATTTTATTTATAATAAATATTATGGAATTTTTATTTTAATATTTTATAAAAAAAAAACTCATTTATGGTCGGGTAGCCTGAATCCTGTCTAGGGTCAGACTCAGGTAGTAATTTTCGAGCCCATATTACAACATAGCTTTTTTGGCTCAACCCTAAAAAGTTCAAGGCCTGATTCATTTAGGATCGGGTAGTCCATTTTGACAACAACGCCTCCGACCTGAAGGTGTGAAAAACACAAGAAATGGGGGTTTGAATTGGATTTAAAAAGGAACTTTTTACCAACTCAAGAACACTACTTAAATGTTAATAACAAAGAGATAAAAACACAAGTCTTTTTATCTTTGTTCGCTTGAAACTCAAAGCTACTTCAGTCCACCCGCCAAGGTGATTTCGCCTTATACACAAGGACTTAATCAACTATAATCAATTGATTACAATAGTCACAAAGAATAACATTCCTTGTCTTCTCAAGGATCCGACTATACCCTAGTCTCCTTAAGGAATCACAAAGAACAACTTTCCTTGTCTTCTCAAGGATCCGACTATACCTTGTATCATTAAGGAATCAAACAAATAGTTTGAATAATATTTTGTGTTACAGGTTGCTTCTACGCAAGAAGATTTTACACAAATGATAAACATACTTAAAGAAAAATCGTGTATAAAAATGATAGCTTTTCACAAAGAAATAGACTTGTCAAATATTTTTGCACTTAAGCATTTTCTTCAAGTCTCTAAGTCCTACTTATATAAAATAAGAAGAAGACCGTTGTAGGAAAAAAAATGAGGAAGCCAAATAGAGCGGTTGTTCATTGTTGGATGGTGAAAGGAGTGATACTGTAACACCCTTCTAAAATACCCCAAATATTTATTAAAATAATAATATATCAATCAGAGTAATTATGCAGTTAAGGGTGTCACACAACTTTTCACACTATTCACCATAATATTTAGTCATGCTCATTATTTAATTCAAAACATAAAGCATTTGCACAATACGCAGCGGATAGAGGTCAACTCAATCATGCAAAACATGTAGCACAATACATGTAAACTGGTTCGCAACCAACAATAAAACAGTTAAAACATCCCATCCCGATGTTACATCTATCAGAGCATGACCCACTAGGAGACTACCCTAGACTCCAAGCACTAGCTTCTACTCAATCACTGCTCGTTACCTGAAAAATAGTTGTAAGGGTGAGTTCCTCAATCGATATAATAAGCATTATAAAATATCATGTCATGTTAAGTAATTTAACACATTTCATCACCCAAATCAGATTACACATTTAGTAACGGCAATATCAACTCAATCATACTCAACATCAACACAACACACAACATACAACACACGTATAATACTGGAATACATCCATTCATAGTATACGCCATACATACATTATGCAATGAGACTCCATGCATGCGGTACCGACTATTCATGAACATATAGTTCAACTCACCGATCAAACCCAGATACGACTACCAAGCTCACTAGTCCCACTCATTTGAGACCTAGTGACTCACTCACTAATTCCTCACCATGGGAATTAGCTACCACCCCAAGGGCCATGCTATGCACGCTAATCACCTAGCATGCAACATCAACAACAATCAACAATGATTTACTCACTAATTCCTCACCATGGGAATTAGCTACCACCATAAAGGCCACAATATGCATGCTAATTCACCTAGCAATGCAACATCATCAACAATAATCCACAATGGACATATGCTCACACTCTAAGCCATAAAACAGTCCATTCACAAATACATGCATAATATATACATTCACAGCATTATGCATACCATCATACATCATCAATACATTTATCAAGACATCATATCATGTCAAATAATTAATCACCGTATTAGCACACTCTACTAATACCTATACTGCTCAAACAGCGGGAAATTATCCCTATTACATCATAAGCCAACATAGGCCAACTCTCAATTATGTCCACAACATTTAAAATACCCATTTTTCCACTTTTTAACAGTGTTAACCGGTTAACGCAACACAGAACACACTTTCTGGCAAAACGCAACAGTGTTAACCGGTTAACGCCCTGGGTTAACCAGTTAACGCAGATAGAACAGCACTTTCTCAGAAATCACAACAGTGTTAACCGGTTAACGCCCTGGGTTAACCGGTTAACGCAGACAAAACAGCAGTTTTCACAAATTATAACAGTGTTAACCGGTTAACACCCTGGGTTAACCGGTTAACGCAAGACAGAAAGCTGTCCCTGCGCTAACACAAGGCAGAATGCAGAATTCTCCGCATTTTCCGCCGTTGGAGGACTTCCAGACCTCCGATTCCAATTCCGTAAAAAGCTATACGTCCAGCAAATTACGACACACACATTTATCGATTCAATTACAGTTTTCACACAACTTATTCATCACAATTTCTCAGCATTCCAAATCCCAATTAGGGTCAATTCAACGGTTTATCACTACCCATTACATGCTAACCCATAATACCCATTAAATGACGATAAACCCCCCTTACCTGATTAATCCGGCAAATATTTGAGCTCCAAGATTTTCTCTTCTCCAACCTTTGCTCTTGCTCTTCCTCTTTGCCCTTTTCTCCACTTTCTCAAGCGCCTCTCTGTTTCACGTGAAAACTCTTTTCCAAATGAAAACCCTTTTTCTTATTTCCAACTTATATATATTTTCCAATAATTATTATTCCAATAATAATAATAATCCAATAATATTTCCAATTAATTAATTAAATTAATAAATATTATATTAATTTAAATTAAATAATTAGCCTTATTTCATCGGGGTGTTACAACTCTCCCCCACTAAAAGAGTTTTCGTCCTCGAAAACATACCTCAAGCGAATAACTCCGGATAAGACTCCTTCATCTGACTCTCAAGTTCCCAAGTCACATTGCCACCTGCTGGTCCTCCCCAAGCTACCTTCACCAAGGCAATCTATTTACCCTGCAACTGCTTCAACTCTCGATCCTCAATCCTCATATGCGATGTTTCAACAGTCAGGTTATCTCTCACCTGTACATCATCTACTTGGACTACATGCGACGGATCATGAATGTACCTCCTCAACTGAGACACATGAAAAACCTCATGCAAATTCGCAAGTGACGGCGGTAAAGCGATACGATAGGCTACCTCCCCTATCCTCTCCAAAATCTGATAAGGACCAATAAATCGAGGAGTCAACTTCTTTGACTTCAAAGCTCGACCAACCCCAGTTATCGGAGTGACACGAAGAAACACATGATCTCCCTCTTGGAACTCAAGTGACTTCCTTCTCCTATCATGATAACTCTTCTGACGACTCTAAGCAATCCTCATCTTCTCCTGAATCATCTTAATCTTTTCTGTAGTTTGTTGAACAATCTCTGGTCCAACCACAGCACTCTCACCGGACTCATACCAACATAAAGGTGTCCGACATCTCCTACCATACAAAGCTTCAAACGGTGCCATACCAATGCTCGAATGAAAACTATTGTTGTAGGTAAACTCAATCAAAGGCAAATAACAATCCCAAGCACCTCCCTTTTCCAAAACACAAGCCCTCAAAAGATCCTCTAGTGACTGAATCGTCCTCTTAGTCTGACCGTCAGTCTGCGGATGATATGCAGAACTCAATCTCAGCTTAGTTCCCAAAGCCCTCTGCAAACCTTCCCAGAACTTCGATGTAAATCTAGGATCTCTGTCTGAAACAATACTCGACGGAATACCATGCAAACTTACAATTCTCTCTATATACAACTCAGCTAATCTCTCTAACGGATAATCCATTCTGATCGGAATGAAATGAGCCGATTTTGTCAATCTGTCAACAATCACCCAAATGGCTTCAAAATTCTTAATTGTTCTCGGTAAACCAGAAACAAAATCCATACTGATACTGTCCCACTTCCACTCTGGAATAGCCAACGGTTGCATTAGCCCAGACGGCTTCTGATGCTCAATTTTTAACTTCTGACAAGTCAAACAGGAATAAACAAAACTCGCAATTTCTCTTTTCATTCCCGGCCACCAAAATAACTTTTTCAAATCCTGATACATCTTCGTAGCTCCAGGATGAATACTCAACCCACTACGGTGTCCTTCTTCAAGAATACTCTTCTTAAGTTCTGTAACATCCGGAATACACACCCGATTACCAAATTTCAAAATACCATTCTCATCAACTCTGAATTCACCACCTTGACCTTGATTCACTAAAGTCAACTTATCAACCAAAAGCATATCGGATTTCTGACCCTCTCTGATCTCATCCAGAATACCACTCGTTAACTTCAACATTCCCAATTTAACACTATTGTGAGTACTCTCACACACCAAACTCAAGTCTCTAAACTGCTCAATTAAATCTAATTCCTTAACCATTAACATAGACATATGCAATGATTTCCGACTCAATGCATCAGCCACTTCGTTTGCTTTACCTGGATGGTAATTCAAACCAAAATCATAATCCTTCAGAAATTCTAACCATCTCCTCTGTCTCATATTCAGCTCTTTCTGATCAAACAAATACTTTAAACTTTTATGGTCACTGAAAACTTCAAATCTTGACCCATACAAGTAATGCCTCCATAATTTCAGAACGAATACCACAGCTGCCAACTCTAAATCGTGCGTCGGATAGTTCCTCTCATGAACCCTCAGCTGTCTCGAAGCATTAGCTATAACCTGCTTACTCTGCATTAAAACACCACCTAACCCCAACAATGAAGCATCACAGAAAACCTCAAATGATTCCGACGAACTCGGTAATATCAGAATAGGAGCAGTAGTTAACCTTCTCTTTAACTCTTGGAAACCTTCTTCACATTTTGAGTCCCAAACAAACGCTTGCCCCTTTCTAGTCAACATCGTCAACGGTAACGCCAACTTAGAAAATCCCTCAATGAACTTCCTATAATAACCAGCCAAACCAAGGAAACTTCGAATCTCAGCAACAGACTTCGGAGCTTCCCACTTAGATACCGCTTCTATCTTAAAAGGATCAACAGCAACACCACCTCTTGAAATCACATGACCAAGAAAACTAACCTCTTCTAACCAAAATTCACACTTAGATAGTTTAGCAAATAACTTCTTTTCTCGCAGCACTCCTAAAACCACTCTCAAATGCTCAACATGCTCTTCTTCGGATTTCGAATACACCAAAATATCATCAATAAACACCACAACAAACTTGTCTAGGTACGGATGGAAAATCCTATTCATATACTCCATAAATACTCCAGGCGCATTAGTCACACCAAAAGGCATTACAGAATACTCATAATGTCCATACCTTGTTCTGAAAGCAGTCTTCTGAATATCCTCAGTTTTCACACGTATCTGATGATATCCCGATCTCAAATCTATTTTGCTGAACACACTAGCACCAACCAACTGATCCATCAAATCATCAATCCTCGGTAAAGGATACCGATTCTTGATCGTCACTTTGTTCAGTTGCCTGTAATCCACACACAACCTCATAGTACCTTCTTTCTTCTTAACCAATAACACTGGTGCACCCCACGGTGACACACTCGGACGAATAAATTTCTTATCCAACAGATCTTCCAACTGACTCTTCAATTCAACTAACTCAACAGCAGACATACGGTACGGAGCCATCGATATCGGCCTAGTACCAGGTACCAAATCAATCGAGAACTCAACTTCACGCTCTGGCGGTAATTCATTCACTTCTTCCGGAAACACATCGGGAAAATCACACACCACAGCTAGATCGCAAATCACAAGTTTATCTTTAGCCTCCAAAGTCGCTAACAGCATAAACAACTCCGCCCCATCTGCTACGGCCTCATTCACCTGCCTCGCTGATAAAAACAAATCCTTCCCTTCCTCAATTTCAGGAAAGATCACAGTCTTATCAAAACAATTGATATAAACTCGATTGAACACCAACCAGTTCATTCCCAAGATAACATCAATCTGCACTAGTGGAAGACACACTAGGTCCATTCCAAAGTCTCTACCAAAAATACTCAAAGGGCAATTTAAACAAACCGAAGTAGTAGTCACTGAACCCTTCGCAGGAGTATCAATCACCATACTACCATACATCTCAGATATCTCTAACTTAAGTTTCACAGCACAATCCAAAGATATAAAAGAATGAGTCGCACCTGTGTCAATAATAGCTACAAGAGGAAAGCCATTAATATAACACGTACCTCGGATCAAACGATCATCTGCAGAAGTCTCAGAACCCGATAAAGCAAAGACCTTGCCTCCCGACTGATTCTCTTTCTTCGGCTTAGGACACTGTGGACTGATATTACCCACCTCTCCACAGTTGAAACAAGTCACAATCTTCAACCGGCACTCTGCAGCCAAATGACCACCTTTGCCACACTTGAAACACTTCCTCTCAGCACTGGTACACTCATGGACACGATGTCCAGCCTGACCACATCTGTAACACTTAGCAGGGGCACTAGAGTCTCCCCCACTAGGCCTCTTCATCCCACTCTGTCTCTGGAAACCTTTGCCAGCTGCATACGGTTTTCCACGATCATTCTGATTCTTGCCTTTCCTATCAACCCTCTATTGATAGCTCTCTGCTCTGGCCTTGGTATCCTGTTCAAAAATTCTGCAACAGTCAACCAAATCAGAAAACACTCTAATCCGCTGATACCCAATAGCCTGCTTAATCTCGGGACGTAACCCGTTCTCAAATTTCACACATTTCGAAAATTCCCCAGTAGCCTCATCATAGGGAGTGTAATACTTTGACAACTCTGTGAACTTAGCAGCATACTCAGTAACAGACCGATTGCCCTGCTTCAATTCTAAGAACTCTATCTCTTTCTTTCCTCTGACATCCTCTGGAAAATACTTCCTCAGGAATCTCTCTCTGAACACAGCCCAAGTGATCTCAGCATTCCCAGCAGATTCCAACTCAGTGCGGGTAGCAACCCACCAATCATCAGCTTCCTCTGACAGCATATGTGTACCGAACCTGACCTTCTGGTTATCAGCACACTCAGTTACTCGGAAGATCCTCTCAATCTCCTTCAACCACTTATGAGCACCATCTGGATCATATGCTCCCTTGAACATTGGAGGATTGTTCTTCTGGAACTCACTCAACTGACGAGCAGCTCCCATTCCCACAACATTCGGATTTCCTCCAAGTACTCCAGCTAGCATACCCAGAGCCTCAGCAATCGCAGCATCATCTCTACCTCTTCCAGCCATTCTATTCTGAAAACCCAACAAGCTAAAACAATAAGTACTGATAGGGTTACACAACACTTATCCCGTACAGGGGAAACAGAATAATTACGACTCGACACGACCGACTATGCTCTGATACCACTAATGTAACACCCTTCTAAAATACCCCAAATATTTAATTAAAATAATAATATATCAATCAGAGTAATTATGCAGTTAAGGATGTCACACAACTTCTCACACCATTCACCATAATATTTAGTCATGCTCATTATTTAATTCAAAACATAAAGCATTTGCACAATACGCAGCGGATAGAGGTCAACTCAATCATGCAAAACATGTAGCACAATACATGTAAACTGGTTCGCAACCAACAATAAAACAGTTAAAAATCCCATCCCGATGTTACATCTATCAGAGCATGACCCACTAGGAGACTACCCTAGACTCCAAGCACTAGCTTCTACTCAATCACTGCTCGTTACCTGAAAAATAGTTGTAAGGGTGAGTTCCTCAATCGATATAATAAGCATTATAAAATATCATGTCATGTTAAGTAATTTAACACATTTCATCACCCAAATCAGATTACACATTCAGTAACGGCAATATCAACTCAATCATACTCAACATCAACACAACACACAACATACAACACACGTATAATACTGGAATATATCCATTCATAGTATACGCCATACATACATTATGCAATGAGACTCCATGCATGCGGTACCGACTATTCATGAACATATAGTTCAACTCACCGATCAAACCCAGATACGACTACCAAGCTCACTAGTCCCACTCATTTGAGACCTAGTGACTCACTCACTAATTCCACACCATGGGAATTAGCTACCACCCCAAGGGCCATGCTATGCACGCTAATCACCTAGCATGCAACATCAACAACAATCAACAATGATTTACTCACTAATTCCTCACCATGGGAATTAGCTACCACCATAAAGGCCACAATATGCATGCTAATTCACCTAGCAATGCAACATCATCAACAATAATCCACAATGGACATATGCTCACACTCTAAGCCATAAAACAGTCCATTCACAAATACATGCATAATATATACATTCACAGCATTATGCATACCATCATACATCATCAATACATTTATCAAGACATCATATCATGTCAAATAATTAATCACCGTATTAGCACACTCTACTAATACCTATACTGCTCAAACAGCGGGAAATTATCCCTATTACATCATAAGCCAACATAGGCCAACTCTCAATTATGTCCACAACATTTAAAATACCCATTTTTCCACTTTTTAACAGTGTTAACCGGTTAACGCCCTGGGTTAACCGGTTAACGCAACACATAACACACTTTCTGGCAAAACGCAACAGTGTTAACCGGTTAACGCCCTGGGTTAACCGGTTAACGCAGACAGAACAACACTTTCTCAGAAATCACAACAGTTTTAACCGGTTAACGCCCTGGGTTAACCGGTTAACGCAGACAAAACAGCAGTTTTCACAAATTATAACAGTGTTAACCGGTTAACACCCTGGGTTAACCGGTTAACGCAAGACAGAAAGCTGTCCCTGCGCTAACACAAGGCAGAATGCAGAATTCTCCGCATTTTCCGCCGTTGGAGGACTCCCGGACCTCCGATTCCAATTCCGTAAAAAGCTATACGTCCAGCAAATTACGACACACACATTTATCGATTCAATTACAGTTTTCACACAACTTATTCATCACAATTTCTCAGCATTCCAAATCCCAATTAGGGTCAATTCAACGGTTTATCACTACCCATTACATGCTAACCCATAATACCCATTAAACGACGATAAACCCCCCTTACCTGATTAATCCGGCAAATCTTTGAGCTCCAAGCTTTTCTCTTCTCCAACCTTTGCTCTTGCTCTTGCTCTTCCTCTTTGCCCTTTTCTCCACTTTCTCAAGCGCCTCTCTGTTTCACGTGAAAACTCTTTTCCAAATGAAAACCATTTTTCTTATTTCCAACTTATATATATTTTCCAATAATTATTATTCCAATAATAATAATAATCCAATAATATTTCCAATTAATTAATTAAATTAATAAATATTATATTAATTTAAATTAAATAATTAGCCTTATTTCATCGGGGTGTTACAGATACTATGTACTGTCATTCGCCCACCAATTCAGTGACATGTGTGTTGTATAGTATTGTCCTTGCCCACGAAATCAGGTAGTGGAAAGAATATTTGATTTATACTATATACTATTTGGTCATATATTTATTTGATCTTATCTTCAAGTCCATTGGCATCTGATGAAAGTTGATGCAGGTATAAATGAAGAAACATACAGCTGAATTCAAAAACTTTAGAATCTTAGTCAGAACCTTAAAAGCGTCAGTAGTCTGACTTGAGATCTTAAGTATCTTCAAAATCTTTAGACTCTTCAGTCAGAACCTTGATAACCTCAACGACTGGCTTGAGATCTTCAGAATCTTCAGCTAAGTAACAAAACTTCAGAAGCTTGCCATTCTTCAGAAGCTTAATGATCAGAGTCACGTCCAGAAGCACAATCTGAGAGCATGTTGCAACAACAACATAACGTTTCCTCATAAGCTTCTCAGGAGTGAATCAACACAGAAGCAGAAAAATCATTGTAGTAGCAACATGGACATCTTTCAGAACTTCTCATGATTAGCGCATAAGCGGAATTGGGAACGCAATGTTCAGAAACTAATGACGTTGCACGTCATATACTCAGAATCAGAACTAGCTGTTAAAACTACACAATAACAAACCACTCGGGTACCAAAATTATTCTCACACAAATACAACATTATTATCATAAAAACTCAAGGTATAGATGCATAACCAAATCTTGTTCTAACAGACTCCCCCTTTTAATGATGACAAAAATATGTATTTTGATGAACAATTTTGTACAAGGTAATCACAGAAAGATACATCTTACAAAATCACAAAGCTCCCCCTGAGATGTATAATCCTAAAAAGATAAAATTAGAATGAAAGAGCCTTTTTTTTATTAACCTTTTTGAAGTACCAAAATGATCTTCCATTAGAATCTGGTTTGTCTTCAGAAGTTGCTTGATGTTGTTCAGAGCACTGGTTTTTAACATCAACATTCTGATGAACTTCACTTTAGAAGTTTGGTTGAATTCTTTTGAAGAAGCTTCAGAGCCTGATTACCTTTAAAAGATTGGATTTTGGTTCTCTTTGAAATTCTTTTTCAGAGTCTGATTACCTTTCAAAATTCTCTTTGAATCTTTGAAAGAGCTTTCAGAACCTGCTTACAAATTCTTTTTAAAAAGATTGATTTCCAAGTCTGATTACCATGGAATTTTAATTCCTCAGAACTTGATGCTGAATTTTCATTTCTTCAAATCTTGATGCCAAGTTCAGATCCTGGTTTTCAATTCCTTAAAGACTTAATGCTTGGTTCTGATTCATGGTTGAGATTCTTCTCAAATAGCATTAAAGCTTCAGACTCACAGAGTAGACAATTTCTTCATAAATTGGTATCTTATATTTTGATCTGAAAAACTTCAAAAGCTTCGAATGTTTGAACTTATCCCTGCAAAACACTTAAAAAACTATTTTTCGAAGTAGTTGTTAGCGGAAACATTAAACAATGTTTGGGTTCTGATTCATAAATCTAGATATATCAAAAATCAATTACGATTCTCCCCTTAAATACGTTTCTCCCCCTTTGTCACCAATAGAAAATACATAGATAAAAGGCAGAAATGAGTACAATCATGTTACAGAAACACACAACACTTAAAAAAATACTTTAAACAGAATAAAAGTACAAGGGTACTTAAACAAAAATACAAAATTACTTTAAACAAAATAAAATACCAAGGTACTTAAACAAAATATCAATTACAAAAGTACTTAAACAATTTTGAAAGCTTAGGGTTTTGTGGCGAAGGAGGAGGCGACGAAACAGTTGGGTATTCATTAGGAAGATTTAAGGGATCCACCAACGAATCAATATTATCTTCGAGGCAACTTTACAAGTAGTAAGCCAAAACTTCCGGAGGATCGATCTTTGTGAAGATAGGGTAATTCAGTGGGATACTACTACCATTGGTTTCTCCCTTGGAGGGAGGAGTGTTCTTATCAGCAGCTGACTGGTGAGAAGGTTGAGGTTCGGGTTGAGCTTGTTGTTGTTTTTGATCAGCCATTTGAAAAAATATTGAAGATGAATAAGAAAATTTTCAGAGAGGGTGATTTAGTTTGAAAGAGAGAAAGGTGTGGGAGTAAATGTGAGCATAGTGTGAAGATGTAAGTGAAATGGGTTTATATAGAAAGAAAATTTGCAGTGAAGACAAGTTAAAAATATGGAGACATAGGGGGAAACGTAAAAGATTTTAACCTAATTCCAAGAAATGTAAAACCCAATGTGTCACACTATCATCACACATGCTCAGAAAGTTGGAGCGTTGTCACCACTTAGAACCACATGATATCAAACGACAAGACAAACATTAAATGCAAAAACTGTTCAAAATCAGGAAGATAAATCAATAAGATTACTTATGATCAGAACCTTTCTGATTCATGAAACTTCCTCACTTCAGAAAGCTCATATCTCAAAATCAACAATAAATTCTCATAATTTAATCTAGAATGCTAAAGACTTAACATTCTAAATTTCATCTTTTTATTTTGGACATAAATCGATAAATAGGTTAGAATGAAGCGCTAAAATTTCATCTTTTTTATCCAGAAAAGCTTCATCATTAAATGTGGGCTCTATTAGAGATACCAAACCCAAAAGAGTCTCTTCAGAAGGTTTGAATGAATATCTAGTTCTGACTGGTGTGCCTTTATCTCCTAAAATCAATTCTTTAGAATGTGAAGTTCTTGGTCTACTCTTCTTATGATGAGTTGGACCAACGACAGCTTTTGGTTGAGTCGCTTATGAGTCTTTTGCTTCAGTGTCTTTAGCTTTTCCTTCTGAGTCTTTTTCTCCATAATCATTATCCTTGGATTCTAAAAGATTAATCTTCAAATCTGCATTTTTCTCAACTAGATTTGACTTTTCAGGGTCAAGCTTATCAATGAATCTAATATGAGTTGATTCTTTAACAATTCGTGTCTCAGTGTTAAAAACTCTGTAGCCTTTAGAGCGTTCATAAAATCCTAACAATAAGCACTTGCGTGCCTCAGAGTCAAACTTGCCAAGATTCTCTTTAGTGTTCAACATAAAACACTCACATCCAAAAGGATGAAAGTAAGAAAATGATGGGCTTTCTGTTCTTCCACAATTCATAGGGAGTCTTACCTAGAATATGTATAATAGAAATCCTGTTCTGAATATAACGAGTTGTGTTAACTGCTTCTGCCCAGAAATGCTTAGCCATATCATTTTCTTGGATCATGGTGCATGCCATTTCTTGCAAAGTAATATTATTCCTTTCTACAACTCCATTTTTTTGTGGAGTTCTAGTACATGAGAAATCCTGGGAAATACCATTTGCATTAAAAAGATTTTCAAAATGTTTATTTTCAAATTCGCCACCATGATCACTTTTGACTCTGATTATTTTGAAATTCATTTTTGTTTGCACTAATGAGCAGAATGTAGAAAACACAGAATGTGACTCATCCTTGTGTTTCAAGAACTTTACCCATGTCCATCTACTATAGTCATAAATGATGACCAACCCATACTTCTTACCATTGATAGATGCAATTTTTACTGATCCAAACAAATCAATGTGCGAGAAGTTCTAATGGTCTAGAGGTAGAGACAACAATTTTTGCTTTGAAAGATGTTTTAGAAAACTTGCCTTTGTGACATGCTTCACAAAGAGCATCTGAAACGAACTTCAGGTTGGGTAAGCCTCTGACTAATCTAAGATTATTTAGCTAAAAAATCCTTATCATGCTAACATGGCCCAAACGTCCGTGCCATACCCACTGCTCATTATTAACAAACATTAAACATTTTACATTTTGATCCTCAAGATCATAAAGTATGATTTTATAAATGGTATTCTTTCTCTTTCCGTTAAAAAGGACTGTACCATCTTTCCGACTAACATCCTTACAAGACATTTGATTAAAAATAGTATCATAACCATTGTCACTAAGTTGACTAATAGACAATAGGTTATGCATCAGACCATCGACCAAAAGAACATTAGTAATAGAAGGAAGTTTACAGTTACCAATAGTTATGGAGCCAATGATCTTTCCTTTATGGTTTCCTCCAAAACCAACAAAGCCTTCAAGCTTAAGTTCCAAATCTTGGAACATATACCTTATTCCCGTCATATGTCGCGAGCATCCACTGTCCACGTACCATGACTGGTGTTTCAGCTGAGCTGCTAAGGATTTCTGCAACATAAATTATTGTATCCTTAGGTTCCCACTTTCTGGGTCCCCGTTTGTTAGTTTTCTCAAAGTTTCTTACAACTCCGGGTCTTTGTGCATAAGGATACTCACATGGAATTTGAGCATGATACTTAGGTTTTAGAACTGAGTTCTTACACTTTCCATGCTTCTGTGTCTGTGTAGAAACATCAAGCTTAGTGCCAGCAGGCACAAAATGTTCATAGAGAGGTTTTAGTTTTATCTTCTGATTTTTGTCAGGTTTTATAGTTTCTATACAACCTAAACATTTCTTGTCATTTCTGCTAAATACATAGATCAAAGAAGCCATTTTACTTCTATCTATGCTTTTATTCAAAAAGTACTGGAATGCTCTGTCATGTCTAATGACGCAATCAGTACCAGAAGCTTCTGAGACTATTTCCTCCTCTAGTTTTGAAATTTTACTTTTCAAAGCGGAGTCGTTACTTTCTAAAGAAAATACTTTTTCATTTAGAGAAGAAATATCTTTCTCAAGCTCACTTCGAGTTTCAGAAGCAACCACTTAGACTTCTTTAAGGTCCTTGTACCTACTTTGAAGACTCTAGTACTTTTCCAGTATTTTAGAGAGACATGATTCTAAGTCAGAATGAGATAGTTAAAAAAATACCTCTTCAAAATCAGAGTTTGATTATGATTCTGTCAGCACCTTATCTTCTAGTTCTCCAGAACCTTCAAGATCAGTTGTAGTTTCCATCAATGCAGCATTGGCTTGTTCATTATTGGAATCTTTTTCTTCGTATTCTAAGTCATCCCATGTAGCCATCAACCACTTCTTGCCTTTAGAAAAATTCTTCTTAGGCCTTCTGCCCTTTTTCATCTTAGGACATTCATTTTTGTAGTGGCCTGGATCCTTGCACTCAAAGAAGATAACTTCTTTTCCAGAACCTTGCTTCTTCTATTCAGATGAAGAATCAGAACGACCAGCAATCCTTCTAGCAACTCTGAACTTCCCTTGCCCATTCTGCATGTGTTTCTGTAGTCTATTGACCCTCTTAAAAATAAAAAACAACTCATCGTCTTCTGAGTCTTCATCAAAAACATTTGATTCCTCCTTAGCTTGATAAGCTCTTGTCTTCTCAGGCTTGGACTTTAAAGCAACAAATTTACCTCACTTCTGAGGTTCATCTTCCTTGAGTTCAATCTCGTGGCTTCTTAAAGAACTAACAAGTTCTTCAAGACTAATATTGTTAAGATCATTTTCTAAATTCAAAGCAGTTACAATAGGTCTCTAGTTTTTAGGGAGACTTTTGATTATCTTCTTGACATGATCAGCTGAAGAATATCCTTTGTCCAAAACGTTCAATCATGCAACGAGCATCTGAAATATTGAGAACATAGTCTCAATGGTTTCATCATCTTCCATTCTGAATACTTCGTACTTCTAGATTAAGGCTAAAGACTTTATCTCCTTTACTTGAGGATTCCCCTCATGATTCATCCTCAGAGAGTCAAATATGGATTTGACAGAATCTCTTTTTGTTATCTTCTCATACTCAGTATAATAGATAACATTTAACAATATAGTTCCAGACTTATAATGATTTTTGAAATATTTCTTTTGTTGATCTGTCATAGCGCTTCTTGCTATATTATTCACTTCAACATTAACTGGGTGAACGTAGTCATCGACTACAAGATCCCAGAGATCAACATCGTATCCAAGAAAGAAACTTTCGATTCTATCTTTCCAGTAATTAAATTTCTCACCATCAAAGATTGGTGGTTTAACACAGTAGTGATCTCTCTCATTGTTATTAACAACGTTAGCAGCGACCATTGTTTCTCACACAAATTGGATCGGTACTGAACATAGTAAAATCTTGATAAGTCTTTTAGCACAATTAGAACAGGCTGTGATACCAATTAAAGGCGTGAAAAACACAAGAAATGGGGGTTTGAATTGGGTTTTAAAAACAAAAGCTTTTTACCAACTAAATAACACCACTTAAATGTTAATAACAAAGGGATAAAAACTTAATGGTTCACTTGAAACTCAATCCAGTCCATCCGCCAAGGTGATTTCGCCTTATACACAAGGACTTAATCCACTATAATTAAAATATTACAATAGTAACAAACAATAACCTTCTTTGTCTTCTCAAGAGTTTGACTATACCCTAGTCTCCTTAAGGAATCACAAAGAACAAATTTCTTTGTCTTCTCAAGGATCCGACTATTCTCTAGTCTCCTTAAGGAATCAAATAAATAATTTGAATAATATTTTTTGTGTTACAAGTTTCTTCTACACAAGCATATTTTACACAAATGATAAACAAACACTTAAAGAAAAACCGTGTACAAAAATAATAGCTTTTCACAAAGAAATAGACTTGTCAAATATTGTAGCGCTTCAACATTTTCTTCAAGTCTCTAAGGGCTACATATATAGCATAAGAAGAAGACTGTTTGAGAGGAAAATGGGGAAACCAAATAAAGCGGCTGTTCACTTTTGGATGGTGAAAGGAGTGATACTGCATACTGTCCTTCGCCCATAAATTCAGTGACAGATGTGTTGTATAGTATTGTCCTTGCCCACGAAATCAGATAGTGAAAATAATATTTGATTTGTATTATGTACTATTTGATCACGTATCAGTGGTGAAGACATGACTTCTCAAATGTTTTGATGACGACAAACTTCTCTACAAGTCTAAGATTGATTAACAAAAAGGATTTATCAAGATTCAAGCTCATGAAGGAAGTTTTCAACTAAATGATCAAGTCTTGATGAAACTCATGAAGATTCATATTTCAAATGAATATGTATAACACTTGACCTCTAGATGATTATACAAGTGTTCAAAATATGTCTCATTCATGCCATAATCATTGGAAGTAATTTTATGCATCAAAGAAATCATAACACTTCATTTTTTAAGCTATTTTTCAAATCTGGGATGAAGTAACCGATTATCCATTTTAAGGTAATCGATTACTCTGTGAAAAATTCAAATATTTTTGCACGTTGGAGGCAAGTAACCTATTACCCATATTAAGGTAATCGATTACCACTGGACCAGTGGCAAAAATCAGTGCATCTCTTCATGGAAACTTTTCTATTTTATTAACCATGAACCATGACATCCTTTGGGTAATTGCATCCATTTGAGTAGGTGTTTAGACAACATATATACATCATTTTTTTAGATTTCAAATTAACCTCCTTGCAAAAATTTCAAATCAATTACTCATATTCTCTCAAACATTTTTTTAAGTGTTCTTCCAAATTTTCTTAAGAGTGAAACCTTGTATAAACCTTCTTTTTAAGCATCATAGTTTCATTCCATACAAAGAACACTTGTATAATTATTGTGAGAATTAAGTGTTACAAAGGAGAAGATCAATTGATAAATTGATATACTTCAAATTTTCAACTATTTCATCTTCTACAAAAATTCAGAATTGTATCTCTTGATTACAACTTATTTTTAGGATTGTTAAGAATAAGTTTGTAAGGTTTTATCCTTGCTATCCAGTGTGTGGAGGCAAGAGGTCCTTTTGTGAGAATTTAAGTCTCGATTGAACTTTAAACATTGTAAATCCAAGAGGATCGTTCTTGGTGTGTTAGAATTAGATAGAAAGGCCTTAAGGTGTCTTGTCTAGGAATCTAACATTATAGTGAATTCTCTTTCGTATTGAAAGGGGAGTGGAGTACTCTCGATCTGTGAGGGGAACCACTATACATCGTGGTGTTCTTTACTTTCCGCACTTTACCGCTTTTCATCACATAAGCATCCCAAGAAAGTAAAAATCAATAAACCGTAAAAAATACGGAAAATCGTCTAAGTGCCTCATTCACCCCCCCCCCCCCCCCCCTCTCTCTCTAAGGCACTCCTTAAACTTACAACTGGTATCAGATAATGTTATAGGTAACCTGTTCCTAAAAGATCCGCATGGCTTCCGCAAGCACTGATTTGGTTTTAAAAGACAGTGGAAGTAGTAACAAACCACCACTTTTTTCTGGAGAATATTTTGATTTTTTGGAAGATCCGCATGAAGGCACACCTAGAAGCCCAAGGAGAAGGCATATGGGAAGCCGTTGAAGATGGTCTGCATAATCCTATGAGTGTGGTCAATGTCATTGGTACTCCAAAGATAAAGAGTTCGTATGATGAAGATGATAATAAAAAAATCTTAAATGAAAAGAAAGCAATAAACATTCTTCAAAGTGCTTTAAGCATGGACGAGTTCTTCCGCATATCTCAATGCCAATCGGCGAAACAAATATGGGACACCTTAGTGGAGACACATGAAGGAACCGCCGAAGTAAAAAGATCAAGGTTGAATACATTAAGTCAAGAATATGAGATGTTTAGAATGTTGCCCGGAGAATCCATCGCGGCGCTACAAAAGAGATTTGTTCATTTGACAAACCACTTGATTGCTCTCGGAAAAACATTTACAAATGATGATCTCAATCTTAAAGTACTAAGATCATTGACTCGAGAATGTAAACCGAAGGTGACGACTATCTACGAAAAGAAAAGTCTTTCAACAATGATGTCTGCATCACTCTTTGGCAAACTTCAAGAACATGAGTTAGAACTTGGTAGGCTTGAGAAACATGAAAGTCAAGAAAAGAAATCTAAAGGAATTGCCTTGAAGGTAGACTCAAAAGAAGATAAAGATGATGACGCATTGGAGGAAGATGAGAATTTCATGCTCATTGTTAAAAGGCTTGGTAAGTTCTTTAACAAAAATGATAAATCCTTTAATGCTAAAAAGAATAGACATTTCAGGAAAAAGGAGACCACCATATCTACGCAAGATATAACATGCTACGAATGTGGAAAGCAAGGCCACATAAAGCCGGAATGTCCTAAACTTTCAAAGAAAGGCGGATTCAAGAGCAAGAAGGATTTCAAGAAAAAAAAAGGTATATGTTGCATGGGAGGACAATGAAATTAGTTCTTCATCCGGATCGGATAGCGAGGAATGTGAAAACTTGGCGCTAATGGCTTCTCATCATTCCGATGATGAAGAAGAGGTTAGTAATGATTTTTCTATTTTTGATGATGATGCACAAGGTGCAATTAATGAATTGTTAAATGAATGCAAAATTCTTTATAAAACTATATCATCTCAAAAGAAACAAATTTCTTCCTTGGAAGAAAAGATTGAAATTTTTGAAAAAGATTTTGAAAATGAAAAACAAAAGATCATTAGTGAAAAGAAGAATTTTGTATGTCTAAAGTGTGAGTCTCTCTCTTTCCAAATTGTCCAACTTAAAAGAGTCCTTGAAAGGTATAAAAAAGGAAAAATTGTTTTGGAAGGGGTTCTTAGCCAACAAAGGTACTCAAATGACAAAAGTGGACTTGGTTACTCCAAATTTTCTAAACCAAGTTCAAATAAAACTATCTTTGTTAGGCCTAAGGATCAATCTCCAAAAGAAAGAGTCAACACACCAAAAGTTGTGCATCAACGTCCTAAAAAGAAAAGGTTTACAAAGAAAAAGTCTTATGTTCCTAGATATAAAAGCAATTTTGAACCAACTTGTTTTTATTGTGGTATTATTGGCCATACACCTAATGCTTGATATGTTAGAAACTTTAGTGTAGCAAAGGGACATTATGTATGGGTTGAGAAAGGTACTAATTATGAAGGACCCAAAGTAATTTGGGTACCTAACTAAACTTAATTTTGTTTTGTAGGTATGCTTGAAGGCCACATCAAATCTTTGGTATTTGGATAGTGGGTGCTCCAAGCATATGACTGGTGATGTGCACAAATTTTCAGATCTAATGCTTAAGGCCAAGGGTTATGTTACTTATGGAGATAACAACAAAGGAATAATTCTTGGCATAGGCAAAGTAGGTACACCAAATTTCATATCCATCGAAGATGTTCTATATGTCGAAGGACTAAAGCACAACCTCTTAAGCATAAGCCAACTTTGTGACAAAGGATTCAAAATAAGGTTCACAAAAGATGAATGTTTAATTAAAGACGAAGTCACACAAGAGGTAATGCTTATAGGTAAGCGAATTAATAATATTTTCATGATTTCCCTTGATGATGTTTCTTTGAAGGTTAAGTGTCTTATGGCAAATAACAACGACTCATGGTTATGGCATAAGAGATTTGCTCACATCCACATGGAGCATTTGAATAAGTTAGTAAAACATGACCTTGTCATTGGATTTCCAAAGATAAAATTCATCAAAGATAGACTTTGCGATGCTTGTCAAAAGGGGAAGCAAACCAAATCAACTTTCACATCCAAGAATGTGGTGTCCACTTCTAGGCCACTACAATTGTTACATATGGACTTATTTGGTCCATCAAGAACAAGAAGCTTTGGAGGTAACTTATATGCTTTAGTTATTATTGATGATTATTCTAGATATACTTGGACATTCTTTTTAGTGCAAAAAAGTGATTCATTCAAAGCGTTCAAGAAGTATGCAAAGCAAATTGAAAATGAGAAATCATTAACAATTGCCTCCATAAGAAGCGATCATGGTGGAGAATTCCATAATACTTCTTTTGAAGACTTTTGTGAAGATCAAGGAATATTTCACAACTTCTCGGATCCAAGGACTCCTCAACAAAATGGAGTAGTTGAAAGAAAGAATAGGTCATTGGTGGAACTTGCAAGAACAATGCTTAGTGACTCAAATCTTCCTAAGTATTTTTGGGCGGATGCGGTTAGCACGACATGTTTTGTAAGTAATAGAGTTAACATAAGACCTATCCTAAAGAAGACTCCATATGAACTATTCAAAGGACGGAAACCCAACATTGCTTTCTTTCATATCTTTGGATGCAAGTTCTTTGTCCTTAACAATGATAAAGACAACCTTGGTAAGTTCGACGAAAAATCGGATGAAAGTATTTTTCTTGGTTATTCTCTTACAAGTAAAGCATATAGAATTTATAATAAAAGAACTTTAAATATAGAAGATTCCATGCATGTTAAGTTTGACGAATCTAACCCCTCGAAAGAGGAAATTGTTGTTTGTGATGATGATGATGATTTTGTAGAATTTCCTAAAGAAGATACTTCAAACAAGAATCAACAAGAACCGATTCAACAAGAGTAAAATGAAAATGATCTACCTAAGGAATGGAGGACTCATAAAGATCATCCTATTGACAAAGTAATTGGTGACATTAGTCAATGTGTTGCTACAAGATTGAATCTCAAGGATGCATGCTTAAACATGGCGTTCGTTTCGCAAATAGAACCCTCTAAAATTGACGAAGCTCTAGGAGATGATTAATGGATTGTTGCTATGCAAGAAGAATTAAACCAATTCGAGAGAAATCAAGTTTGGGAACTTGTTTCTAGACCAAGTGGTAAGCACATCATTGGAACAAGATGGGTGTTTAAGAACAAACTTGATGAGAATGGAATAATTGTTCAAAACAAAGCAAGATTGGTCTCTCAAGGGTATAATCAAGAAGAAGGAATTGACTTTGAAGAAATTTTCGCTCCGGTTGCAAGGTTAGAAGCTATTAGTTTATTACTTGCTTACGCATGTTCAATGAATTTTCAGTTATTTCAAATGGACATCAAAAACACCTTCTTGAACGGCTACATCAACGAAGAAGTCTATGTCAAACAACCCCCGGGCTTTGAAGACTTCAAGCATCCTTTAAAGGTATACAAATTGAAGAAAGCGCTCTATGGATTAAAACAAGCACCAAGGGCATGGTATGATCGTCTAAGTAATTTTCTATGTGAAAAAGGTTTTGAAAAAGGCAAAGTAGACAAGACTTTATTTATCAAGAAGATAAAAGGGAACACCTTACTTGTTCAAGTCTACGTAGACGACATAATCTTCGGTTCAACCAACAAAGAACTATGTGAAGAATTTGCATTGATAATGCAAGGTGAATTTGAAATGTCTATGATGGGAAAGATGAACTACTTTCTTGGATTGCAAATCAAGCAACTAAAAGACGGAATCTTTATCAACCAATCAAAGTATTGCAAAGAGTTGTTAAAGAGATTTGAAATGGATGGTTGTAAAGCAATGTCAACACCAATGGGCCCCGGAACCTATGTTGATCAAGACGAATCGGGTGTGTCAATTGATATTACGAAGTATCGAGGTATGATTGGTTATTTATTATATTTGATGGCAAGTCGTCCTGACATAATGTTTAACGTGTGTTTATGTGCTCGCTTCCAAGCAAATCCAAAGGAGTCACATCTCACGGCGGTCAAAAGAATCATGAAGTATCTCAAAGGAACAACCAACGTTGGTGTATGGTATCCTAAAGGTAGTGTTTGTAAGTTAATTGGTTATTCTGACGCGGATTATGCAGGTTGTAAAACAGATAGAAAAAGTACTAGTGGAACATGTCACATCCTTGGTAATGCATTAGTCTCATGGTCATGTAAGAAACAAGCGTGTGTTGCTCTTAGTACGGCTGAAGCAAAATACATAGCAGCGGGTAGTTGTCGTGCACAGAATCTTTGGCTAAAGCAAGAATTAAGTGACTATGGAATCGATCTTGGATGCATACCACTCCGATGCGACAACACAAGTGTGATTAATATTACAAAGAATCCTGTCATGCACTCAAGGACCAAACACATAGACATTCGACACCATTTCCTTCGTGATCATGTGCTTAAAGGGGATGTCGAAGGTACCTTTGTCGATACTCTTAATCAACTAGCGGGCATTTTCACAAAACCACTCGCAAAAGAATCATTTTATAAGATTCGAAGAGAACTTGACATTTTAGATGAAGGTGATATATAAATCTTCCATAATTATTCACTATACATTATAATGAGGCCAAGGTACACAAGTTTTTAATTTTTTTTATTATTTGTGAAATTTCTCTTTAAAATGTGTATATGAAATTTTTGCCTTTTGTTGATTTTATATTAGGTAAATTTAATTTTTTGATAAAAAAAATTTCACTCAAAATTGCATTAGTATGTATATTACCTTGTCAAACTTTAAATTTTCGGAAATCCTTCATATTTTGGGTTGTGCAAAGCTACTGTTTTTCACTTTTTTCTTAGAGTAATCGGTTACTCCAAATTGGGTAATCGATTACCCTGCCTGTTTTTGCCTTCCTCACGCATTTTTCATCTATGTAACCGATTACCCTTTTTAGAGTAATCGATTACCACTGTTTCTTCCAGAATGTTTTTAAAAAAATTTAACACACGTGAGTTTTTGTCATAAAGAGTACTTTTGGTCTTAAGTGTTTTTTCTTGTTTTTTTTTTTGCTTAAATCAATCACTTCAGCGTTGGTACTCTATATCTCTCTCTTTTCAACCGATATGTCGGAAAGTGTTTGAGTTGGTCATTTCTTTTTTGCTATTCACTAGTTTATGGTTTTAAGTTAGTACATTTCTAGTTTCTTTTAAGACTATGCCAAGTCCGTTGGCTTTTTATGTTTTATCCGTCTTTCCATTCCGTACTAAGTTTAGTTTATATTATGTTTGTATTATCTTTTCTTTCATTCTTGTGTTATGTGGTGTTTGGTGTATGTAGTTTGCATATTGTTACTTATTTCACCCTTTTTATTAATGACAAAGGGGGGGAAGAGATTGTTATTATGTTATTTCTTTGTTTTCTGTTTCTCTCTAACAAAATGCAGATTTCAAAAGACTCCTTAAATCATAAATTAAGGGGGAGCATTTGCTAGAGAAACATGCTTGGATCGAACTTTCATTTTTTTTAGGTTGTCATCATCAAAAAGAGAGAGATTGTGAAGACATGACTTCTCAAATGTTTTGATGACTACAAACTTCTCTACAAGTCTAAGATTCATTAACAAAAATGATTTATCAAGATTCAAGCTCGTGAAGGAAGTTTTCAACTAAATGATCAAGTCTCGATGAAACTCATGAAGATTCGTATTTCAAATGAATAGGTATAACACTTGACCTCTAGATGATTATACAAGTGTTCAAAACATGTCTCATTCATTCCATAATCATTGGAAGTAATTTTATGCATCAAAGAAATCATAACACTTCATTTTTAAGCTATTTTTCAAATCTGGGATGAAGTAACCGATTATCCATTTTAAGGTAATCGATTACTCTATGAAAAATTCAAATATTTTTGCACGTTGGAGGCAAGTAACCGATTACCCATATTAAGGTAATCGATTATGACTGAACCAATGGCAAAAATCAGTGCGTCTCTTCGTGGAAACTTTTCTATTTTATTTACCATGAACCATGGCATCCTTTGGGTAATTGCATCCATTTGAGGAGGTGTTTAGACAACATATATACATCATTTCTTCAGATTTCAAATTAACCTCCTTGCAAAAATTTCAAATCAATTACTCATATTCTCTCAAACATTTTTTTAAGTGTTCTTCCAAAATTTCTTAAGAGTGAAGCCTTGCATAAACCTTCTTTTTAAGCATCATAGTTTCATTCCATAAAAAGAACACTTGTATAATTATTGTGAGAATTGAGTGTTACAAAGGAGAAGATCAATTGATAAATTGATATACTTCAAATTTTCAACTATTTCATCTTCTATAAAAATTCAGAATTGTATCTCTTGATTACAACTTATTTTTAGGATTGTTAAGAATAAGTTTGTAAGGTTTTATCCTTGCTATCCGGTGTGTGGATGCAAGAGGTCCTTTTGTGAGAATTTGAGTCTCGATTGGACTTTAAACATTGTAAATCCAAGAGGATTGTTCGTGGTGTGTTAGAATTAGATAGAAAGGCCTTAAGGTGTCTTGTCTAGGAATCTAACATTATAGTGAATTCTCTTTCGCGTTGAAAGGGGAGTGAAGTACTCTTGATCTGTGAGGGGAACAACTATACATTGTGGTGTTCTTTACTTTCCGCACTTTACCTCTTTTCATCACATAAGCATCTCAAGAAAGTAAAAATCAATAAACCGTAAAAAATCCGGAAAATACTTACATCAGTTTGATCTTATCTTCAAGTTTATTGGCTACTAATGAAAGTTGATGAAGCATGAAATGAAGAAACATATAACTGGATTCAGAAACTTCATAACCTTAGTAAAAACCTTGACAACGTCAGCGGTCTGGCATGAGATCTTCAGTATCTTTAGAAACTTCAGAATCTTCTG
Organism: Lathyrus oleraceus; assembly: GCF_024323335.1. Taxonomy (NCBI): domain Eukaryota; kingdom Viridiplantae; phylum Streptophyta; class Magnoliopsida; order Fabales; family Fabaceae; genus Lathyrus; species Lathyrus oleraceus. The sequence goes on from NC_066581.1 coordinate 84,598,318, forward strand.
TCAGAACCTTGATAACCTCAATGTCTGACTTGATATCTTCAGAATCTTCAGCTAAGTAACAAAACTTTAGAAGCTTTCCATTCTTCAAAAGCTTAACAATCAGAGTCACATCCATAAGCACAAACTGAGAGAATGTTTCTGCAACAACATAACGTTTCTCATAAGCTTTTCAAGAGTGAATCAGCGCAAAAGTAGAAATATCATTGCAACAACAACTTGAACATCTTTCAGAACTTCTCATGATTAGCGTAGAAGCGGAATTGGGAACGCAATGTTCAGAAACTGAAGACGTTCCATGTCATATACTCGGAATCATAACTGGATGTTAAAGCTACACAGTAACAAACCATTAGAGTACCAGAATTATTCTCACATGAATACAACATTGTTATCATCAAAAATTAAGGTATAAATGCATAACCAAATCTTGTTCTAACATGACCAACCACTCTAAAAAAGATCCATGTTTTGGGAATGAGTCATCCATCAAATCTTTGAGCTTGTAGGCCTCATTTGGAAACTTCTGATATATACAATGTGTTCCCTCCCAGCTAGGTTGTAGTTTTTCCTTTTGAACAGGCAATACGACTTATTGTAGCACTAAATCGCCTTCATGCATCTTTCCTCCTTGTTGAACTAGGAGAATCACCATGATGGCATGTCAATTTTGACAAGTAGCATGGCATTGGCCCCATACACTAGCTTAAAGGGGGGATTCCCCGGTGGTGGAGTGAGGGTTAGTATGATATGACCACAACACTTCGTGCAATTGCTCGACCAATAATCCTTTGGCATCATCCAACTTCTTCTTGATCCCCTTCAATATCACTTTTTAGCAGATTCTGCTTGTCCGCTCTCCTGTGGGTGAACGACTAATATGGACTTGATTTGTACTCACTTGTCCTTGTATAAATCAATCATGACAGTACTGACGAATTGAGTTTCAGTGTCTGAGACGATAATTCATAGTAAAACGAACATGCACATAGTATTATGTCAGTAAAAGTGGCGAACTCTTTAAGTGGTAATCTTAGAAGGGCTCTTCCCATTTTGCAAAGCTTTAAACGACATAAGAATGTACTTTTTTGCATGCTTCACTACGCCAAAAACTGGAATAGACAGCGTACCTTAGAGGGCGCTTTATTACAAAAGCGCACTCTAAAGTGAAGCGAAAAAATAAGGAGCGAACAACTGGAATAGACAGCGCACTTTAGAGGGCGCTTTTGTAATAAAGCGCCCTCTAAGGTGAAGCAAAAAAATAAGGAGGAGAGAGAGGGACAACAATACAGAGCGCTTTTTAGAAAGCGCCTCTAAGGTTACCCTTAGAGGGCGCTTTTAAAAAAGCGCTCTATAAGTCCATGTGCATTTCCAGTTTATAAAGCGCTTTTGGAAAGCCTTAGAGAGCGCTTTCATAAGCGCCCTCTTAGGCCCCCTTTAGAGGGCGCTTTTTTTCCACAAGCGCCCTCTAAGGTCCCCTTTAGTAAACATTAAAATTATAACATACTGCGCGTTTTGTTATTTCACTCTCTGTTATTTTCGTTCTTTTTCACGTTAGGGTTCTCACTGCTACGATTTTCGCTACTTCTAAGGCGTTCTCCTTCCACCTCTGTTAGATCTACGACGTTTCCTCCTTCTATTAATTCTTTGTTAGATGTTCGATTTTGACACCATAGATATTTTTCTAATCTTCATATTACTTGGTTTCTCTTCTGACGTTCGCTATTGTTCATTTTTGGTTTCTCTTCTGACTTCGAAGAACTTAATTGGAGTTCTAGATATATACGGATTCGAGAGTTTCAAGACAAACAGGTTCTTAATCTTAATCACCCTCTTGCCTAATTTTATATGAAGTTTATAGACGTATGCACATTTGGCCAATCTCTGTGATCAAATTTTTTGTGTTCTCTATTTACATTTTTCGTATCTATTTACTTTTGAACCACAACTATTGTTCTAACAGTAACTAACTTTACACCGGCCCTGTTCAGCTTCGAGCAATTTTGTATCAATTTGACAAATGAGAAGTTACAGCAGCATTTCAACCAGGTTTGATTTTTCTACTATCTCCTGGTAAACAATTTCTATAGACTCAAATAACACTTCATTATTTCATTATGCAGCATGTCTTCAAAATGGAGCAAGAGGAATATACAAAGGAAGAAATTGTTTGGAGTTATATAGAGTTCGTTGATAATCAAGATGTTCTCGATCTTATTGAGAAGGTGCAACTCACCCTTGCATTTTTGTCATTTTAGAAAAGTTCTATCAGTTTTTCATCTCATTCTTGTTTATAACTTCAGAAATCTGGCGGCGTTATTGCTCTTCTAGACGAGGCCTGGTATGTATTAAATGACAATAGTTCAAATATTTGTATTATATTTAATGGTTTGTTTATGTCATTTTACATAATGTAAAGTGGTGTTAGCGCATGCAAATATATATACTTTGAGCAATAACTATGTTTTATAAAACTAGCACTTACCAGTTGAGCTACCCTACCCACTCACTGGCCTAACAGAGGGTTTAATTAAACTTCTTGAACATCGCCGTGGCCAGGATGGCGCATATATTGGATGCATGAATTCAGGAGACGTGATATCAGAAGAGTACTTTCCTCTATCTGAATTAATTCTGATTATTTATTTATGATGATAGATCTGAGGAAATAGTTGCCAGTTTTTATGTGTAGATGGTCCCAGAAGATTTTGTTTTAAGATGTCTAAAATTGTTCATTTTTAAAAATTGAACATGTGTTGAATTTTATTCATTATTATCTGTTATCCATTTTTGTCGAGTTATTACTGTAGGTTTTTATTTTTCAGTAAATACTTTGAAGTTACCACATTTGTAGATGTAACTAATTATCTTAATTTTCATCCCTTTGCAAGTCTTTAGGCATGTCTCATTTTTGCCAATAAAATTTGCATTCCCTGGTGTTTAGATATTCCCAACCAGTATCTTAATTTCTAATGAGTAATGAAAGTTTCTATTTTGAATTGATATGTACTTAATCTTTTCTTAGTACAATTATATTTCTTTATCGCATGTTATTTTCTCCTTCATAACTACAATATCATTTTGTTTCATATTTTTTTTTACAAATTTGACCTTTTCAATTGTGATTTTGTATTCAACTTATATGCTCTGTATTTTATCCTTTTTTTCCAGGGGAAAGCCTTGGTATGAACCTGATTGGTGGAAATTTGGGGATGAAAAATCGTAAGTAATAATACCATTTAGATGAGAAAATATTTGGTGATTAATTTTTTTTTTGTTTATTCAGGAATGATCTTCAATGTGATTATGGCTTAATATATTATTTGTTGAAACCAAATCTTATTGAATGGGTAAATTAATGATCTTCAGTCTTCACAATATATCACATCAGTGTCAAGTACTAACATATATTAGAGGCAACAAATAATTTTTAACTTCAGCATACTCATCTCTATGATATTGTAAGTTATAACTCCGGATGGAAAATGCATGTTGGATACTTTTGACTGAAGTCTCTTTATGTATAAATATTGCACATGATTTTTTTTCTTTTTTAGTATGGATCTCCATATTGAACTGCTTTATTTTTACAATGTGTATCTCATCTCTATTGATTTATTTTGTTTTTAGGTATTTCCGACATGCATCTGGTTCACTTGTTATACTTTCAAAGAATTTGGCACAGTACATTAACATAAACAGGTTAGTCTTGATGGTATTAAATGTTGCTTTTTCTTTAACTCTGTTTCCTTTTGAAAGATACTTTCTCCTATTTTATCTTCCTATCTAGTAATTTATCTTTGATTGATCCGAAAACAAAATGTAGTGTATCTTTGAAGACATATGCTTATAAAACTACCTTTTCCAAAGCTGTTTGTATTCAAACCGGCATGCGAGGAATGACTGCTAGAAATGAACTTCGATTCAGGAAGCGGACCCTAAGAAGACTGCGGCTAGCAAAAAAAACATACATCTCAGAGATGCTTTTGCTACTTAGTTTTATTTATTTTTAAGTTATGAATTGGTTGTATATTTAGAATATTTAGAAGTTAAACGATTATATATCAGTGGATTGTTGTATATGTATGAATTGTTGTATATAAGGCTTGTTGAATGCAATGTGTGAAAAAGGACTTCAAATTATACAGTTTTAGGTGTACTGCTTCAATATACAGGTTGTCTAAAATAAATAAAAAAATATAGCGCTTTTTAAAAAAAATAATTTAAATGACCACCCACTTTAGAGGGCGCTTTCCAAAATAAGCGCCCTCTAAACCCTTTAAATTTCCACTTTAGAGGGCGCTTTCCAGTAAAAGCGCCCTCTAAACCCTTAAAAGTTTCCACTTTAGAGGACGCTTTCCAGTAAAAGCGCCCTCTAAACCCTTAAAAGTTTCCACTTTAGAGGGCGCTTTCTTTAAAAAGCGCCCTCTAAAGTGGCCCTTAAAGGGCTTAAAGAGCCACTTTAGAGAGCGCTTTCACCAGGAAAAAAAGCGTTGTCTTTACCTATGCCAGCGCCAGATTAGAGGGCGCTTTAAAGCGCTGTTATAGGCAAAAAAAACGCCCTCTTTTCCCTTATTTGGCGTAGTGCTTGTGGATTTACTTTGCCTCTAACTGGTCTTGAAGTAACTCGTCTGACTGCAGATAATGGATTATAGGTGTCATCCAACTGCCAGTCAGGATGATATCGATAGTGTTTGCCTCCCCTACCTCTATGTTATGAATGACGAGCGATTCTTGTATTATAATGTGGTTGAACCATGCTTTTTTCAAAGTAGCCAACTTGGATAGTAGGTCTTCTATGATGTTCTATTTTCTAGGTACATGAATTATCTCAAATGTTTTAAATCGCTTAAACAAGTCGCGTACCTTCTTCAAATAATTAATGAGTTGTCTTTTGAAGCTACCAGGGTCGATGAACACTCGTTTCACATCTCAATTTGCATACTGAATCGTGATGACAATGAAATCATTACTGTGGAGGATATGCCGATCATGTCTTCTCTTGAAAAGGTGATTATGGGCTCCTAGTCACTACCAGAGACACTGGGAGCTTTTCCAGGTGTCATGTTTATTGTTAACACATATCGAGTATACCGTCACTAGGAGGAGCTAGATTCTCTCCCCCGACAACCTCCAACGATGATATTGGTGGTCTTCTTGGAACATTGCTCCAACATCGTCGTGAAAAGATGGTGAAAGCAATTGCGTGTAATTAAACGTGTGATTAAATTTTAAAATGGTGAAAAAATTCATTTATAATTCAAAAACATATATTATTTTAAAGCATTTTAATATATATATATATATATATATATATATATATATATATATATATATATATATATATATATATATATATATATATATATATATATATATATATATATATATATATATATATATAATAACTCCCCAACTTATTAGTTTTTTTTGAACGAAAATGATTTTTTAAAAAAGAAAACGGTATATGTCCTTTTTTTTATATACTCATAGTCAATAAAATAAAAAATCATTATTTTTACGTATGCATTTTTTATATAAAAAAAAAAAGTCTACAATGGCTCATAGTATTATGTTGCTTTCAAAGGTAAGGTATGAATTAATGTTGTATTGGAAACTATCACATTAATGATAGGGATGGGTTTTTTATTATTATAAATAATGTTGGTATAATGAAAAATTCTTATTTATTTAATAATATGACAAGTATATATTTTTAGTCCAATTAATTTAAAACAATTCAGTTGGGTAAATTAACCTAATTCTTTTAATTGGGTAATGAAGTTATCCCCTTATATTTATAGTTTTAAAAAGTATGGCAATATAAATAATAACTAGATTGTGACTTGAACTATAAACATCACAGAATTGTGGTTTAATTTTTATTTAAGTTGCATTTTCATACATATTTTTCATGCATTTCTACACGTCTATCTTCATGCATTCATATCCAGATTTTTCCATTTTCATGCATTCATTTCCATTGTTGTAAGGTATTAACCACTTGCATCCTACAAAATAGCCATGCATTCACTCCCCTTGCGTTCCCTGATGCAAGGTCTTATCACTTCTATCCACCAAATGTTCATGCATTATCTCCACTAAAATATCCACGGTTGCAAGGCTTAACCACTTGCAACCACTAAAATTTGTATTTTTTTTTCCTATGGCTTGTTCTAAGGAGATCCATTCCTTTTATTTTTCAAATTTTCCGGATCAAGTCAATATCGCAATGTTACGACGTTGCTTCTCCGAGTTTGGGGCAGTGACAGAGGTGTTTCTCCCTAGTAAAAGGAATAAGGTTGGAGACAGGTTTGGCTTTGTGAGATTTGAGGAGGTTAAGCACATCAATAAACTTCTCTCTCACCCTTCAAGAAAGAAATTTGGTTATCCTTTAAAGGCATTCCAATCCATGCTTGGACTGAGGAAATCTTCACTAGGATTGGTAACCTTTTTGGGAGAGTGTTGGAAGTGGATTCCTACACCAAAGCAGACCTTCATTACGATTCGAGTAGGGTGAAGGTGGTTGTTAATCTTGGTCCTTTAATAGATGAAAAGATCCGACTTTTCGTTGGTGATGGAGAGCAGAGCACCCTATAAGGGTGGTGGAAAAAACTTTTCAGGACCGATTTTTGGTGCCGCATATGGTGGAGAAGAAGTTTATAGAGGGGACAAAATATCTTATTCCTAGTGAAGATTAATCTCATGAGTCTGACTTGGTGGGAGTGTGTGAGGAAGAAACAATAGGTATGGAGGTTGATGGTGGCAAAGAAGTTTCAGCCGGTAACGAGCTCCATCGTGGTGCAGAGTAAGTTTTTAATAGGGAAGATGCTTCTCCTATTGCTGGCCAAGATGATCTCTACTTGGAAGAAGATGTGCAACCATTACCCGTTTGTGAGGAGGTAGGAGATGAAGAGGAAGAAACTCTGATCCGCGATACATTTCCCTTTGCTTGTTCTTGAAAGGAAGTTGACACGTGTCTTGTTCCTAATGGTGTTGGTCGGAGTGTTGTTCCCAGTGGTGTTGGTCTGAGTCTTATTCCTATAGGTTTGCCCGATAGGTCGGTTGCCACATAGACTTGTCACAATCATTCTGGTCTTTTTGATGTTTTGAGGAAAAATGTACTACCAATGTTTCCTACTTCAATGGAAAACAAGTGCTTTAATGATGCTTCATAACTGTCCATTCTCCTCTCTCTTCTGTACGTGTGTCCAAGTTCGCTTCTTTGGATCCCCATAATATTTCTTATTAACTCTGGGTCTCTAAAAGGTGTAGTCAATAGTCCGGCCTTGCATTGGATGCTTTATACGGGTCATTCAAGAAAATTTTATTTCATACCCATGCACTTATATTAATATCTATATTTTTTTTAAAATATCAATTTTATTTTTATTTGTTTTTAACCGATTTATCATTCATCCTTATACAAGAATTCATTGAAAAAGACTTCCGGTATATATATTTTTTTAAATTTTGAAGACTTCGTGAAAGATATCTGATTTACTACATAACGTATACGGGAAGAATTACTTGAACAGTTCCGGTTCAGTTTTTTAAAAAAGAACTTTTTGGAACACTTATCATATGTGTTCCGGTTAACAAAGTAACATACACCGGAAATCTTTTCCAAAGACTTCTGATGTTTTATTTATGTGATCCGGAACTCCTCCTTGAAGACTTTCGGTTTGTATTTTAAAAAAAAAATATTTTTAATTTTTGATATTTTTTTATTTTGCAGGTCTGAAAATTCTTCCCCAAATATGTGTAGATACTTTTGATGCGTTTTTAACCCCTCAAAGATTTGGTACACGAGAAGAAGTGATCAGATGGATTAAAGAGGTTGGAGTCCATAATAAAGTAACTATTATTATCACTCGTTCAGATACTGAAACAAGCAAGAGAGGGAGAAGTAACACATTAATATTTGGTTGTGATAAAGGTGGGAAATACAAGGATACTGATAGTGGAATCCAAAGTGCGTCCAAAAAATGTGGATGCCCATTTAAAATCAGGTCAACTCCGGTGAAAGATGGGTCTGGTTGGAAGATTGATGTAAAATGTGGGGCCCATGATCATGGTTTACCTGATAGATTAGAAGGTCATTCCTTTGTTGGTAGGTTGACCACAAATGAGAAGCAACATATCGTTGATTTGACAAAGAGACGTGTATCACCTAGACACATATTGCTTTTCTTGCAAGACCGAGATCCTGAGAATGCCACTCGGATTACGCAAATATACAAGCATAAGAGTATGATAGAAAAAGAGATAAGAGGTCCTAGAAGTGAGATACAACATTTGTTTAACCTTATTGAGGATGCAAGTTATGTGTATTGGAGTAGAAAAAGGGATGACTCGGAAGTTGTGAGAGAGATATTTTTGGCCCATCCTGATTCAGTTAAGTTGTTGAATATTTTTCCTATTGTGTTAGTTATGGATATCACCTACAAGACAAACAAATATAGACAACCTTTGTTTAAAATTGTTAGCATGACATCAACCGAGTTGACTTTTGCTGTTGCATTTGCGTATATGGAGTCTGAGCAGACAAATAATTTTTGTTGGGTATTGGAGAAACTTAAAGAGTTGTCTGTGAAGAAATATTTGTGTCCACGAGTGATTTTGACAGATAGAGATCTTACTTTGATGAAAGCAATTGAATTTGTGTTTCCCAGGTCGATTAATTTGCTATGTATATCTCACATTAACAAAAACGTTGGTGCAAAATGCAAGCAATATATGATGAATGACATGCAAAAGACGATAAACACATTATGGATGAAAGTTGTTTGGGCTAGTGATGAGGTTGAGTATGGTCAACGGTTGCATCAACTTGAGTAGGCATGTGTTGATTATAGTGGATTTATTAATATAGTGAAAGGCACATGGTTGACTCCACATTTGTTGGAGCATGGATTAATCGAGTGCTACATTTGGGTAACACGACGACTAATCGGTATGTGTTATATTTTTTACTATGTATTTTTTTATATGTGATATTTTAAATATTTTCAATATGTTATTTTTAGGGTTGAATCTGCTCATTGGAAGTTAAAGCAGATGTCGGGAACCAGTATAGGTGACATGGTCAAATGTTGGGAACCTATGAATAACAACTTGAGGTTACAACTGGGCAACATTAGAGCTTCTTTTCAAAAAAGTTTTTACGAAGTTGAGCATGCGCACATAAATCTGTTTTATGGTAATTTGTGTGGTTCAGTGTCTCGAGCTGCTTTGAGACGTATTGCTGAAGAGTTATTGAGAGTTGATTAAGTTGGAACTAATACGAAAATATGTGGTTGTACTCTTAGAACATCTTATGGGTTACCTTGTGCTTGTGAGTTAGGAAGATACGTACTAGGTGGTATACTGATACCAATAGATATTGTTCATGTTCATTGGAGGAAACTAACTCTGGAATTTGAGTTAGAGGTAGGAGCATATGATGGATCCGAGGTGGATACGACTTGTGCAATAGATGAATTGTGGAAACAGTTTAGGTAATTAGATGTTGTTGGGAAAAGGGAATTAAAAAGTAGGGTTTGTGAACTTGCATACCCCACAATGACTTCATTGTGTCCACCACCCGAGAAATTAAAAACCAAAGGAGGAGTGAAGAAGAAAGGAAAAAAATCATAAGGATGTGATGTTCATAGGGACCCTTCGTATCATGAGTATGCTGATATGGAATCTCAATCTTCACAAAGGAAATCTCAACCATCAATGACTTCGAAGAAGTTAAAATTATCAAAGAAGCAACCACAATCAAAGAAACATATCACTCTTCAATTTCCTAATCATATTAGGTCATACATTAAAGATGTAGTTAATGTTGTATCAGATGGTAATTATGGATTTAGAGTCATTGCATCATTGTATGATATGGTGAGGATGGTTGATCAATGGTTCACCGAGACTTGGAGTTGGAAATAATAGACAAGGAAAGATCAACTTTGTATGACAAGTTATTTTGTAATCGGTTGGCAGAAGTGAGAGAATCTTTGATGATAGAATCCTTTGGTTCACAACCACCACAAAAATGGTTGACTCTACCAGATATGGGTTACTTGATAGAAAATCTCTATAATATTGTACTTGTCTGTTTAGGCAATCCGTGCATGACTTTCTTTCCTATTACAAGTTCACATTCATCAAATGTCTCCATTTATTGCATTGGTTTTGTTAACCAAAATCATTGGGTTTAGGTACATATTTTATTTTATATAACTTACTATTTTAATTATTTTACTTATTTCACTTTATTAAATATATGTTTTAATTATTGTTATCAGGTAAACATGAAAGAGGGGTTTCCGTTGCCACAAGTCACATTAGATTGGAAGAAGTTTCGTTGTCCAGCAGCAACGTCTTGGATGTTAGGATTTGCAGGACGTCTACAAGATTGGCAATTACTTACGCCTATATTAGCATAAATATTATATAATATTAGTTTTAATACATCCAGTTCTAAAAGTTAATACATAAATCAATGTGAACGAGAAATATGCAAAGCTTTAAATAAATCAGCAAACTGCAGATCTTCCTCTTCAGCTTTAACTTATCTCAAATAACGATGAATCAATGTAGAAACACGAGCCCAATTAGGATCAGATGGTCCTACTTCGTAAATAGGAACTGACACCTCTCTTGGTTCATCACGATGGGGCAGGTCCAAACGAGGATGCGAAACACAATAATACCACTCCAGGTATCCATCTTCTATATTAGATGAAGTGGTGGCCAATGTTGTTGGACAAATCACAACAAGAACGCTATGATGATAACCAATCCAATCAACATCAATAATATTAGCCATCATAGAATCAGGAGGTAGGGATGGAACATATTGCTTGTACCCGAACTGACGTATACACCTGTCAAACAAGTATGGAATAACTGTGCCACCCCACTTCAAACACCCCCTGTACAGACATAACTCATCAAACTGACGCCGTCCTCTATGGTTCTCAAATTGGCGTCATATGACGTCGACAGGTGTCAGCTTGTCCAAAATATGTCGCAAGTCATCCACCTTCAGGACTCCTTGCCTATAGGACCATCTCATCGCTCGAGGAAGACCACAGTTATCAGCTGATTTCCAATTCTCTCCTCTTTTTCCAATAGTTGAAAATGTCGCACCTCGAAAATGATAATGCGATCCCTCGCGATGGAACGCGGAAAAATGTTGTTCGAAACAGAGTCGCCACCGAACTTTATTCATTCCAATGAAGGAGTAGGAAAATATCGAGAAAACCTTTAGGAAAATAGAATAATGGTCGTCACAACCATATTCGGGTTCGGGAGTTGATTACGCAAGGGGAAGGTATTAGCACCCCTCACGTCCGTTGTACTCAACGGGAACCTTTTAGTCTGATTTTGCTATCTGAATGTTAGTTGACTGTTATTTTCTTGCTTCGAGTAATTAGAATTGATGACAGATATGGATGAAGACCTCAGGAGGGGGAAATAAAAGGTTTTTTATTAGTGTTCTCGCGAAGATACATCAATCTACTGCCTACGTATCCTTATAGTGCAATAAGGAAATCAGAGCATTCGTAGTTCGGGCTACTACGAATATTTGGTGTGTTTTGTTTTGATGAACGACTGTGTAGGTCGGCGTTCTAACGACTAAACGCTGGCATTGTCTACTCTCGGTGGAGGCTCTAGCACTGGTTTGTTCTGCGCATTAGAAAGGATTTACAGTGTTCTTTTTGAGAGAAGGGTTTTGGTCACGCGGGGGTGACGAGTTGAATTGATGTGTTTGGGTGTTTTGGTTTGGTTTCGATCGCTCGGGAGCGAGAAATTTGGTTTGTTTGAGATGTTTTTGAAGAACAACAGAAGATTGAGCAATATGGTGCACACCAATCGTCCAATTCTTTCGAGGAATAATAAGGCGAACGCCTTCTACCCCTTTTTTCGTTCGAATTATTTTTGAAAGTTTGTTTGCGGATGTTGAATATGCACGGTAGTGAGGCGTACGCCTCCTACTTGCTTATTCATAGAATAATGAGGCGTGCGCCACTTATTCCCTTATCCAAGTTTAATTAAAATATATTAATCGGAAGTCGATGATTTGTGCAATATGGCGATCGCCAATTATTCAAATAATCGAGAGATGGCGAGGCGAACGCCTCCCATCTTTTATCATCTGAAGTTTAAATTGTAAAAGATATGTTTTTAGATGTCGTATTTGATATAGGAAGATAATTTGAATTTTGAATTGGTAGGTTTGGAAAAGTCGATGATTTGAGCAATGTGGTGTACGCCAATTATTCAAATAATCAAGGAATGGTGAGGCGAACGTCTCTCATATCTCTTCATTTGAAGTTTAATTTGTAAAGTTTGTTTTTGTGAAATTATATTCTATATAAAAGATGATTTTGAATTTATTCGATTGTGGTTTTGATTTGATGACGAAGATTCGAGCAATGTGGCGTACGCCAATTATTCGAATAATCGAAAGATAGTGAGGCAAACGCCTCCCATCCTTTTATTATCTTTAATTTGGAATTAAAAGGATTTAGAACTTATAGTTAATTTGAAAGAAATGATTTGAACTTGGTCTTAAAGTAATTTGAATTTAGAAATTATATTTGATTTGGAAAAGTAATTTGAATCGGTATTTGGTTACAGTTTTAGTTGGGTGACGAATATTCAAGCAATATGGCGTACATCAATCATTCGAGTAATTGAGAAATAGTGAAGCGGACGCTTCCTATATTCTTTTTCATCCAAATTTAAATTGATTTGAGAAGGATTTGAATTTGTACCCTTTTGTAGAGTTTTAATTGAGAGTAGGACCATATTGTATCAAAGCAATTTAATTATATTAGCAAAAATGATTTGTGTAACAACTTGGAAATTATTCTAAAATACTTAGAACTGCTAAGTTAAATGTAATTTCAACATGGCAATGATTTTTGAAAAGAGATAAAAAACAAATGAAATCCTAACATAATTATTAATAACATTTTCCTCAATGAAAAAGAATTAAATTTTTTTATAGTTTTTTATAAAGAACAAAAAAAATAATAATAATAATTTCTAATTATCCTTCTTGAAAACCAAATGGCCAGGCTTATCATGATAACATGTTAATCATTTTTATTTTAACATAAATTTTTCATAACTTTAAATTGATAAGTTACATAAAAACAGCATGGAATAAGCCTACCACTGCAATGACCCATGAACACCAATGACCCGAAATTAACATGATTAAACCGCCATCACATGTATGTGCTGAAACGAGGGCAGTTGGAAAATTGATATTTCTATATTACATGTCCATAGTCAAAGTCGGAAAAGAATAAAACAGAGTGAAGGAAAAGAAGATACAAGAAAGCATGCGACAGAATGGGAATTTCTTGACAAGTAGCTTAAATATCCCTAATATATTAATCTCTTGAGAAGTGAAACAAAATCATATGAAACACCATATCCACACTTTGAACTGATACAATAGAAACAGGTTTATGATTGGAACCACGATGAGTGAAGGCTACAAGTAATACTCCGTAATAAATTAAATAAGCAACAACACGATCCAATTATGTTATCGAAAATGCACCAGAAGAGAAATCATTGTATACAACCAAATCAACATATACATAATCAAAAAATAAAAATAACAACTACAACAAACAATACCAAATCAAGGCGGATACGATGCAACCCGTCATCGTAAAGTCGAACCGATGTTGAGGCTAAGGATAAAAATCTGGTTTAAAAATGCAATGTAATAAAACACAACCATGGTACCACATTCCTACAATTGCATAATCGTTATAAAATAAAAATGGAGAAATCCTCAGCAAAGTGAAAAGAAACAACCGTCGTATTACCGATTTATTCGTATCTCACACACTTATCTACACTCATTCAACATGACAACAGAATATCAGTAGCCAAATAGCAATGAAATTTTCAATACTCATGACAAAGTACACATTAAAACCGAATAAGCTCATAATTTAAGTTGTTACCGAGTTGATGTGAGAACAGATAAAAGTAATGGCTAGGCGCTGCGTTATTCCTGACCCACGTTCAAAGCTCTATTCCTGTCGGTGGAAGGCGACGCAGTTGCTTCACGTGACGACGGAAGATGTGGAGGTCTTCATTAGCAATTGTAATGGTCGGTTTTCCAGTGACTTATTGATAATGGAAACAACAACCGGTTTCTCGCTGAAGAGAGAAAACAATGGGGATGTGGTGTGTCGGTGGTTTAATGGACGATGGACTTGTTGGTTTCGGGGTATGGGTCGTGCGATGGAGAAGTGGAAGAGGAACGAAGGTGTTGGTTGTTGGACGACGGTTGGTTTTGAGAGTGAATCATAATGGAGAGGAAGATGGACGGTGTTCGTTGTGAAGGTGATATGGTGATGAATACGGTGGATGGAAGGCTAAGTGTTTGAAGTGTGATGGTTGAAAGAGTTTACGTTGAGGGTTCGTTCGCAGTAGGTTGTCGGAGAGTAGATCGGCGGCACGAGGTGATGTACGGGTTAAGGTTGTTGGTGGTCGACAAAAGATTTAGGTGGGAACATGGTTACAACGGTGGATTGTGAAGAAGCACGGCGGTGGTTTGAAGTGGGATGGTGTTGGGAAGAGGAAGATGACGGAGGTGAAGGTGGGTGTGTGGTTGAGGGAAGAGAGAGACGTTGAGAGAGGCAGGTGAATAGTGAAGTTTGGTAGGTGGGTATAGGGGGTAATTGACGTGTGTGTGTGTGTGAGAGAGAGTAATGGTAGATGAGTGCTGAGAGAGTTAGGGGTATTAATGATGAGTGGAGAGTGAGGTCAGGTAACGTGTAGCGAATGTGAGAGGGATTTGTGAGGATTTGCTGAGTGGGTCAGCTAGAATAGTGTGCGTGAGAGAGCCACGTGAATGGAGTATGAGGAGAGAAAGATACGTTGAGAGAGGGAGAGAGGTGTTAGGTGATAGCTGACAATTTTAGAAGGGATCCAATGTGCTAGCTGTCGATGATTCCTTGGACCAACCTATTTTATTATTATTTCTATTACTATAAAAAAGAGTTTAGGAATAAATCCAAAATAAAATAAGATAACCTCAAAATAATTGCTTATTTACTTTTATTTAACTTTATTGTTTATTTTGAAAATAAAAATGACTAAAGGCAACTAAAAATATCGGGCAAAAAAGTGTTTGAAAAATTAAATCGGATGTACTAAATTGATCAACACAAAATATACTTATTGAAAAAATACAACATTTCTTCAAATTCTGAAATAAATTTGTACCGGTTAAAAGACTCAGGCGGGTCGAAATGTAACTGAAACAACCGCTGAAAAATACAACGAGCACACCAGATTAAACTACATGAATTGTAGATTAATAATACCGGTGTCTGTGATTTTAATTTTGAAACTTTTTACCCGTTGATCTTGCACATTCTTGAGAAACAATTTAACCGATTTGTCTGTATTCTCAATAAATTTATTCTGACTGATATTCTAGGTATTATTCATGATGCAATGTATGTCATGCTATACATATGATGCAAAAATAAAAATGAAATCAATTGTATGAAAATTTAAATATGCCCGGACAAAATTGGGGTATGACAGCTGCCCCTATTTAATTAATTTGAACTAGAAGGTAAGAATTACAACAGTCTTCATACATTCGTGGTGGAAGGTAATTAAATACGAAAAGATCCAAATTTTGTCCTTTGAAATGCAATGGAGAAATGCAGAAAGAAAATGCAATAGATTCTAACAGCACCAAGGTAACAGGGGTAGAAGCATTCAAACCAATGCCAACCCTCGAGTTGACATTCAAATCTTGCACAGGTCGTTTTTTATGCAAAGACAAAAACTGAACATGTTTTCTGGCACCAAAAGGATGACAGTAGGACTTGTTATCACCAAAAGGATGATAGTAATTCACCATGATTTCCAGGACCGTCATCACCAAAAGGATGATGGATAAGCTGAGCTTCAAAGGTAGTCATCACCAAAAGGATGATGGTTACAGTGGCTACAACAAAGATCACCATCACCAAAAGGATGATGGTTACAGTGGCTACAACAAAGATCACCATCACCAAAAGGATGATGGTAAGCTTAACAACAAATCTTGCTATCACCAAAAGGATGAAAGTTTAGACACAATCCAAAGATTTCCATCACCAAAAGGATGATGTCCGTTATTCTGATAAAGTTTCCCACTACAGAGAGTATAATATCAAAGCTACCACCAAAAGGATGATAGTTGACTCATCAACTTCAAAGATCACCGTCACCAAAGGGATGAAGGTAAGATCCAACAACAAAACTTGTTATCACCAAAAGGATTATAATAAGTCAAATAACTTCAATGATCACCATCACCAAAAGGATGAAGGTATAGTCACACAACAAACTTGTTATCACCAAAAGGATGATAATAAGTCGAAACTTAATGATCACCATCACCAAAAGGATGAAGGTAAGTTACAAGACAAAACTTGTTACCACCAAAAGGATGATAATAATTCAAAATAATCACCATCACCAAAAGGATGAAGGTATAATTAAAAACGACATTTGTTACCACCAAAAGGATGATAATAATTCATGACACCGTAAATGATAACTATCACCAAAAGGATGAAGGTAAGTACAAAACTTTAAAACTTGTTATCACCAAAAGGATGACAATAAGCACATAACTCAAATGATCACCATCACCAAAAGGATGAAGGTAAGATCAAAACTTCAAAACTTGTTATCACCAAAAGGATGATAATAAGTCGGCAGTCACCATCACCAAAAGGATGAAGGTACTACAAACAACATAACTAGTTATCACCAAAAAGATGATAATAAGTTACAACAATTTAAATGATCACCATCACCAAAAGGATGAAGGTCAGATAAAAGATGAAACTTGTTACCACCAAAAGGATGATAATAAGTCAACAACTAAAATGATCACCATCACCAAAAGGATGAAGGTAAGATTAAAAGCAAAACTTGTTACCACCAAAAGGATGATAATAAGTCAATAACTTCAAAGGTCACCATCACCAAAAGGATGAAGGTAAGGCCTAATAACAAAACTTGTTATCACCAAAATGATGATAATAAGTTAACGATCACCATCACCAAAAGAATGAAGGTCAGATACAAGACGAAACTTGTTACCACCAAAAGGATGATAATAAGTCAACAACTTTAAATATCATTGACACCAAAAGGATGACAGTAAGATCAAACAAACAGAACTTGTTATCACCAAAAGGATGATAATGAGTCCCTAACTCAAATGGATCACTGTCACCAAAAGGATGAAGGTAGGATCAAACCATAAGACTTGTTATCACCAAAAGGATGATAATAAGTCGACAGTCACTATCACCAAAAGGATGAAGGTACTACAAACAACAGGATTCGTTATCACCAAAAGGATGATAATGAATCAACAATCCTTATGACCACCATCATCAAAAGGATAAAGGTAAGATCAAACAACAAAACTTGTTACCATCAAAAGGATGATAATAAGTCCATATAACTTCGAATATCACTGACACCAAAAGGATGACAGTAAGATTAATAACAAAACTTGTTACCACCAAAAGGATGATAATAAGTCACACAACTCAAATGATCACCATCACCAAAAGGATGAAGGTAAGATCAAAAACAAAACTTGTTACCACCAAAAGGATGATAATAAGTCCATAACTCGAATGGTCACCGTCATCAAAATGATGAAGGTATGTTTAAACAGAAAAACTCGTTA
The DNA here is from genome assembly GCF_024323335.1 of Lathyrus oleraceus. Lineage (NCBI taxonomy): Eukaryota > Viridiplantae > Streptophyta > Magnoliopsida > Fabales > Fabaceae > Lathyrus > Lathyrus oleraceus. Next base: position 84,616,058 of record NC_066581.1, read on the forward strand.
CCACCAAAAGGATGATAATAAGTCGACAATCACCATCACCAAAAGGATGAAGGTAAAATTAACAACAAAACTTGTTACCACAAAAAGGATGATAATAAGTTATAATAACTTCAAATGTTGTTGACACCAAAAGGATGACAGTGGGATTGGACTTTCCAAATGTCACCATCACCAAAAGGATGATAGCTTAAACCAAACTTCGTAATCTCTATCACCAAAAAGATGATATTTATATTGAACTGGACGTCATCACCAAAAGAATGATGATTGAACCACATAGACTACCATCAGCGAGAGGATGATGGTTGAACCAACATGACAATGATCCTTATCACCACAAGGATCGCCGACACCAAAAGGATGACGGTAGGCTGTAATAATTATAGAGGTCACCATTCACCAAAAGGATGAAGGTTATGCCATAACTTCAAGGATCGCTGACACCAAAAGGATGGTTGTAAGATCAGAAATACCAGAGATTCCCCATTACCAAAAGGATAACGGTTATCGTAAACAGGACGATGATTAATATTATTCCTCAATGGACTTTCACCAAAAGGATGATAGTGAGCAAAATATTGGAAAATAAGGTTACTGACAAAGTTCAAAAAACTCGACTTGTTGGGGTAGTATTGGAACATTATTGGTCAAGACTTGCTTGGGGTATCAACAACAAAAGGTTGCAGAACCAATGTTCTCTGGGGAGATGTAGTTTCTGTCAACAAAAGGGTACAGGAAACGACTTGTTGAGGGACACTCAACGCTAAACAAGGTAAGTGTTTAGAGAAAAAAATTTGACTTGGCTGAGGATAACATCTTATCAACAAAAGGTTGAAGGATGTAACTAAATGGGGAACGCCCGATAGTAGGGTAGGAACTCACTTAGAGGAAGTGACAATGACTCAACTAAGGGTTAGCCTGGATGCCTACGACTAAACCTTGGAGTTTGATCCGCGCTATATGCGTAAATGCCATGTATGTATTATGTACGAGGTGATGCATATGATGCATGTGATGCATGTTCGTATGCAGAGGATGATTGGTTTGTTTGGGATTGGCCCCCCTTTCAAAGGCGATGTATTTTGTGGAAACCAGTGCTGGTTGTATTAGTTTTTGTGTGTGTGCCAGCAAGGTGGACTTTGGTTTTTCTGGTAATTGTCAATGTGGATATGACTGTTGATTGGTGGGAGGGATCTGACTTCCCGACACTCGGTAGTTGATGATGTGATGAACACGCAATAGGTGTGGATACTCTTGGTGCCCCAAGTTTGCTCTTTTGCTGATATATGGTGTATTTGTCTTTGAGAAGATCTTGATTTCTTCTTCTGATGCATTTGGCCAACCTGTAACTAAGCATAGCGACGTGATCAGCGCATGATGATTATGCCTTTGACGTGTCCTAAGGATTCTTGTCAAAATATGATGTTGCACTAACGTGAACTTTCGATGTTTTTGTTGTCAATTCAAGCAGTCACTAGTGTCTGATGCAATCTGCTTGACTGACTTGAAGATATGAAGGGAATTTTGCCCCTTGCAACTTCTCTTGCCCCTGACTAGCCTTTGAGGGACCTGCCCCAGGCGGGCTGAGTTTTGAAGTGTTTTTTCTCCCTAATCAACCGATGCTTGGAGATTTGTCTTATACTTACTACTTCTTAAGTCATCATAATCAAAAAGATGCCATTCCCCTGATCCATAGGATTATGAGATGGTCTCGATTCGTGTCAACACCAACGATCAAGTGCCTCTTGAATTGCCCCTTGTTGGAATTTTCTCGATGTCAAGCACTGACTGACAATTAAGAATTGTTATTCAAGAAATGATGATTTTAATGCAACAGTTATGCAAGTTTTGAAAAACAATCATTCACTTGGGAGTGTTGTGGTAGTGTGTGGTGAGTGGATCATGTGTCCAATCGCGATGCTTGATTTAGCTAGCGTGTGAGTGACATAGTGAGAAGAGAATATTAGTAAATCTCTAGGAGTCAGTTTACTCAACCTTGCTATAGTATGCTCTCAGAATAAACCCTACTTTAATTAGGTCTTTTGAGGGTTGTAACGTGACTTGGTTCATGGTTATTGAAACAAAAGGATATAAGGCTCAAAGTTTATTTTAACCCACCCCTTCTTCATGATGATCTCCAATCCTACGTTCAATTAATTCACACACATTCGTCTTTTGCAGGTGTAAGGATAAAGATGGTGATTCAAGGTCTCTTGGAATGGCAGCCACCTTATTTCGTTTTTTGGATGTCGGTGACCCTTTTGATTTTGGTATGATGGTCATTGAATCCTGTTTTGTTTTGTTGGAGACTTTCATTGTCTCTTTCGATTTTTATTTTGATCCCTAACTTTTGCATGGACCGCTTGTTGAAGCTTTAATCCATCGGGATTGCCCTAGTTTTTGCCTAAGTCTCCTTTTAGGGTGTTGGACTTAGCGGGCTCTTTTTTTGGATTTTTTGAAGATTGTGACTGCCAAGTCATTGGTCATTGAAGAACAACCGACATAAAATTTGGATTTGTATGGTTCCTTCGACACTTCAAGATGTGTGCGAAGAATATCATGTGATTGATCCTTGTATAGAATCTTTCATTTTGTAATTTGAATGTGTAGTCAGATTAACTGAACACTATCCTGCCCCAGGTTAAGCGTAAGGGTTCGTAGATCCGAAAGAAACTCCTACTTCTAGGCTTGAAGTGGTTGACTAGGGATTAACTCCTTATCTCTCCAGTATTTGGGGATTTGAAACAATGCCTGTACATCATTAGCAAGGTTTTATCCGAAAGCATATGATCAGCAATTATGAGTATTGTGTTTTCGTCATCCTCCTTCCAACATTTACTAACAATAGTGTGATAAAGGAGGTGAAGTGGAAAAGTATGTGTTTGTGATTTGCAAATGTGATAATATGAGTGAATATGAAAGATTGATTTAAAGCATGCATAATCATCCCATTAATAAAACCAAATACAAATAACAATGTTTAAAGCATACAGTACTTAGACAAACAAGATCAAATTACAAGAATGCAAAATGGTAAAAATGGCATAATGATTGCCTTCATTCAAAGCAACGGGACTTCGTTTCTTGACTCTTTGTTGGGAGTTGTTATGCTTGTTCAGGCTGATGAGAGGCTTTATCTTCGAGCTTCACGCGACTCTGCGTGCGCCGGCATGGGATTGGTTGCAACGATTGGCCTCACTAGAGTGAATGTAACTGCCTTGCTGTCAATCAAGTCTTGAACCTTGTGTTTGAAGGCCTTACAGTTCTCTATTGTATGCCCTGGGGCACCCATGTGATACTCGCAGTGAGCATCAGTGTCATAGCCTGGTGGATAAGGTGGAGTTGCAGGTGTTAGCTCCTTCAGAACAACCGATCCATCCTTTAGCAGGTAGGGGAGGATCTTGCTATATGGTACTGGCAAAGGATCGAAATGTCTTTCTGGCCTTCTTGCCCTCTGCTGATTAGGTTGACGTTGTTGTGGAGCACGTTGCTATTGATTTTGATATGGCTGCTGGTAAGCTGGCTGTTGATAAGGTTGTTGATACGGTTGTTGATAGGGTGGCTGATATGGTGTCGGGATTACCGCGGAAACCTGATGATAAGGCGTATGAGCATACGAAGGTGCCCTATATCCTCCTCCTCTCATTATGGCATTGGTCTGACCTTCTAGCTTCTTTGGGAGATTAGGATAAGGCTTCTTCATCCCACTTGAAGCATTAGCAGCACAAGGTAGCTTTCCTTTCTTGATCTGGCTCTCGATCCGTTCTCCCACAGAGACCACCTCAGCAAAAGTTGGGAATCTGGATCCTACCATTTTCTCCATGTATTGGGTATGCAGAGTTCCCATAAACATGTCAATTAGCTCTTTGTCAAGGAGATGAGGTTGGATACGAGCTGCAAGCTCTCTCCACCGCTGTGCGTACTCCTTGAATGACTCATTGTTGCGTTGAGTCATGTCTTGCAGTTATGTGCGATTGGGTGCTAGATTAGTATTGTACTGATAATGCCTAAGGAAGGCTTCAGCAATGTCTCTCTATGACTGGACCTGACCTCTCTCTAATTGCATGTACCACTCCAAGGATGCCCCACTTAGGCTATCTTGGAAGTAATGAATCAGGAGTTGATCATTACTAACGTGGGCAACCATCTTACGACAGTAAGCTCTGAGATGGGTTCTAGGGTAGCTGATCCCTTTGTACTTGTCAAAGTCCGGGACTTTGAACTTCTGCGGAATCACAAGGCCTGGCACTAAGCACATACCAACAACATCCAAACCGGGAGTAGTGTGAACCTCCAAGGACTTGAATTTCTCTTCTAAAGGATGAAGTCTCTCAACAGCTGGGCCTGGGAGACCTCCAACAATAGGTTTGATGGGTTGTGGCATGAAGAAAGCGTCATACGGATCTTCATCACCCATCAAGGATCCATGGCGAGCAGCAGAATGCTCATGAGGGTTCATGTTGACCATGGGGATCGGAATAGGGATCGTCCCTCCTCTAGGTTGGGTAGGGTTACCATCAAGTTCAGTTACTCCAAGGATGCTAAGTGATGGCGATCCAAACTGAGCAGCAACTTTCCTGGCTTCGGCGCTGGTCTCGGCATCGTTTTCCTTTTGGGCCAAGAGTAACATGGTCTCGAGCAAGCGATCCATCTTTGCCTGCATGGAGTCAATGTCTGTCCTCATCGAGACTTAGTTTGCCTCAAGCTGTTCGAGTGTCATCTTGTAGTTGCGGTGTGTCTCGTACCGGTGTCGAGTAGTCAGTGTTACTGGACAAAGGGTAGAATATGGTGTAAGTTTTTATTTCTGGAAGATGATATGCAATGCATGTTTATGGTATGCAAATGCATGAAATTTTTCCATGTTTTCGCAGAGAAATACAGACTCAAAATTATCCACATGTCGAGTACATCAGTATAACTGGAAGAAGAAAAGGTTTCTCTGATTACAAGAAATTCCCCAAAGATAGGTTCTAAAGTTATGTTTTCAAGGAAGGAACTTAGACTCACAGATCAAGTTCAAAACTTCCTCGCAATGGTGGGCTAGCCACATTATGATGTGAGTTCCGAAATGATCTAATTTAAGTGGGATTCTCGTATCATTCGATCAGGGTGTAGACCCTTCGGTTCAATACTACATAATCACCAATCATGAAAACAAAACATGGGTTTAAGGCAAGGTCCCTAGAGTCACGGATCGTATTTAGAACCTCCCCACAATAATGGGCTAGCCATATTGTGATGGAAATTCCAAACAGATCTACTATAGGTGGAGTCTTCGTATTGTCCCAATGAGGTGTACACCCCTCGGTTGAATACTACACAACTCCGGGTTCTAAGTTTTTCTCGAAGCTCAGGTGTGAAGCTTATCTCACATCATACATCAGTCCCATATCAAAGTATCAAAAGACATTACATACAAGAAACATAATAAAATACAAAGAAACAAGCACGGGAGATAAGAACGTCTTCTAACCATCATAGCAAAATCAAACTAAGTTAGGCTAGACTCTCTCTTGCTTGGAGTAATGTCCCCAGCAGAGTCGCCAGTTTGTCGCACCTCGAAAACGATAATGCGATCCCTCGCGATGGAACGCAGAAAAATGTTGTTTGAAACAGAGTCGCCACCGAACTTTATTCATTCCAATGAAGGAATAGGAAAATATCGAGAAAACCTTTAGGAAAATAGAATAATGGTCATCGCAACCAAATTCGGGTTCGGGAGTCGATTACGCAAGGGGAAGGTATTAGCACCCCTCACGTCCATTGTACTCAACGGGAACCTTTTAATCTGATTTTGCTATCTAAATGTTAGTTGACTGTTATTTTCTTGCTTCGAGTAATTAGAATTGATGACAGATATGGATGAAGACCTCAGGAGGGGGAAATGGGAGGTTTTTTATTAGCGTGCTCGCGAAGATACAACAATCTCATGCCTACGTATCCTTATAGTGCAATAAGGAAATCAGAGCATTCGTAGTTCGGGATACTACGAATATTTGGTGTGTTTTGTTTTGATGAACGACTGTGTAGGTCGGCGTTCTAACGGCTAAACGCTGACATTATCTACTCTCGATGGAGGCTCTAGCATTGGTTTGTTGTGCGCATTAGAAAGGATTTACAGTGTTCTTTTTGAGAGAAGGGTTTTGGTCACGCGGGGGTGACGAGTTGAATTGATGTGTTTGGGTGTTTTGGTTTGGTTTCGATCGTTCGGGGGCGAGAAATTTGGTTTGTTTGAGATGTTTTTGAAGAACGACGGAAGATTGAGCAATATGGTGCACACCAATCGTCCAATTCTTTCGAGGAATAATAAGGCGAACTCCTTCTACCCCTTTTTTCGTTCGAATTATTTTTGAAAGTTTGTTTGCGGATGTTGAATATGCACGATAGTGAGGCGTACGCCTCCTACTTGCTTATTCAAAGAATAATGAGGTGTGCGCCCTTATTCCCTTATCCAAGTTTAATTAAAATGTATTAATCGGAAGTCGATGATTTGTGCAATATGGCGATCACCAATTATTCAAATAATTGAGAGATGGCGAGGCGAACGCCTCCCATCTTTTATCATCCGAAGTTTAAATTATAAAAGATATGTTTTTAGATGTCGTATTTGATATAGGAAGATAATTTGAATTTTGAATTGGTAGGTTTGGAAAAGTCGATGATTTGAGTAATGTGGCGTACGCCAATTATTCAAATAATCAAGGAATGGTGAGGTGAACGTCTCCCATTCTCTTCATTTGAAGTTTAATTTGTAAAGTTTGTTATTGTGAAATTGTATTCTATATAAAAGGTGATTTTGAATTTATTCAATTGTGGTTTTGATTTGATGACGAAGATTCGAGCAATGTGGCGTACGCCAATTATTCGAATAATCGAAAGATAGTGAGGCAAACGCCTCCCATCCTTTTATTATCAGAAATTTGGAATTAAAAGGATTTAGAACTTATAGTTAATTTGAAAGAAATGATTTTAACTTAGTCTTAAAGTAATTTGAATTTAGAAATTATATTTGATTTGGAAAAGTAATTTGAATCGGTATTTGGTTACAATTTTAGTTGGGTGACGAATATTCAAGCAATATGGCGTACGCCAATCATTCGAGTAATTGAGAAATAGTGAAGCGGACGCTTTCTATATTCTTTTTCATCCAAATTTAAATTAATAAAAATCTTAAGGAGTTATATTGATTTGAGAAGGATTTGAATTTGTACCCTTTTGTAGAGTTTTAATTGAGAGTAGGACCATATTGTATCAAAGCAATTTAATTATATTAGCAAAAATGATTTGTGTAACGACTTGGAAATTATTCTAAAATACTTAGAACTGCTAAGTTAAATGTAATTTCAACATGATAATGACTTTTGAAAAGAGATAAAAAACAAATGAAATCCTAACATAATTATTAATAACATTTTCCTCAATGAAAACTAATTAATTTTTTTTATAGTTTTTTATAAAGAACAAATAAAACAAAAAAAAATAATAAATAAAAATAATAATTTTTAGTTATCCTTCTCTAAAACCAAATGGCCAGGCTTATCATGATAACCTGTTAATCATTTTTATTTTAACATAAATTTTTCATAACTTTAAATTGATAAGTTACATAAAAACAACATGGAATAAGCCTACCACTCCAATGACCCATGAACACCAATGACCCGAAATTAACATGATTAAACCTCCATCACATGTATGTGCGGAAACGAGGGCAGTTGGAAAATTGATATTTCTAGATTACTTGTCCATAGTCAAAGCCGGAAAAGAATAAAACAGAGTGAAGGAAAAGAAGATACAAGAAAACATGCGACGGAATGGGAATTTCTTGACAAGTAGCTTAAATATCCCTAATATATTAATCTCTTGAGAAGTGAAACAAAATCATATGAAACACCATATCCACACTTTGAATAGTTACAATAGAAACAGATTATGATGGCAACTACGATGAGTGAAGGCTACAAGTAATACTCCGTAATAAATTAAATAAGCAACAACACGATCGAATTATGTTATCAAAAATGCACCAGAAGAGAAATCATTGTATACAACCAAATTAACATATACATAATCAAAAAATAAAAATAACAACTACAGCAAACAATACCAAATCAAGGCGGATACGATGGAAACCGTCATCGTAAAGTCGAACCGACGTTGAGGCTAAGGATAAAAATCTGGTTTAAAAATGCAATGTAATAAAACACAACCATGGTACCACATTCCTACAATTGCATAATCGTTATAAAATAAAAACGGGGAAATCCTCAACAAAGTGAAAAGAAACAGCCGTCGTATTACCGATTTATTCGTATCTCACACACTTATCTACACTCATTCAACATGACAACAGAATATCAGTAGCCAAATAGCAATGAAATTTTCAATACTCATGACAAAGTACACATTAAAACCGAATAAGCTCATAATTTAAGTTGTTACCGAGTTAATGTGAGAACAGATAAAAGTAATGGCTAGGCGCTGCGTTATTACTGACCCACGTTCAAAGCTCTACTCCTGTCGGTGGAAGGCGACGCAGTTGCTTCACGTGACGATGGAAAATGTGGAGGTCTTCATTAGAAATTGTAGTGGCCGATTTTCCAGTGACTTATTGATAATGGAAACGGCAAATGGGTCGTGCGATGGAGAAGTGGAAGAGGAACGAAGGTGTTGGTTGTTGGACGGTGGTTGGTTTTGAGAGTGAATCGGAACGGAGAGGAAGATGGACGGTGTTCGTTGTGAAGGTGATATGGTGATGACGACGGTGGATGGAGGGCTAAGTGTTTGAAGTGTGATGGTTGAAAGTGTTTACGTTGAGGGTTCGTTCGCAGTAGGTTGCCGGAGAGTAGATCGGCGGCGCGAGGTGATGTACGGGTTAAGGTTGTTGGTGGTCGACAAAAGATTTAGGTGGGAACGTGGTTACAGTGGTGGATTTTGAAGAAGCACGGCGGTGGTTTGAAGTGGGATGGTGTTGGGAAGAGGAAGATGACGGAGGTGAAGGTGGGTGTGTGGTTGAGGGAAGAGAGAGACGTTGAGAGAGGCAGGTGAATAGTGAAGTTTGGTAGGTGTGTATAGGGGGTAATTGACGTGTGTGTGAGAGAGGGAGTAATGGTTAATGAGTGCTGAGAGAGTTAGGGGTATTAATGATGAGTGGAGAGTGAGGTCAGGTAACGTGTAGCGAATGTGAGAGGGATTTGTGAGGATTTGTTGAGTGGGTCAGCTAGAATAGTATGCGTGAGAGAGCCACGTGAATGGAGTGTGATGAGAGAAAGAGACGTTGAGAGAGGGAGAGAGGCGTTAGGTGATAGCTGGCAATTTTAGAAGGGATCCAATGTGCTAGCTGTCAATGATTCCTTGGACCAACCTATTGTATTATTATTTCTATTACTATAAAAAAGAGTTTAGGAATAAATTCAAAATCAAATAAGATAACCTTAAAATAATTGCTTATTTACTTTTATTTAACTTTATTGATTATTTTGAAAAAAAAATGACCTAAGGCAACTAAAAATATCGGGCAAAAAAGTGTTCGAAAAATTAAATCGGATGTACTAAAATGATCAACACAAAATATACTTATTGAAAAAATACAGCATTTCTTCAAATTCTGAAATAAATTTATACCGGTTAAAAGGCTCAGGCGGGTCAAAATGTAACCGAAACAGCCGCTGAAAAATACAACGAGCACACCAGATTAAACTACATGAACCGTAGATTAATAATACCGGTGTCTGTGATTTTAATTTTGAAACTTTTTACCCGCTGATCTTGCACATTCTTGAGAAATAATTTAACCGATTTGTCTGTATTCTCAATAAATTTATTCTAACTGATATTCTAGGTATTATTTATGATGAAATGTATGTCATGCTATGCATATGATGCAAAAATAAAAATGAAATCAATTGTATGAAAATTTAAATATGCCCGGACAAAATTGGGGTATGACAGGAAAGTACTCGTAAATCCAACAATGTTACAATATAAAAACATAATAAACAAAATAAATTAAATTAACATACTTTATAAAATTAATTAACACATAATAAACAAAATTAAATTATATAACTGTAGGAGAGTAGGATATCCACTGAGCTGCTTGCAACTAAACATGGACGCATCTCCAAGGTATCTGTATAGGGTAACCAATGCAGCTACTCCCCAACTGTATCCCGAACATCTATCTAAATCCGTAAATAGTAAGAGATATCGGGCCTCTACAAGAGTAAAGGTCTTGTCGACAAAAGTTGTGGAGCCCACAAACATCAACAAATATGCTCTAGTCGCATATGCCCAACTAGAAGCAAATATATGTTGTACGAATAAATCGTATAACAACTCCAATTTATAATAAGAACCCCTGCAGCTACGAACATGTGTTTATGCCTCACTATGTGACACCCCTAAGTAGTCAACATCAAGTTCAACAACAACCTCTTTAGTGACATCTTGAGGACTCCAGAACACACCCCTGATGGGTGTCGCAGCCTAAAAAATATAGTATGCGAAAAAACAACCGGCGAGAAAGAAATGACAGAAGAGTCGCCACCGTGTGTTATTTATCCCAAAGGAGGGAAAGGAAACGCTCGAAGTAAACCTGGAGAAAGGAAAGGAAAAGACAAGGTCTCGCAACCAAATCTTGGGTTCGGGAGTCGATTATGCAAAGGGAAGGTATTAGCACCCCTACGCATCCGTAGTACTCTACGGGATCCACTCTTGTTGTTCTTGTCTAAAGGGTGTGTGTTTATCTAATGTACTATTTACTAAAAGAAAGGGTCAAAGAAAATGACTCGCACGGATGTCGCATCCACTGCATACGTATCTCATATGAATATGAGAATCAGAGTCTTTGTAGCTCGGTTACCTAGGGGTTAAGGGTAATTGTGCTCGCTAAGACATCGCGTCTTATGCCTACGTATCTCATCGGGAATGAGAATCAGAGCAAAACGTAGTTCAAACTAACTAAGGGAATAAGGGTCTTGATTGCAACTAGGGCAAGATAAAAGGAAAGTCTCGATCGCAACGAGGGCGAGAGAAAGGATCGCAACGAGGGCGAAAGCAAACAAGGATTAGTTGTTAGTTGTTAGTCAAACTCGGCAAGACATCGCATCTTGTGCCTACGTATCTCATCTGAACATGAGAATCAGAGTTGCCGTAGTTAGGCTACATAGGGGTTGCCATCTGAACATGGACTTACAAAGGAGGACACCAGTTGTGTCAAAGGAGAGTGGGCAATGTGTTCACGTCCTAGCAGCAGGTGTCGTAGCTTGCTGAATCGAGTCTTAGGCAGTTACCTCTTTGCAATAGAACGGACTACATGCCACAAGATCGGAGATGCTCGGAAAGGTCTAGAAGTGGGGGAAGCTCTGCCCTAGAGTTGTCATGCGATATGTACTTAAGTGTTAGGATTTACAAATGGGAATATCTACCTAATGTTAGCATGCAAAGAATATGGGAATTCTACCTATGTTATCATACAAAAGAATAAGGGAATCCTACCTATGTTATCATACAAAAGGATATGGTAATCCTACCTATGTTATCATACAAAGGGTTCTATCTAATGGGTGCTACCTAATCGGAACAAGAATTGACGAGTGGAGCAAGGGGAGGTGTTAGGGATAAGGGTAGATGGCGATGCATGAAGCAATCGACTTACAAGGTTGATGGCGATGCATAAAGAAATCGACTTACAAGGTTGATGGCGATGCATAAAGCAATCGACTTACAAGGTAAATGGATGAATACGTGTTGGTTCTGTTAAGTTTTGAAAATGATTACTCGACGTTGGATCGAAGTTTTGATCTTGTTATGAAATGGTTATCGGATGTTCATTTTATTTCTTATATTAACAGATGAATAAAGAATTAGAGAAATAAACATTATACAATTCATGGGAGAGGGATACATTTGTAATGAATGGGGATTATACATGGCAATCAAACAATAATAATATACGCCTCATACAACATACAAGTAGGCCACAGTTAATCAAACAAGTAAGATATAAACAAGTATATAATCAAATCAAATAATCAAAGAATGAAATAATAAGACATTAAACAATGTATGACAAGTATAAACATGTTAAACAATCAATCAATAGAAGCATGGATGAAAGAAACAAGTGTAAAAAATATCAGATGAAATCAGACAAGTGAAACTATGCACACAAAGAATCAATGAATAATTTAATCGGGAAATGATGCAAGGATCAAATAAAATTGAGATGAAAGGCCTCTAACACATGGCATATGAGATGAACAAGGGAGGATCAAAAGATCTCTTCAATTGCCTTAAGCAATCCCTAAGTCAAACATCAATCATAGAAAAGTCAACCGAAAAGTCAAGTCAACTTAAAAATTATCAAATAAATAGTAAATTAATCACAAAAATTATGAAAAATTAAATTAAGTTAGGTGGGGTCAGGACATCATCATCCCCCAAAGATATTTCAAAAATAATGAAAATTCGTTATTGAATTAGTTGAATCAAAACAAAGGTCAAACCAAAAGTCAAACAACAAGACTAGGTTAGAAATAAATCAAAAGTAAATTGAAAATGGGAAATAAAAATTCAATAAAAGGTCAAGTTGACCATGAGACATTGGTCAACCATCATCCCAAAAAATCAGAATCTAAAAATAATATTAAGTTATGGAAATAAAATAAATGAAAAAAAGTGTGTTAAAATGACCTATTTGACAAAAATAATTAAAATAAAGTACTTGCATTAAATAAAAACAAAAATAAAAATTAAAATAAATTAAATGAAACATTTAAGAATGTAAAAAATATTTTTGGTATTTTTTATAAATGAATAAAATAATTTATTAATTTAAAATGAAAACAGAAAAAATAAAAATGAATTGAAAAATAAAACAAATGAAATGGAATTGGGCTTTGAATGTGGGGGGCGGATAGCAGTGCTGGTAAGGCCCACGGTCCAACTGAGTTTATTCAAATGTGACAATATTAATAAAATGTGACATAAAAAAAATACATGTGACCTAACTTGGACCGGTCAGCTCCACTTACTGCACAAAAAGACAAAAGAAAACGGATGGTGGTGATTAGAAGGGGCGCGCACGATCGGACGTCCATCATGACGCCACGCGCCCTTTTCCATGCAAACGTAACAAACAGCCTTGAATCATGCAGGCTGGACGCGTGAAAACACAGGTTGCCTTCTCCAACTTCCACAACGAAATGCGAAGGCTATAGTCCATCAAATGACTTGAAATAAAGACCAAAAATCATGTATGAAACGAGAGGAACACTGTGGTATCTTACTTCATTAAAAATGGTGATTTAAACATGGTGAAAAGTGGACAGCAAGGTGGACATGTAAGCACAAGTGTGAGCAGAAAAATTAATATTTACAAAACTCAACAAAACCAACAAGCATATGGTTAGCAATGTACACAAGCATGGAACAAAATATGAGCATGGCAAAATAGCATGATGATGAGCATGGTGGTGGCATGAGAAAAAAAATAGTAGCAAGCATCATGTAATGGTGAGCATAAGAAACTACATATGTCCATGGAATAAAAAGTAAGAAGCTTACCTAGTGGAGACAAAGTCCAATGCCTCTTGGTATTGAGGGAATGAAGGAAGGAGAAAAGGGCTCTTGATGCTTCAATGCTTGTGAAATGGAGGAGGAAAGAAAATGGATCTTGAACTTTTTGCTTGCTCACTCTTACTTTGCTTGAAAAATGTAGCCACCCTTCAGATTAGGGTTTCAAGGTTTATGTATGTTGGTTTCAAATGTCCTTAATGGGCTTTAGTTCACTTTGCTTTGGTTGTGTGCATTTGGAACAAATTTGGCAAGGTGAGGTGGTATTAGGAAATGACCTATTTTGGCATGGTTTAAGTGAGTTGAACCAAAAGTACATGATCAAATAAGGAAAAGCATGTGGCTAGTCGAATTTGTGGTCTGGCTGCAGCAAGGCAAGGCTTGAAAATAAGCTCAAATGAGTGACTTTTGGACCATGTATCTTGATGATTGTGTGACCAAATGGCAAGGTAATGAAAGCAGTAGCAAGAGGGCATGGAACTTAGAATTTTCCATGTTGAACATATCTTGAAATGATGAGTGGAAAGGGATGGAAAATAGCCATGAAGTTCAAGTTTCAAGGCTGCAAAAACAGTTGGGCCAGTTTAGCCTAAATGCTGTCCAAAAGTTTAGTTCATGATGCCAACTTTAGATGAATGCATCTCTCCAACCAATAATCCAAATGAGGTGATTCCAAAAGGATGTGGAAGAGGGCATAACAAGGTACAATTGTCATGAAGAAAGTGTTTCCATAAGATGCCTTGAAGTGCAAGAAATCTGGCCCATAAGTCTTGACAAATTTTGCAATTTTTGGACTTGGAAAATTTTCTAAGTGTCTTAAAATAAAGTCCTACTTTGACCAAGCATAACTTTCTCAATTTTAATCCAAATGAAACAAACTATATATCTCTAGAAAGCTTGGAACAAGAGGAACAACTTTCATGTTGGAGAAATTTTCAAATGGAGATTTCATCTTGATGGAAAATTGGCTTAAAGTGGATGCAAAAACCATAAAAACTTGCCTTAAATGGAAAGTCAAACATTTCCACATTTAGTAACTTTTCCAAATCTTGATTAAATGGTGAATCCATGATCCAATCTTGGTCAAATTTCACATGTGGGATTCCTTGGGCATGAATTTTGAGATCCCACCTTCAAAATGTCAGGAGTTGACTTTTTGACTCCACAGTTGACTTTTCCCAAATCGTCTAATTCCCGATTCCATTGATCAAATGAGGCACCTCTGGCTCAAATAAAGAGCTGATTTTTTGCATGTAGACCCTTATGGACATGTGGAGGGCCATGGAAATGAGTTTCAATCAAGGAATCAAAAATAAACCGATTTTATACCAAACCCTAATTTTAGGGCAAAAGTGACTAGGATCTGACTGCACAAGTTGCCAAAGGATATTTCTGTGATAATTGTGGATCTTCTTAGGCCAAGATGCTTCTCTAATCGTGACATGGATGAGACCTTCTACTTCCAATCAAATATTTCCTGTTGCAGATGACCTTGAAACCCTGATTTCTGATTAAATTCATATGCACACTCTGAAAGCTCTGAATCTTCCACTAATGAACTGAAGACCATAATAAAACATATGGAACCCCCTAAGACCCTTGAGACTTGTATATTTGGAGAATGAAACTCAATTCTCAATCTTGCTCTGTGTAGGCTCCTTCTGTTAAGGAGTGATCAATAAAACCCTGATTTCCCAAGTCAATGATGCAGTATGCAATGAGCATGACCTAGTATGGTGCTAATGCAATGTAAAATACAATCCCATGCTTCCAAAAAATGAAAGGGTAAATTTGGGGGTGTTACAGCTGCCCCTATTCAATCAACTAGAGACCTGAAAGGGAGATAGCAGCGGCTTTCGCACTTTCGAGGTATCAAGGGATTGAATACAATAAAAACCCGGAAATTTACACTGAAGTGAAGTGAAGTAACAATGTCTGTCAGAATCGGCAAAGGGGTGGTTTTGAGCAAGAATCCGTCTGGTACGGTGAAAGTCGGTCTGTACACCGAAAGAAGAGAATGTTAGCCTGAATACCAAAATAAATGGTAACATAGAGATAACCATGGCCTGAGTGCCGCTCATCAGTTTGAATATAGGAAATGACTTCGATCCGATCATCGGGAGGTATGAGATAATTAATATCGGTCTGAACACCGAGAGGCTGGCCTGAATGCCACAAGTTGCATCGACCTGAACGTCGGAAACTTCTTCGATCTGAATATCGGAAAACTGGCCTGAATGTCACTTCGGTCTGGATACCGGAAACTGGCCTGAATGCCACAAGTTGCATCGACCTGAATGTCGGAAACTTCTTCGATCTGAATATCGGAAAACTGGCCTGAATGCCACTTCGGTCTGGATACCGGAAACTGGCCTGAATGCCACAAGTTGCATCGACCTGAATATCGGAAACTTCTTCGATTTGAATATCGGAAAACTGGCCTGAATGCCACTTCGGTCTGGATACCAGAAACTGGCCTGAATGCCACAAGTTGCATCGACCTGAATGTCGGAAACTTCTTCGATCTGAATATCGGAAAACTGGCCTAAATGCCACTTCGGTTTGGATACCGGAAACTAGCCTGAATGCCACAAGTTGCATCGACCTGAATGTCAGAAACTTCTTCGATCTGAATATCGGAAAACTTTCATGCCTGTCAGCATCGGCAAAAATAGGGAAAATGATAATTGAGGCGGCACGTGGGCCAACGATCCCTGCTGGGGATAATAAGTCATGAACAACCTTCAGTCTGAGCACTGGAAACAAACTTTTGGCTTATCACTTGGGATACCGAGAATGTTTTATGCTTACATGCGTATGTTTGAATTTTGCGATGGCGTAATGCTCCATGAAAATGGAAATGCTACGCGATTTGGGAGGATGCAATGCGATATGATTCTACATGCAGGGATGCGAAATGCTGGGTAGAATGCCAAGCTGAGGCAAGAAATTATGCATGGAAGATGATCACAATCTTCTGGACCCTGGCAACGCTGTTGGAAATACACCGCACAATGAACGCTGTGGGGAAATGACCGGCCATGCGGTGTTCTGACGATAACGAAGTACCGATACTCTGACTGGGGAGAGAATGGCACTGAAAGCTTGATGCTGAGGAAGGCGGCAGTGGTTCTGGAAACCGTAATCTACGAGAGATGACTCAGCAGGGGGAGCAAACAACGATACGGTACCGAGATTATGTTTCAAGGAAAGAGATCATCGATCTGGCATCGAACTCTGAGGAGCAGCTGCTTCTGCTGGGAAGATATAGTCTAGCACTGTCAACTCTACTGGGGAGTGTATAATCTGAAACCGCCGCTTGGGGGGAGTGCAGTAGCGAGAAACTGCTGGGAATTGAAGACTCCAATGCTCTGATCAGCTCTGCAGGAATAAGGTACCAATTATTGAAACAAAACAAATGCGATCGTCTGCCGGGAACCTTAAGGCAATGCCCCGAGTGTACCTGTTCTGAATAGACGATCCAAAGCACTTAGAATTTACAGTAATTTTAAATATTTATTAAGCATGTACCTGTAGAGCTCTTATGTTTCATGATGCAATGTTTATCAAAAATTCGGACGTTATTTTTGCAAACAAAACAGTAAAATGAAAATGAACACATTGATATACTGAATAACATGACTTCATTTATTGAATGGCCTCTGAATATGCATTTACATCAGGAAGCAATCCCTGGAAAGAGGTAATCGCACAAAAGATAAAACATAAATTAATCTAATGGCAATGTGAAATGGATTTCTATTGGGCTCCAATTCTGCTATGACTTGCTCGTCTTCAAGATCCTCTAGATGATCGACTTTCTGAAAAGGGTGATTGGAAAGTTTCCAGTTATCGACATGAGATGAGATTCAGAATTACTTAGAACACAACCATTCGCTTAATCCCTAACTTTTGCCTGGATCGCCCTTTCGGGTTTTCAATCCACCGGGATACCCATTCTTGCCTAAGTTACCCTTTCAGGTTTTCAACTTACCGGGTGTACAATCTTTTCATTTTTAATCCCTAATTTTTGTCCGAACCTTTTTCCTTTTCTTGGTTCATCAGGATGCCCATTTTTGCCTGGACTATTCTTTTTATTGTCCAACGGGTCTATTTTATGTGAAGTATTTTTTAACTGCGTCTGAGTTCACAGGGGAAGTGAAGTCTTCACCATCCATAGTTGCAAGCATTAAGGCCCCACCATCAAAAATCTTGGTGACAATATACGGTCCCTCATAGTTAGGAGTCCACTTGCCCCTGTGATCTGTCTAAGGAGGAAGGATCCTTTTCAAAACTAAATCTCCAACTTGGTAACACCGAGGATGCACTTTTCGATCAAAGGCTCTCTTCATCCGACTCTGATACAACTGCCCATGACAAATGGCTGCCATTCGTTTCTCTTCAATAAGACTCAACTCGTTGAATCTTGTTCGAATCCATTCAGCTTCGTCCAACTTGACATCCAATAGGACTCTTAGGGAAGGAATCTCCACTTCAACAGGCAGGACCGCTTCCATACCATACACAAGGGAGTAAGGGGTTTCCCCGGTCGATGTACGTACTGAGGTGCGGTACCCATGCAAGGCGAAGGGTAGCATCTCATGCCAATCTCTGTACGTAACGACCATCTTCTGCACAATCTTCTTTATGTTTTTATTTGCTGCCTCAACAGCACCGTTCATCTTAGGACGATAGGGGGAAGAATTGTGGTGTTGAATGTTGAAGCTCTGACACAACTCCTTCATCATTTTGTTATTGAGATTGGAACCATTATAAGTAATGATTCTTTCGGGAACCCCATAACGACAAATGATTTCTTTCTTGATGAATCGGGAAACCACATGTCTGGTGACATTCGCAAATGACGCTGCTTCGACCCACTTGGTGAAATAGTCGATGGCAACAAGGATGAAGCGATGCCCATTGGAAGCAGTCGGCTCAATCTTTCCAATCATGTCAATGCCCCACATAGCAAACGGCCACGGCGAAGACATCACATTCAGAGGATTTGGCGGCACATGCACCTTATCAGCATAAATCTGACATTTATGACACTTCCGAGCATATTTGAAACAATCTGATTCCATGGTCATCCAATAATAACCCGCTCTCAACAATTCTTAGACATTGCATGTCCGTCGACATGAGTACCGAAGGAGCCTTCATGGACTTCCTGCATTAACATGTCCGCCTCGTGTCTGTCCACGCATCTGAGCAAGACCATGTCAAAGTTTCTCTTATACAATACATCGTCTTTGTTCAAGAAGAAACTGACTGCCAATCTTCTCAAAGTCTTTCTGTCATTGTTGGATGCCCCTGCAGGGTACTCTTGATTCTTCAGAAAGCATTTGATGTCGTGATACCAGGGCTTGTCATCGACTACCAGTTCAGCAGCAAACACATACGCGGCCCTGTCAAGGCGCATCACATCAATTCTGGGAGCATGGTTCCAACGAATCACCCTGATCATGGAGGATAGAGTAGCAAGAGCGTCTTCCATCTGATTCTCATCACGAGGTATATGATACAACTTTACTGTCGTGAAGAAAGTCAACAATCTTCTCGTGTAGTCTCTGTAGGGGACCAGGGTAGACTGGAGAGTATTCCAATCACCATTCACTTGATTGATCACTAGAGCTGAATCTCCGAAGATGTCCAGAGTCTTGATTCTCAAATCAATGGCTTGCTCAATACCCAAGATACAGGCTTCATACTCAGCTTCATTATTGGTGCATTCGAAAGTCAGACGAGCGGTGAAAGGCATATGGGCACCTGTCGGAGTAGTAATGACAACACCAATTCCACTTCCTCTGGCATTGACAGCCCCATCAAACAACAAAGTCCACTTTTCGTCTGGATCAGGTCCCTCCTCAACAACT
The DNA here is from genome assembly GCF_024323335.1 of Lathyrus oleraceus. Classification (NCBI taxonomy): domain Eukaryota; kingdom Viridiplantae; phylum Streptophyta; class Magnoliopsida; order Fabales; family Fabaceae; genus Lathyrus; species Lathyrus oleraceus. The sequence goes on from NC_066581.1 coordinate 84,635,515, forward strand.
GGCTCTTCGCAGTCTTTCATCTTGAGGAACATGATGTCTTCATCTGGAAAATCAAACTTCATCGGCTCATAATCATCAATCGGCTGCTGAGCAAGATAGTCTGACAGAATACTCCCTTTGATGGCTTTCTGGGATGTATACTGGATATCGTACTCTGTCAGTACCATTTGCCAACGAGCAATCCTTCCGGTGAGAGTTGGCTTCTCGAATATATACTTGACTGGATCCATCTTGGAGATCAGTAAGGTTGTGTGAGTCAGCATGTATTGTCTCAACCGCTTAGCAGCCCATGCCAGGGCACAACATGTCTTTTCAAGCATTGAGTATCTCGACTCGCAATCTGTGAATTTCTTACTCAGGTAGTAGATGGCATGCTCTTTCCTACCTGTCTCGTCGTGTTGACCAAGAACACAACCCATGGAATTGTCTGGTACTATCAAGTACATAATCAGCGGTCTCCCTAGGACTGGAGGCATGAGGATAGGGGGATTCTGCAAATACTCTTTTATCTTTTCAAAAGCCCTTTGACAATCGTCATTCCACCTGATAGCCTGATCTTTCCTCAGCAATTTGAAATTTGGCTCACACGTGGCTGTTAGGTGAGAGATGAACCTTGCAATGTAGTTCAACCTCCCTAAGAAACCACAGACTTGCTTCTCTGTTCTTGGCTCAGGCATTTCCTGTATCGCTTTCACTTTGTCAGGATCCACCTCAATCCCTTTTCCGCTAACAACAAAACCCATAATTTTCCAGATCTCACCCCGAAAGTGCACTTGTTCGGATTAAGCCTTAGCTTGAATTTCCTTAACCGTTCAAACAATTTCTGCAGATTCACCAAATGTTCTTCTTCTATCTGAGATTTGGCAATCATATCGTCCACATAAACCTCGATTTCATGATGAATCATATCATGGAACAGAGTCACCATAGCTCGTTGATATGTTGCCCCATCATTTTTCAGACCAAACGGCATCACCTTGTAGCAGAAGGTGCCCCATGGGGTTATGAAAGTTGTCTTCTCCATGTCTTCTGGTGCCATCTTGATTTGGTTATAGCCAGAAAAGCCATCCATGAAGGAGAATACCGAGAACTGAGCAGTGTTATCCACCAAAACGTCGATATGAGGTAATGGGAAATCATCTTTAGGGCTAGCTCTGTTCAGATCCCGGTAGTCAACACACATCCGTACCTTTCCATCCTTTTTAGGTACTGGAACGATATTTTCAACCCATGACGGATAATTTGTGACTGCTAGAAACCCTGCATCCAACTGTTTTTGCACTTCCTCCTTTATCTTGACAGCCATCTCTGGTCTTGTTCTTCTGAGCCTCTACTTGACCGGAGGACAACCCTCTTTGAGAGGTAAACGGTGTACCACAATGTCTGTGTCAAGCCCTGGCATATCCTGATAAGACCAAGCGAAGACGTCAACATACTCTTGCAACAGTTCAATCAACCCCTTCTTCACATCGTCTTCCAAAGCAGCCCCTATCTTGATTTCTTTCTTGACGTCCTCGGTGCCAAGATTAATCACTTCAGTAGACTCTTGATGCGGTTGAATGACCCTTTCCTCCTGTTTTAACATCCTGGCAAGTTCTTCAGGGAGTTCATAGTCTTCATCACCCTCTTCTTCAGCTTGGAAGATTGGATTTTCGAAGTCGCAGCGAGCCATAGCAGAACCGTTATCAATAGGATCCGGTGATGTGCATCTGCATGAGTGATGGTATGTGCTTATGAGTGTGAACAGTGAGTGAAAACTAAACAAAACATTGCCAAATATTTTTATTCTTTTGAAATTTTGAAAACTGCAAAAATAGAAAGACAGTGAACAAGATTTTGAATGCAAAAGACGTCCTTCATTTATGATAAACAATGCAGGTATTCACATAGATGAGCCCTACAATGAGTCATTACGCCCTGGGCGGAACGTAAGACTTGGACATGCATGAATAAACAAAGAAAAATTACTCCTCTAGAAGAGTGACTTGGACAATTTCCTCGGAAGACCAATTGTTGATGACTTCACCAGGGATCCTCGGGCGCACCCAGTTGTCGATGTCGCAATCACTATCCCCATTTTCATCGTTGATCGTAGAGATCTGACCATATTGGATGACGCCAGCACTGGAGAAAGTAATCGGCCCCTGCCGAGTCTGAAGTGCTGAAGTTGTAGAAGTCAACGCTGGCTGGTACCCAATCCCGAACTTGTCGTCTTTCATTGGTAACTCCAACAGACGTCCCCAACCGGGAGCAACACCTGAATCCACCAAGGCTTGCGCCTGCTTGAAAGATGAGATAGGGGCACCTGCTTTAACCTCTTCCATCGGAGCTGCATCCTTGATCTGAACTGACTCAAAAGCCTGACAGAGAGTCTCATGAATTTCACCTTCTACTTCTACATACTTGAAAGTAGACATGTTACTTACCAAGATGTCCTCCTCACCACAGACGGTGATAATTCTTCCATTGACTGGGAACTTGATCTTCTGATGCAGTGTTGAGGAGACTGCCCTAGCATTGTGGATCCAAGGACGACCCAGAAGGCAACTGTACGAGGGACTGATATCCATCACATAGAATACGGTGTTGAAGGTTTGTGATCCAATCTGAATTGGCAATTCTACTTCTCCAAACACCGACCTCTTAGAACCATCGAAGGCTCTCACCATGAGATCGGAAGGTTTCAAGATCAAACCTTCTACTTCTAACTTTGACAGGGCTCTCTTGGGTAGTACATTGAGGGAGGGGCCTGTATCCACCAGAACATGTGACATCACAGTGTCTTTGCATTCCATTGAGATATGCAAAGCCTTGTTATGATTGCGTCCAGCTGGTGTTAAGTCAGAATCAGTAAAACCTAACCCATTGCTTGCATGAACATTTGCAATGATCCCTTCTAGTTGGTTTACTGAAATCTCCTGAGGCACATATGCAACATTAAGGACCTTCAGAAGTGCCTCCCTGTGTGCCTCTGAACACAACAGGAGTGAGAGAATGGATATCTTAGATGGCGTTTGAATCAACCGATCAACTACTTTGTAGTCGCTTTTCTTTATAATTCTTAAGAGCTCGTCCACATCATTCGAGAAAGTAGGCTCTGAGCCAGCCTGGGGCGCAGAGGTACCCTCATTCACAACTTATTTGCCTTTGGCCTTAGCCGCGGCATCAGCACTCTCAGTTCGGGTAACGGGTGGCGAGAATAGTCTGCCACTCCTGGTGAATCGCCCGATTCCACCAACATTGTCCACTGCGGGACCTTCAGCTTCGAGTTCAGACTTCTGACCCTCTTCTACCTTCAATGGTCGTTCCACCCTATGATCGTGCGTGTATACACTCCCCCCATAATGCCACAGAATGGCCCTTTCACTAGTGAAAGGTAAAGGACCAGGGGTTGTGATGGTCATAGTAGATTGTCGCACTGGTGGCATGGGTTGCGCTTCTGGCACACTGATCTGATTAGTTGGGTAGAAAATAGTGATAGTAGCAACATCACAGTCGTACTCAGAAATCTCATTCATTGAAGCATAAACATCCGAAACATCGGAATCAAGTTCATTTACATCAGCATCAACCACATAGTTTGGGGTATTAGCAACAACATTGGAAAAATTAAATACATCATTACGAGTTACAGAATCAGCAGGAACAACATCTGTGAATTCTTCAACAGCATCTTCAAACACCTCTTCAGCTACCCCTTCAGCAAATTCTCTGACAGACAAGTCTTCAACTTGGAGGATACCATTGTCAAGCAAGACCTGGATACCTTACTGCAGCTTCAAGCAACCCTTGCCCTGTATAGCACAATCCAAATAATCCTTCCCACAACCGGGGAAAACATCGGCCTTCAGCAAGCATTCTTTAATCTCCAACAGCGGAGTCTTCAACTTCAACACATCCTTAATGGACTTGGCTTCTCCTTCCAGCATATTAACGTTTGCACCACCATGTTGCGGCATGCGATTGTTGACGACATTAGGAGCCGGTGCAAGGTTGATGGCCTTTGAATCTATGAGGTCTTGAACTACGTGCTTAAAAGCTTTGCAGTACTCAATATTATGGCCAGGTGCCCCAGAGTGGAAGCTACACTTAGCGTTGGCGTCGTAACCCACCGGAAGCCTACCAACAGGAGGAGGCAGAGTGCGTAATTGCACAAGTTGTAGTTGTTGAAGGCTAGAAAGCAACTGAGCGTACGAAATTGGAAGAGTGTCGAAACGCCGGTCCATCATTCTTTGCCTCTGTTGATAGGCGGGTCTGTTTCCCGGTTGTTGTTATTGGTATTGATTCTGTAGACGTTGTGGTTGTTGTTGTTGTTGTAGTGGTGCTGTAGCCGGAATGGTCACAGCCGCAACATATGGTTGTTGATGATAATTCTGGAAACTGTTCCTTCTAACACCTTTGTTCTGATAGGAAGTCAAAGAATTCACTCCCCCCTCTCTCTGCTTATGCCCTCCAATGAACGGCTTCTTTACCCCTGATGAAGATCCACCTCCATTGTGGCTCTTGTAGGTCTTCAGGTAATTCTCCACCCTCTCTCCGGTAGAGACCACATCAGCAAAGTTGGAGGCATTGCAACCCACCAGACGCTCCAGGTAAGGTCCAGGCAGCATATTCATGAACATGTTGGCCATTTCCTTTCCCAACATAGGAGGCTGAACACGGGAAGCTGTCTCCCTCCAGCGTTGAGCGTATTCCCTGAAGCACTCATTGCTTTTAAGAGACAGATTCTGAAGTTGAGTTCTGCCCGGGGCCATGTCTGCATTATACTGGTACTGCTTCACGAAAGCCTCCGCCAAATCCCTCCAGCAACGGATGTGGGCTCTATCCAGCCTCATGTACCATTCTAGGGATGCCCCAGCTAGGTTGTCCTGGAAGAAGTACATAAGTAGCTTCTCGTCATCTGAGTATGCAACCATCTTTCGGAAGTAGGCTTGCACATGGGTCTTCGGGCTAGAGCTATCATTGTATTTGTCAAAGACTGGGACTTTGAACTTCGGTGGGACCCTCACGCCTGGGACCAATCCCAAGTCAGGAACGTCTACTCCCAGAGGATTCTGTCCTTCCACGGCCTTTAGTCTCTCCTCTAATCTTCTAAACATGGGGTCCATGCCATGGCCCAAACCAAAGTCCTCCGGCATCAAAGTGAACTGATCGTCTTGATCATCATGAATGGGTTGTTGATTAGGGTTGGTACGTGGGATCGGGATAGGCCCCGGTCCGCTGGGTCCATTAACCTCTTCAATTGGAGGATCAATCACAGCCTCTGGTTGAGTAGTTGCGGGATTCCTTTGTATCATTTGTCTAATCTCTTGCTGTCCTTGAGCTACTCCCTGAACCACATCCATGAATTGGTTCATGCGGACCCTCATCTCGGCAAGTTCTGCTTGTAGACCCTCCATAGCTTTCTGCTGGTTTCTGCGGGTACTGTACCGGTGAATTCCTGAATCAGCTATCCTGCTAGTGGAACACCAAATAATATGAGAACACCGCAGCGACACCTGTTATGCAAGATATGCAAATGAATATGTTAATGTAATGACATGTTTATCGATTCCAAAGGGGTATTCTAACCCCTTGATTCCAGTCTCACATCAGGTGAAAGTGCAAGAAGACCGAGTCATGGATAAACTTCTGAGATCAAGATGCAATAAAGGGAAAACATCATACAAATGAGTTCAAGGAAAGGGGCCTTAGCCAAAAATACACCAAAAGAGGATCTCCACAACAAGCCTGTGGATCATCACTTCACAACAACAAAGCGATAAGTAAAGAGAGGAACAAAAATCAGGAATCAGCCTCCTGTATTCAACCCATAAGGACTGCTCCTCACTTCATCCAGTAATGCCACCGTGTCGGGATGATCTGGAGATTCTGTCAAACGCCGGATAAGCAGATTCCTCTTGTGAATGATCCCATCCAGTTCGTTGATGTGCTCTCTGTAGTAATTCCCATCATCTTCTCCGAATACCTCTTCCAGTCTGGATTTCCTCACACCTGCCAACACTTTAAGTTCTTCAATCTGTCCTCGAGCCTCATTGAGTTGATCTGTGATGTAACCATTAGTAGAACGGGCGCACAGAAGCTCATTGTTCTTCTCCTTTAGCGAAGTCTTCAATTTCTCCATCTGACCAGTCAGTTCGGTCACCATCTCCTCCTCCTTTTCCTTCCGAGAAGTTGAAAATGCATCCCATTGCTCTTGCCACCCAGCTAATTTACCATGAGCATCCATTAATTGTTGCTTGACTCGCCTCAACTCAGAACTGGATGATCCCAAGGCCTTGTATGTCTTCCTGAAGAAGTCCACCTCCACAGCTAATTTCCTTTCTGCTTCCCGTTGCAATCTGACGGCTTCCCCCTTCTGATATTCTGCCTCATGGAATTGATGCATACAGTCTTGCAACTTCACACTTAACTCCGAGTTCTCGGTTTGAAGTCCCTCCATGGCATTCTTCAATTTGTCATACTCCTCTCGGCTCACCATTGTTGACTGCTCAGGAGTAGGTGGATACAAAGGTTCTTCAATAGGAAACGGCAGACCAAACTCTTCGACTCTTCCTTGAAGCCACTCTCCATACTGAGGGTAAGTTCTACAATCTCCTTTTCCAAGCACAGTTCTTCCTCTCTTGATCACCTTGAGCCAGGCCTCAGTTGCCTTATGAGATACAGTCAAATCAGGCGAAGAATGGAAAAACAGAGATTCTTCCACATCCTTTTCCAAAGGCGGAGTTCTTAAAGCATATCCAAACTGTCTAACTGCTAGAGAAGGATTATAGTTGATTCCTCCTCTTCTTCCTACCAATGGTACATTTGGGAAGTTCCCACAACTGTGAATAATATCCGCCCGAAGCAAGCTCCGGTCAGACCACCAAGAAATCTCTTCAGCTCTCAACCCCATCAATCTCTTCGACCAACTCAACGAGTCCTCGACATCAACGAACGCTCCTGATTTGGGTAGGTGAGAACTGAACCACTTATAAAACAAAGGCGCACAACAATTCAACAATCCTCCTTTTCTATTCTCATTCCTATGGTGCACCGAATGAAAGAAATCTCCTAGCAAGGTCGGCACTGGATTTCCCAACACGAAGAGGCGTATTGCGTCCATGTCCACAAATTTGGCAACATTAGGGAACAAGACAATCCCATACACACAAAGAGCCAACACAGCATTGAAACCCCTCTGGTCACCATCTTCAAGTTTCTTCTTTGCTTCTCCCAGTAAGAGACTCAAATGAAAACCACTGACTCCTCCCTTCTGACACATATTAGCCTTCAAGACTGATTTCCCCAAATATGTGGCCGAAGCAACCATGCTGAGATCGGGCAGAAACTCAGAACTGTAGAACAACAACTGTGACTTGATAGGAACTCTGAGAAAACTGGCAATCTCCTCCAAAGTAGGGACCAAAATATAATCCGGGAATGTGAAATACCTCAATGGAGGGTCATAGAACTGCAGCAGTGTAAAGAGAGCATCGTGTTGATCTTTGGAGAGAATCGTGACGAAGCTTAGAATCAAACCGTAATCCTTCCGGAATCCTTCTAGAGAATCGTGATCCATTAACTTCATCAGTTGTTGAATATGCTCCAAACAAACCACTGGAAACTTGTAAGCGACGTGTCTCTTTCTGCCAATATCCATCTCAGGAGAACCAGAAAACCCCGACAGGAATCAAGAAGAAGATGTAAACCCCCTAGAAATGGATAAACATGTGTTAAATGATATGAAAACAGAATGATGTGATGCAATGCAGTGACATGGAAATCAAGACTGTTGTATCTGCTTGACATTTGTCGGGTTGCACTGTCTGAAGAGAAACCCACTTAGGAATATAATTCAAGATCAAAACTCTGCTTCCAGAAAACCGGGTTGGTTAGAGGTTAAGGTTTCCTGAATTTAGCCCGCCCCTCACTGGTAGGTTCTAAGAACAGAAGTTCATCAGCTTCAGTCCTTCAGTCGAGAAATAATATGTTTACCACTGAAGGTTTGGCATTATTACGGGATAAAAGACCTCTACCGACTCCCCTCAACAGGATATCCTAAAGCAAGTTCCCAGTCTCGGGGTCCTCGGATTGAGCAGCGAGAATGCGCCCACCAGAGCTAACATAAACGCGTCCCGGAGGAGAGGCCTTGACTGAGTCCTCGGGAAATGGTCACCAGAGTCGATGATCTCTAGAGGAACATTTATCGTTATGGAACACCCATAGGACAGAATATATCCAAAAGAAACCTCGTCTGGATGTGGGTCTCATGAACGACTTAACGTAGAAACATACCACGCAAGCCTCATGACTATCCACTCTAACACCTATGTGTACACTCAAGCCTGGGTAGTGGGCTTATCTCTCATAAAACATCCCATCCCAACAAACAGTCAACCCACAGAACCCACAGATACAACAAACATATGTACATGAATGCAATAAGGTAAAGCAGGTAATAAATAACTGTACAAAAGAATAAACACCCAACAAACAAAAAACCTACAAAAGCTAGGAGGGACTCGCTTAGGGAAACCGGGTCCCCAGCAGAGTCGCCAGCTGTCGCAGCCTAAAAAATATAGTATGCGAAAAAACAACCAGCGAGAAAGAAATGACAGAAGAGTCGCCACCGTGCGTTATTTATCCCAAAGGAGGGAAAGGAAACGCTCGAAGTAAACCTGGAGAAAGGAAAGGAAAAGATAAGGTCTCACAACCAAATCTTGGGTTCGGGAGTCGATTATGCGAAGGGAAGGTATTAGCACCCCTACGCATCCGTAGTACTCTACGGGATCCACTCTTGTTGTTATTGTCTAAAGGGTGTGTGTTTATCTAATGTACTATTTACTAAAAGAAAGGGTCAAAGAAAATGACTCGCACGGATGTCGCATCCACTACATACGTATCTCATCTGAATATGAGAATCAGAGTCTTCGTAGCTCGGTTACCTAGGGGTTAAGGGTAATTGTGCTCGCTAAGACATCGCGTCTTGTGCCTACGTATCTCATCGGGAATGAGAATCAGAGCAAAACGTAGTTCAAACTAACTAAGGGAACAAGGGTCTTGATTGCAACTAGAGCAAGAGAAAAGGAAAGTCTCGATCGCAACGAGGGCGAGAGAAAGGATCGCAACAAGGGCGAAAGCAAACAAGGATTAGTTGTTAGTTGTTAGTCAAACTCGGCAAGACATCGCATCTTGTGCCTACGTATCTCATCTGAACATGAGAATCAGAGTTGTCGTAGTTCGGCTACATAGGGGTTGCCATCTGAACATGGACTTACAAAGGAGGACACCAGTTGTGTCAAAGGAGAGTGGGAAATGTGTTCACGTCCTAGCAGCAGGTGTCGCAGCTCGCTGAATCGAGTCTTAGGCAGCTACCTCTTTGCAATAGAACGGACTACATGCCATAAGACCGGAGATGCTCGGAAAGGTCTAGAAGTGGGGGAAGCTCTGCCCTAGAGTTGTCATGCGATATGTACTTAAGTGTTAGGATTTACAAATGGGAATATCTACCTAATGTTAGCATGCAAAGAATATGGGAATTCTACCTATGTTATCATACAAAAGAATAAGGGAATCCTACCTATGTTATCATACAAAAGGATATGGGAATCCTACCTATGTTATCATACAAAGGGTTCTATCTAATGGGTGCTACCTAATCGGAACAAGAATTGACGAGTGCGACAAGGGGAGGTGTTAGGGATAAGGGTAGCTGGCGATGCATGAAGCAATGAACGGCTTCTTTACCCCTGATGAAGATCCACCTCCATTGTGGCTCTTGTAGGTCTTCAGGTAATTCTCCACCCTCTCTCCGGTAGAGACCACATCAGCAAAGTTGGAGGCATTGCAACCCACCAGACGCTCCAGGTAAGGTCCAGGCAGCATATTCATGAACATGTTGGCCATTTCCTTTCCCAACATAGGAGGTTGAACACGGGAAGCTGTCTCCCACCAGCGTTGAGCGTATTCCCTGAAGCACTCATTGCTTTTAAGAGACAGATTCTGAAGTTGAGTTCTGTCCGGGGCCATGTCTGCATTATACTGGTACTGCTTCACGAAAGCCTCCGCCAAATTCCTCCAGCAACGAATGTGAGCTCTATCCAGCCTCATGTACCATTCCAGGGATGCCCCAGCTAGGCTGTCCTGGAAGAAGTACATAAGTAGCTTCTCGTCATCTGAGTATGCAACCATCTTTCGGAAGTAGGCTTGCACATGGGTCTTCGGGCAAGAGCTACCATTGTATTTGTCAAAGACTGGGACTTTGAACTTTGGTGGGACCCTCACGCCTGGGACCAATCCCAAGTCAGCAACGTCTACTCCCAGAGGATTCTGTCCTTCCACGGCCTTTAGTCTCTCCTCTAATCTTCTAAACATGGGGTCCATGCCATGGACCAAACCAAAGTCCTCCGGCATCAAAGTGAACTGATCGTCTTAATCATCATGAATGGGTTGTTGATTAGGGTTGTTACGTGGGATCGGGATAGGCCCCGGTCCGCTGGGTCCATTAACCTCTTCAATTGGAGGATCAATCACAGCCTCTGGTTGAGTAGTTGCGGGATTCCATTGTATCATTTGTCTAATCTCTTGTTGTCCTTGAGCTACTCCCTGAACCACATCCATGAATTGGTTCATGCGGACCCTCATCTCGGCAAGTTCTGCTTGTAGACCCTCCATAGCTTTTTGCTGGTTTCTGCGGGTACCGTACCGGTGAATTCCTGAATCAGCTATCCTGCTAGTGGAACACCAAATAATATGAGAACACCGCAGCGACACCTGTTATGCAAGATATGCAAATTAATATGTTAATGTAATGACATGTTTATCGATTCCAAAGGGGTATTCTAACCCCTTGATTCCAGTCTCACATCAGGTGAAAGTGCAAGAAGACCGAGTCATGGATAAACTTCTGAGATCAAGATGCAATAAAGGGAAAACATCATACAAATGAGTTCAAGGAAAGGGGCCTTAGCCAAAAATACACCAAAAGAGGATCTCCACAACAAGCCTGTGGATCATCACTTCACAACAACAAAGCGATAAGTAAAGAGAGGAACAAAAATCAGGAATCAGCCTCCTGTATTCAACCCATAAGGACTGCTCCTCACTTCATCCAGTAATGCCACCGTGTCAGGATGATTTGGAGATTCTGTCAAACGCCGGATAAGCAGATTCCTCTTGTGAATGATCCCATCCAGTTCGTTGATGTGCTCTCTGTAGTAATTCCCATCATCTTCTCCGAATACCTCTTCCAGTCTGGATTTCTTCACACCTGCCAACACTTTAAGTTCTTCAATCTGTCCTCGAGCCTCATTGAGTTGATCTGTGATGTAACCATTAGTAGAACAGAAGCTCATTGTTCTTCTCCTTTAGCGAAGTCTTCAATTTCTCCATCTGACCAGTCAGTTCGGTCACCATCTCCTCCTCCTTTGCCTTCCGAGAAGTTGAAAATGCATCCCATTGCTCTTGCCACCCAGCTAATTTACCATGAGCATCTGGCATACCCCAAAATTTGCCCATTAATATTTCAAGATATTTTTTGAGGCACTCCGACTCATTTTTATGACACTGATCTTAAAGGAACAAAGGCCCAGCTCACGAATGGCCCAATCCAGAAAATGGCCCAAACTGGCCTGCTCGCTAGGCGAGCAAATCCTTCGCCTAGGGAACGTTCGCTACACGCTCGCCTAGCGAACGTTCGCTACACGCTCGCCTAGCGAAGCTGACAGATAACAGAAAATTCTGGGCTTCATTCTGAGCCCATTAGGTCGCAAAAAAGAGCATTATAAATACCAGCACTTCAGTAATGAAAAAGGAGGACGAAAAAGGACGGAAACCCTGGCATAGAAACCCTAGCTCAGAGAAGTCGGAGTGAAGAAACCCTGACGGCCGCTCATCCGCACCGCCGTTGTCGCCATCCAACTCCACCCGATACCAAAAGTGACTTGCCAATTCAGCATTACCACTCCATTGCAAACAGGTTTGCGTATCATTATTGTTTTATGCTTCCAATTCGTAATCTCTAAATACATAATGCATCATAATTGAATTTTTGGATATGTAATTAGATGTTTCATGTGAGCTTAAGTATGCCTGAATGTCCTGAATATTGAACCATATTGTTTCTGTAATTAAATACCATAAGGCATGCAGCATGCGGAGGTCGTACTGTTCTGAAATTCAAAACCCGCAGCCGCTCGCTAGCACATCGCTAAGCGAGCATGTAGCGAGTATTCGCTAGGCCTTCGCTAGGCGAGACAGAGGCGAACGGGACAGTAGCTAATATTTCGTTTGTTCTATGCTATGTTTGTCTGATCTATTCCATTGTAATTATGCACTGTTTTGCCTGACATTCTTGCTGCTGTGTTTCTTTTCGGTGTAATCCTCGATTGCACCCCGATTTGGTATTCTAGCCCGTTTGCTGAATTTTGCAAAGGTTCACATGTCCCAGGAAAAGATTGTCGTTTAGGTCTTCCACTTTATTTGTGGGATACCCTTGTGGAGTTTCACCTTAAATTACCTAGTTAATTTTAATGTATTAATTTTAATGTATTAATTTTAATGTATCGATTTTAATGTGGAGATTCACCTTAAATCACCTAATTGACTTTAAAATATGGCCTTTAAATATGTGATCTTGGACCTCTCTTTGCTGCCCTACGGTATTACGGTATAACGGTCATGTCCCGCGAATGTAGGGATACACTTAGCAAAGACCCTTCGGTTAAATCATCATAAAATAAATCATAGTCCCTCGGATGTTGCCTTCGAATATACGATTTTGTCCCTCGATGACCCTTCGGTGTAGCCTACGGTTAAATGATGATCGTCCCTCCGAATGCTAAGGTATCCTTACAACTGCTGCCTTCAATGACCGATCGATGACCCTACGATGACCCTTAAACATCCAAGGGATAAAATTACTTACTTCTCAATAGTAAGGACAGTTTTACCCTCATAAGGATAGGAAATGCCCATAAAGACCTCGGATAGGTATAACTCTTAATTGCTGACTCACAACCTAAAACATTTTTCACACGTCACACTTGGTATACATTCACATTAGAATCATTACCAAGTTATATTTTTTCTCTAAACCGCTTTCAAAATTAAACGAGATAAACACTTTGTACACATTCGCACAAAAATCATTACAAAGTTAAACTCTCTTTTCAAAACATTTTCTAAGCACCAACACTTTTTCAGACAAGGACAATATAAGTGATCCAGCAATTAAGAGCCCATGGATAACCATGGATACAAAGGGTGCTAACACCTTCCCTTTGTATAATGTACCTCCCGAACCCAAAATCTAATTAAGGTCTTTCCTGTTCTTTTCCACCTTTCCTTATTGGATAAAAGAAAAGTTGGTGGCGACTCTTGCTATCCGCGACATTGCGATTAAAGCAAAAACACAAAAGTCAGTTCACCGTATGACAGAACTGGCGACTCTGCTGGGGACAATACAAAGAGAGGTTACCTGAAAAAAAAAAAGATCACTTACTTGAATTGTCTGATTTACTTTTAAGGGATTGCTTGGGTATTTATGCTTGAGAGAAAGATCCTACACCCGGATCTAGTGTACCTTAGGTAAGTAGCAATAGATCATCGCGACTATCCGGCGTATACTGGAATGGTTAAAATGATGGCTAAGGTTAATGTGACACTTTGGATGTCCTGATGTTCCTCATGTTTACTTGAGGAAAAATTTGGCTTCCGTGTGGTGTCATCAAAGCATTAACCAGACCTTTAGAACCCTAATTGACTCATCCTAGCCATTAGAAAGTAGTGAGATAACTGGCTTCGGTTCCGACTGGGGTTGGTTGAGACTCGATACTACACTCTTTGAGATTGGATTTTAGGGAAGCTTCGGTCAGCCACTTGGTGTTGCACTGAAGTGGACTTAAAGGAAGGTCGATGATTTGAGATCCTTTTAGAACCCGGTTACTATTCTAGGACAGGTTGAACCAACCAAACTTCAGTGGGGAGGGTACTTACCTATGGAACTCATGCAAGCCTTAAAACTTAGGAATGATGGTTGTATGACTTGTTTGTGCTTGTTATTTACTTAACATCATAACATCATAACATCATAGCATCATAACATCATGACATCGTACTAACCATTTCAAGGACTTAGGGATTTAACTTTGCTCTGTTTTGTAAGGCTATGGCTCCCAGGAAGACCATCCAGATCAATTTTGTAGCAATCTCTCCTCAACTGAAGAATTTAGTGTCAGAGCTTCCCGATCATGCTCCGTTCATCAAGAAACATGGTTCTCTTCTCAGTTTGGTTACCACGGGTTTCAAAGAAGATATGATGAGATTTCTATTCCAGTTCTTCGATCCTAAACATCATTGCTTCACATTCCCAGATTATCAGTTGGTACCCACATTAGAAGAATTCTCCAGATTGCTTGGGATACCTATCCTTGATCAAACACCTTTCAGTGGTTTAGAAAAGATGCCGAAGTCTGAAGAAGTTGCTACATCTTTACACATGACAAAGTCCGACATTGAAACTAATTGGGTAACAAGAAGTGGAGTTAGGGGTTTACTTGCCAAATTTCTGATAAATAAGGCCCGAGAATTCCTAAAAGCTATGAGTGTCCACGCTTTCGAAGATGTTCTAGCAGTACTAATCTATGGTTTGGTGCTATTTCCTAATCCGGATCAATTCATAGACATGAATGCTATTAAGATATTTCTCACTCATAACCCTGTACCTACCTTGCTGGGAGACATTTTGCATTCCCTCCACACTCGTACCATGAAGAAGCAAGGGACTCTCATGTGCTGCATACCTTTGTTGTCTAGGTGGTTTATTTCGCACCTTCCTCAATCAGTCTTGAAGAACGAGCAGAATTTGAAATGGTCTCAAAGGATAATGTCGCTCTCCCACCCAGACATCTGTTGGTGTCCTCAGTTCAAGGAAAATGTTACCATCATTGACCGTTGTGGTGAGTTCCCTAATGTACCACTCCTAGGAATAAGAGGAGGTATTACTTATAATCCTGCTTTAGCTCTGCGACAGTTTGGTTGTGCTCGAAGAGATGGTCCACATGAAATGATCATCGAAGGCATCATGTTCGACTATGACAACGATTCCCAAGGCCTCCGTCAAAGATTTGTACGAGCTTGGGGCATGGTGAAGAGAGGTACGTTAGGACAGAAAAATTCTATTCCTATGGAACCTTATCTCAGATGGGTACGCGCCAGAGCTCGTGAACTTGTCATGCCATATCTTGCCATCGGACCTCAGATTGTCGAACCTGAAGCTGAAGGAGGTGCTCCTCAGATCATTCCTTATCCAGATATGCCTACCAACGTTGAGAAACTAAAGAGATCCTGGATCCAGTTGAGAGAAGAAAGGGATACTTTCGAGACTCAGTTCGTCGCAGAAAGGAAGAAAGTGTTAGAACTTACCAGTCAGCTTAATGAGGAACGAAGACTCAATGCGTATCTTCGCCCAAAAAGAAGTCGCCCCTGGGAGACTTGAGCTTTCATTGTATTATTATTATTATTCCTTTTGTAATGAACATTGATCAAAGAAATTAGCAATAAACATTTCTCTCTTGTTGGTGATTTACGCAAAGTTAAATTCCAAAAGTCCTTGAAAACATTTCATGCATTGCATAACATAACATAACACTGCATAACAGGTATTCTACAAGTTCAATGTTCTCACGGTCTTCATTGCAAACAGAAAAATGGATCTCGAACAAACTGTCAAAGATCTCCAGACTCAGAATGCTCAATTCAAGGAGATGATGCTAAGCTTATCCAAGGGGCAGGAGGAACTGAAGGCCCTTTTGCTCGAAAAGAAGAAAGACAAGAAAGCTGTGAGTTTCATTAACCCGGGAAGAAGGCGTAAAGGACAGGCCGCAGGAGTCAAGTTTGGAATCCCGAAAGGTCCAGAAGAGGGGGAGGAGAATGATTCAGAGGAAGAGAATGCTGATTTCTCCAACCCTGAGGATGACGATGAAGATTATGAAAATGAACAGTACTCTCCAAGAGATGATAAGTACAAGTTACTGGAAGAACGTATGCTAGCTATGGAGGGTCAGAAGGCGCCCGGTCTGGATTTCGAAAGTTTGGGTCTGGTCTCCGATGTGACCATTCCTCGCAAATTCAAAATCCCCACTTTCACTAAGTACGATGGTACGTCTTGTCCTCAGATGCATCTGAGAGCTTATGTGAGAAAGATTCAGCCGCATACCACTGACAGGAAGCTATGGATCCATTTCTTCCAAGAGAGCCTGTCTGGCACACAGTTGGAATGGTATCATCAGCTCGAGAGCTCTGGCATCCGCACCTGGACTGATTTAGCAACAACTTTCTATAAATAGTACCAGTATAACTCTGAACTAGCACCTACCCGGCTACAGTTGCAGAATATGACTATGGGATTTAAAGAAAGCTTTAAAGAATATGCTCAAAAGTGGAGAGATTTGGCTGGTCGAGTCAAACCCCCTATGACTGACAGAGAATTGGTGGACATGTTCATGGGCACACTGACCGGCCCATTCTACAGCCATCTACTGGGAAGTTCTTCATCAGGTTTCACTGAACTTATATTAACAGGTGAACGTGTTGAAAGCGGCATCCGAAGTGGAAAGATACAGGCGGCTACCTCTGCAAGCACCAAAAGGTCCTATCAGGGGAGGAATGAATCAAATGTTGTGTACGGTCAAAAGGGTCGTAACAAGAAAAATCGTGACCACGACGTTGGAGCAGTTACGATTGCAACACCACCATCTCAAAACTTCCAGCCCAAACAAGACAAGCCAAGAAGGCAGTTCACCAGGATCAATATGACCTTGGCACAGGCACTGCAGGGAATGCTAAAGGCAAATTTGATCACCCTTAGAGATCCTCCTACAAATCCCAACACTACCTCTTCTCGTTATAATCCCAATGCCAGGTGTGCGTATCACTCCGATAGCCCCGGGCATGATACAAACGAGTGTTGGTCATTGAAGAATAAGATTCAGGACATGATCGAAGCTGGAGAAATTGAGTTTGAGCCTCCGGAGACTCCTAATGTCATCACTGCTCCTATGCCTAACCATGATACGACTGTTAATGCTGTGGATGACGATTCTCACATTTCCAATGTGGCGGACTTAACATCTCCTCTCCCGATCATAAAGAGGAGTTTATTGCAAGCTGGTTTATTTCTAGGTTGTGCTGAAGATTGCAATCTCTGCATACTCCGGCCCGAGGACTGTTTGAAATTGAAGAATGGTATTCAACGGCTGATGGACAATCGTACAGTTCTCTTCGAAAGGATTCCTAAGGCGGAAAACCCTATTGAAGAAATATCTGTGATTGCTAGGTCCAAAGTTCCAGTGAAGATTACCGCTATCAGGGCGTCTGTGAAGATTACTGCTGAGCCCAGGGTTGCTCCCCTAATCATCACTGCACCTGGCCCGATCCCGTATTCCTCAAGCAAAGCTATTCCGTGGAATTATGGCGGTGATGTTTACGTCCATGGCGTGAAGCAAGTTAATACTAGTGGCATTGTTGGGACTAGTAAAATTACTCGAAGCGGAAGGATTTTCTCTCCAGAAATCTCACCTCCTGTCCTTGAAACTCGAGGAAAGGAACCAGTCGATCCTTCTCAGTCAGGGACACCGGTCGAAGTTACTCCCGAAGATGTTGCCAAGCAAGAAATGGAAGAAGTGCTGAAAATCATCCGCAAGAGTGATTTTGATGTGGTAGAACAGTTGGGGCATACCCCATCTAAAATCTCGATGGTATCCTTGCTGTTATCTTCTGAATCTCATGCCAATGCATTGATAAAATTCTTGAAGACTGCTCATGTGCCTCAGGAAACATCTGTCAATCAGTTCGAACATTATGTTGCTCACTTGGCTGTTGACAATGGCCTAGGCTTTTCCGACGCTGATCTGACACCAGCGGGAAAGAATCACAATAAAGCCCTGCATATCTCCATTGAGTGTAGGGGAATCACTTTGTCTCATGTGTTGATCGATAATGGCTCTTCCTTGAATATGCTGCCGACAGTTGTGCTGGATAAGCTGGATTGTAAAAGCATTGAACTGAAACCTAGTGACATTGTGGTACGTGCTTACGATGGTGCGAAGAGTGTTGTCCATGGCGAAGTAGTCCTTCTTATCAAGATAGGACCTCAAGTCTTCAACACTACCTTCCATGTAATGAACATTCGTCCTGCCTATTCCTGCTTACTGGGACGCCCTTGGATTCATGGGGCAGGTGCTGTAGCTTCATCTCTCCATCAAAAGTTGAGATATCCCACAGAGGGAAAAATTGTCACTGTGTGTGGAGAAGAAGAGTACATTGTCAGTAGTGTGCATACCTTCACATATGTCGAGATGGATGGTGAATTCATTGAGACTCCTTGTCAGTCATTTGAAGTAGTTCCTCCGACCAATCCTGTCCTTAAGCCAACTTCCTGTGTACCCAAGGTTATTCGTGCTCCTCCTGCTATGATTTCTCTGAAGGACGCTCAAGCAGTGGTTGAAGATGGTGGTCGTACTGGCTGGGGTCAATTGATCGACGTACCTGTAAGACCCCAATTTTGGCCTTAAGATCCCTCATGGCCAATATCATATCATATCATGGCCTCAAGGATCATTGCATACCTTAGCTTCCCTCCTAGTGGGTGGGATACCTTGTGAGTGTGATTTCTTGATCACCAAGCATGTATGGCATTTGTATATCATTGCTTTTCATATGTTTAATAACCAAAAGTACAAAAATATTGTCATCTAACCATGTTGCTTGCAGATGAAGCTAACTAGGTCAAAGCAGTTAAATCAGGCATTGAGCAATAGATGGTGGCCATTCTTGAAGAATTTGGACACCATGATCATTCAAAAAGAGTTCATATAACTTGTGATATCATTTGGAATCAAGATCTCATGTGAAAGAGGCTTGGAATTCATCAGAACTTGGCCCAGTCAAACAAAAGTCAACAAAAGTCAACTGTGGTCAACTGTGCATTTAATCAGGAATTGAAGGGTGTGAGATGGTTGGAAAGACCTCATCCATGTCCATACAAGTCTCATTTGACATTTCAAATACCAAGGTTGAAGATTTGGAGGCCAGATAGAAAGTTTCCAAAAATAGCAGGTGACCTGTAATTTCAGCTGCCCAAAATGGAAAGTTTTTCCCCTCAAAATAACTTCATCATACAAGCTTCAAATGGAATTTTGTCCAACATGAAAGTTGAAGATCTTGATCTCACCTTTCCAAAAAGTCCAAGAACTTGAAAATCCCATGTACGGTTGGCAAGAAACGGTCCAGTGAATTTCAAAAATGACCCGTAATCAGGAGGGCATAACTCCCACATGGAGTGTCCAAATTGGGTGATCTTTTTATGCACAAACTCCATTTGACATGTACTTTCATGGTGCATAATTGGATTTCTTCAAAAATGGTCAATGCAAAAGGTCATTTTTGAAGTGAACTAATTAAAAGGCAGGGGCAAAATGGTCCAAAATGCAAAGTACAAAGAATTTGGACATGAGACCAATTCCATTAGCTTCCAATTGAGTTTTGTGACTTGTTCAAAGGGATAAACCACTGTTGCATTGCTTCTAAGCATCCAAGGGCAAAAAGGCCAAACTTTACACATAAGCTCATTTTTGCTAATCACCTTTTTTTGCTAATCTTGATTATGGTTTGGATTAAGAGCATCATATATAAAGCTAATTGTAACAGAAACTACAGAACTAATCACAATTCACAAATCCAAAAGCAAAAACTCTCAGATTTTCTCATTTTTCTCCAATTTCCATAACACACTTTTTGATCATTTCATCAAGATCTTATCAATCTTTGTGCGATTTCTCTGTTGATTCATAACCTGCAGGTGATATTGAACTTCTGTTGGTGAAGATCGAAGCAAAATCACGGCCAATTCGCAGCTGTGGCAAAGTATGCTCTCCCATGGCAGTTAGAGAAATCTCTTGATTCGAGCACTCTGGAGTTGGATTCTCTTCACCATTCACCTTCCACAACAACCTCCTGCTTCTGTTTCTGCAATTCAAGACTCCATACGCACGGATTCCATTACTGCTCCTCAAGAAGGTTAAGATTCGATCATCGCCATTTTCAAAATTATGTTGTGGTTATTGTAGAGCGTAGCTTGTAGATCATGCAGCACTTTGTAGAACTGAAAATTGTTAGGTTTTAAGAGAGAAATCCGCGATTAAAGATTAGATACCGAAACTTCTTTCCATCGATTCTTGCTATGTATGAACTTATAGACGATTTCACCATGATATTTGCAATCTACAAGCTTAGACGCTTCGATCCGTATACGGTTCGTTGATTTCCATGGAGATTTGATTCCGCTGGGATTTCCAGCCAAGAACATGAAGAACACGCTTGTGTTCTTGAAGATTTCTGCAGATTGCTTGCTTTGATCCTTTGTCCGCGCCTTGCCATTCGAATTGGTGTTTCCCGCTTGGAATGGGCGAATAGCATGCCGCCACCTCATTTAGTGATACGGCCGCGTTTTGGCTTGGCATATGTTAATTACGGATTTGCCATTCAGACCTTAATTAATTCAATTAATTCTAATTCCACTTAAATAATTATTTCAAATAATTCAAGAAACTTCTAAAAATCATAGATTAATCAATTTTCATCCAATTAATTTGGGAATTTTTTTGTTAATCTCCATTTTTAATCTACTTTTTTTTAGACTTAAAAATTTAAGTTGTGCTTGGTGTAAATTTTAATTGGCATAGGGATGTTCATAATGTGTGCAGATTTCATATGTTTCACTATTTTAATTATAAAATAATCATAGATGCTCCAAATGAATTGAAATTTTATAGGATGATTCTTGACCCTCTCCTGGAGATTTTGACATATGATTTGTAATTTTTGGACCTCTGGTTTATTAGATATGATTTAATGAACTTGAGTGTGACAATATGTGTCACACTATGATATGTTGAGTTCACCAATTTTTTTTCCATGCTTCCATTAGGCCTATGGTTCTGATTTTTTGCATGAGATACCTTTGATATGTTAACTTTCAATAGGAATTTTTGTGGATTTTAATAATCCATTTTCTAATTGATTAGGATTTTTGTCTACTGCTTAGCATTGTTAGGGCTTTGCTTGTGTCACCTTTTTATGTATGTTGCCAAATCCTCATCCTTAACCCTATGAACATGAAATTTGGTGAAGTAGTTCCTAACATGTGTAGCTTTAATTTGGCTTTGGTCCTACTCATTTCCCATTTAATATCACTGTTTACCATTTGATTAAAGTTAGCATACATGTTATGACCTAGTTTAGGATAGTTTTTGCATGCCTTGACATGTTGAATTAATTCCCATAGTTCCTTTTATCCAAATGGCATGAAAATTGACATGTAGCTCATTGAATGTCCTCTGTTTAGGATATAATGTTTGTGGAATTTATTGATCCATTTTGGCATTTGTTTGAGTTTGATCTTGCTGGTTACTCATAGGTGATTCATATTTGCTTCCTTTGCCTCACATTGTGCATAAAATGAAATAGGTGCATAGTTTGGATATGAGACCAATTGGAGTCTCTTCTTAATTGGAATATCTTGACTTTGATCATGAATAGCTTGCTGTTTTAAGATTTTTCCCTCTTTTGGACCCTAGGCTTGTCCTAGTGGTCTTGTTACTTACATTTGAATTTGACTTTGACTTTTCAGGTTAAGAAGTTAATGCTTAAGGAAGTTGTTCCATAGTTGGATTGTTTTACTTGACATTTGTGAACTAATGTGTTTGTTTTGTAGGATGTTTGGTTCACTTGAGCCTTGTGCTTTGTATATGTTTGATTATGATTGACTATTGGTTTATTACCTTGTCTGTTTGTTTATGCTGGGATGCTGATTATGTTTGATTGATTTCAGGTACCCTTAGTTGCTCAGTTCTCTTAAGAACTTGCTTTGCTTTGCTTAAATAGCAATTTGCATTGAGGTAGACTCTCTTGTCTCCATGTAGTCTGGAAGACCTGGCTTGTTATTTAGCCAGGCACCTGTCTGAAGTCCTCCTTAAGAGGCGATGTTTGTGATTGTTTATGTTTGTCCCAAGCAGGAAAAGTCCTCATTTGAGGCAATTGGTGGATATAAGAGATATGCAGCCTATCTCCCACTATTCTGTGAGTCTTCTCCTTGCTCCCATTACATGGTTGTAGCATTGAGATCCTAGCCCAAGATCTATAGAGTCTATATATTGTGGAGAGAGTTCCCTCTTTCTGAACTCCCACATCTTCTTTCATCTGATGCTCTCCCTGACCAGGGATAAGAGCAATGAGGTACACCCCTCATATCCTCTCATCTGCTTCACCTTAGCCCCTCAATGGCAAGGTTAAGAGCAACTTTGACCCTATTCCAGATGGCTTTAATGCCTTACCCTTGTTTGAGCCTGACGCTTGTATATAGTGTGTGCTCTTTGATTATATGGTTTGATTACTTGATTCATCATACATGATTACTTGATTGCCATTGTGCATTTTCATCTTTGATTGCCATTAGTGCATGTTCATTTCATTTGTCCTTGTGACAATGTTGTTTACCCATTGAGGACAACTGTAAGTCCATATATTGGCTAGTGTTCCTATGACATGGAAGGGATAGAGTGTAAGACCACTTCATTGGTCACTCATATCCACTTTGCTCTTTGATTAAGTTTGTTCTTGTATGTGAGGATCCATTGTAAGTCCATGTAATTTGGCATTGGTTTTCCTATGATCATATGTGGGAGTTAACCTAAGTCCAGATAGATTGGCAGTTGACATCCCCATTTTGTTTTTGTTTTACTTTGATGGAGATTGGTATAAGTCCATAGAGTGGCTTCTGATATCCTTGTTTGTTTTAGGAGACTGATGTAAGACCATTGAGTGGCATTCGGTGTCCGCTTTTATTTACTTTCATCCGTTACCATGTATATATCATTGCTCATATGTTGCCTATTCCAAAGGACACACTTGAATCATCTTCAATATGACTTCAAGAGGTGGACCTTCTAAGAAGTTTTACATCCATCCATCATTCATCCATTATGTCCTAAACCTTTTCACACATGTTTTAAAACTTGAGATAAGTATTGTGCAAACATTCTCACCTTCTTTCCAAATTGGAAACTTGGACCTTAAGTCCTTGATTTTTTCAAACTTCATTTTTGTAAATACTCATTGTGAATTGACTTTAATCATACCTTGACCATACTTTGTAAATAATCCAAATCAATTAACCTTCACCCATTCAAATGTTTTGTGGCTTAGTCCATCATTGTTAAGTTTTCTATGCATTAGCCGTAGGTTTCAATTACCATAGTGGTTGATGTAATTCTTTCCTATCCTTAGTGAGTTGATTGTAAGTCTTCCATACTTATTATAGGGTTAACCCCTCGCTAGTATGTTGAAGCTGTCCTCGCATGGTGGATTGTTGATTCAGGTTGAGTATTCTCCCATTGGTAATGAAAAGCCTTAGTGCTCTTGTATTTTAAAATTGAATCCACTAACTTTTGGAAGTTTTTAGCCGAACTACGGCGTTTTGATCCTTGCCTTTGATGGAAGGTACGTAGGCAACGGGTTCATCCGTTCGAACACAAAAATAATTAACTTGTACATTCTTTTCTCATCATCCCACTCATGTTTGCACAATACTTATGTCATAACAAATAATAATTTTGTACAACAAGTGTGAAAAGGGATCCCTAGGAGTACCTAGGACGTAGTGGGTGCCTAACACCTTCCCATTGCGTAATTTACCCCTTTACCCCGATCTCTGATCTTTTTATTAGTTTTCTACGAGTAAAACTTCTTAGGCTTTTGTTCGCTTTTTAGCCAGTCCTTTGGATAAATAAAAGTGCGGTGGCGACTCTATGTTCATTGTATACTTTGCTTATGATTTAATCAATAGATCATATAGCGACGAATACACCGCTACAGAAAAGTGGCGACTCTGCTGGGGAATCTTATCCTTGGTGGTATTGCCAACTTTTCACCATTGTTGTGTGATATATTATTATTGTTATTTGACATATTTTTGTACAATTTGGGATAACTGTATTGATTGTAATGTGTGAATTGCTTGATATACAATTGCTGCTTGCTTTGGTGATCTCTGTGAGATGAGTTCTATACCCGAACTCGAGTGCACTCTAGGATAGGAGAATGGCATAGTCTTGTTGACTGGTGTGGAGTAGTCCTTATCCAGTTGACTTGCGAGTCCATTCACTTGGTGGAGGTCATGTTGGATTAATAATGTCACACAAGTTATTTGTGGTTAGGCATTATTCTTTCAATCATGTGCCTTAGAAGCCAAGGACCTTAGTTTACCAAACCCATCTTGGCCTATTTTTAGGACGTAGTGCGGAGGTCGTTCAGATGTAAGTTCTGATGCGATTGTCACACGATACTACACTCATAAGAGTTTCTCTTGAGAATATTTTTGGAATACGAGTATTCGTTCCTCCGATAATATCCGAAAGATGGAACGATGATTATGGGAACCTCTGATAGAACATGTCTGGCAGGTTTAAACCCTAGTACATTCCCTCTGGGTGGTTCTTAACCGAGACTCCATGCTCGTGACTCTCAGCAAAACCGTGATTCATGGTTGAGTCGTTCAGACACCGTTAATATCAATGGAACCCGGATCAGGTGTAAAACCTAAAATCCACCAAAGCGGTTGGTTGATATTAAGGAAGTTTGAGCCGGTTCATGTACCGCTAATATCAATGGAACTTGGGTGTCGATAAGGTGAAAACCTAAATCCACCAAAATGGATGATTGATATTAGGGGTACAATGAGCTTTCCCATGACCTTTGTTTGGTGTGCTTTGCTTGATCCTTGAGTGTGATTGTTGCATTCATACATTTATACATTCATCCGCATTCATGTCATAAAAGAAAAAGAGAAAATTTTCAAGGAACTTAAAGGGTTTATTTGCAAAATTTTCAGACATGGAAAGACCAAATAGGCATACGAAGAAGTACAGTTTCCGACAGCCCGATGTAAAAGAGTTAAGGAACCTGACATCTTATGTACTAGATCCCCTGGGTTTCAAGGCTCGATATGGGAAGCTTCTACCTCTGCTAACTACTCAAGTGGATGAGGGATTGATGAGCACCCTTGCTCAGTTCTATGATCCGCTCTATCATTGCTTCTTATTTCCGGACTTCCAGTTGTTGCCTACTTTGGAAGAATACTCTCACATTATTGGGATCCCGATTCTGGATCAGGTGTCGTTCAGTGGCCTAGAGAGTATTCCATCTGCTAAGGAGATTGCCAGCCTGTTGCATATAGACGAGGCTTTGATCAAATCCAATCTGATTACCAAAGGTGGAGTTAAGGGTTTCTCTTCAGAGTTCCTTGTCGCTCAAGCTACCTTCTATGGAGAAGCCAGGAGTGAGGATGCCTTTGAGGCTTTGTTTGTATTACTCATCTATGGCTTAGTGCTGTTTCCCAACTTTGACAAGTTC
Source organism: Lathyrus oleraceus (assembly GCF_024323335.1). Classification (NCBI taxonomy): domain Eukaryota; kingdom Viridiplantae; phylum Streptophyta; class Magnoliopsida; order Fabales; family Fabaceae; genus Lathyrus; species Lathyrus oleraceus. The sequence continues at coordinate 84,660,964 of NC_066581.1, forward strand.
GTGGACATGAATGCTATTAGGATCTTCTCAGTTCTTAATCCAGTGCCGACCTTGTTGGGTGACGCCTATTTCTCTCTACACCTGAGGAATATGAAGGGTGGTGGAGTCATTGTCTGCTGTCTACCTTTGCTGTACAAGTGGTTTATTTCGCACTTGCCGCAGACGGTTGCTTTTAAGGAGAACAAGGGATGTCTACGGTGGTCTCAGAGACTCATGTCTCTCACTAATGATGATATCACTTGGTACGATCGCGTGTATGATACCGTTCAGATTATTGATTATTGTGGTGAATTCCCGAATGTGCCTCTTCTTGGTACATGTGGTGGAATCAGCTACAATCCTGCACTCGCACGTCGTCAGCTTGGGTTCCCCCTAAAGGATAAACCCCATAACATTCTGTTAGAAGGTGTATTCTTTCAGGAGGGTAAAGATCCCAAAGGCCTGAAAGCCAGATTTGTCCGCGCTTGGCGCAGTATCCGAAAGAAGAGTAGGAATGAATTGGGTCCGAAGAATTGCATTGCTTTGGAACCATATACTTCCTGGGTCAGACAGCGAGCTGCCGAATATCTGATGCCTTACGATTATCCGAGACCTGCACCTTTGGGTGTGGCTGGACCTTCAACCCTCCCTATCCAACGTGTAGAGGAGTTGAGAGAGGAAGACCTTTCACGTGCTTGGATCCGTGAAAGAGAAGAATTGCTGCAATAGATTAAGGAAAAGGATGCTCTGATAGAGTTCCTCGAACATCAGGTGATCGACGATCCGAACGATGCATGGACTTCTTTGCTTCCTCAGTCTTCCAAGTTCTGGAAGAGGAAGTATGATCAGCTTGCTAAGGCAAAGGCGGATATGGAAGCAGCTTATGAGAAAGAGATCAAGAAGCTGTGTGCTTCTCGTCTTCCAGCATCCAGAGCTCCTAGGGATCCATAGGATGTTGTTTTCCTTTCCTCTTTGTAATAATCAAAATGTTGTACTTCTTTGTCAAATATATTGAATGAGATATTTTCCATGTGAAATAAAGTGCTTAAATATTCAAAACATTGCAAATAATACCCTAAGGGGTTCCTTGAAAATAAAACAATGCATCTGCACAAGCATTCATGCATCATCTTGCATAAGCAGGTACCTTGTTTCTGGTCTTCTTGTCCTAACCTTGTGATCTTCATTTATTTTGAAGACAAGCTGACTCACCGGTATTACACTCGAGCCAATTCCGCCAGAGTAATGGATCAGCTTGAACAAGAGAACCGTGAATTGAAAGAAGAGGTCGCCAGACTTGGCGCTTTGATGGAGCAACTTCTCGCTGCTCAGAATCAACATGCTCAACCGCCTGCAACTCCCGTCCAGAGGACTGTGATTTCAGAGGTTGCTACTTCTGTCATGCCTGCTGCCAGTGTTCAGTATGTGCCCAACGCCATGCCAGCCGGGTACCCTTGGGGCATGCCTCCAGGTTTCATGCCTGATATCCCCGCTCCGACTTTTGCTCACATGCCGGCATCTAGCCCGGTCCTTACTGCTGCTCCTCCTGTTGTGCACGCTATGCCGAGAGTAGAAGAACCCATCTATCATTCCGAGCCATCTGAGGGCCCGAACGTTAATGAGAAAACGGACGCCATGAATGACCAATTCCTCGAGCTGAGGAAGGAATTGAAGACCCTCAGAGGAAAAGATCTATTCGGCAAGTCTGCTGCCGAGCTCTGCCTTGTTCCAGGAGTAAAAATACCGATCAAATTCAAAGTCCCTGACTTTGAAAAATATAAAGGGAACACCTGTCCGCTTGCTCACCTGGTCATGTATGCCAGGAAGATGTCTACTCAGACAGACAATGATCAGCTATTGATCCACTACTTCCAGGACAGCTTGTCCGGTGCTGCACTCCGGTGGTATATGTTCCTGAACAGTGCCAACATCCAATCCTTCAACGACCTTGGCGAGGCTTTCGTCAAACAGTACAAATATAACGTCGATATGGCGCCTGACAGAGATCAACTCAGGTCTATGTCACAAAAGGACAAAGAAACTTTTAAGGAGTACGCCCAGAGATGGCGAGAGCTGGCAGCTCAGATCACTCGACCGCTCGAGGAGAAAGAAATGACTAAGATTTTCCTTAAAACTCTTAGCTCGTTTTATTATGAGCGAATGGTGGCTAGTGCTCCCTCAGACTTCACTGAAATGGTGAATATGGGGATGAGACTTGAAGAGGGTGTCCGTGAAGGACGTCTGGCGAAAGATGAAGGCTCTTCTAGCAAGAGGTATGGCTCATTTGCTAAGAAGAAGGATGGGGAAGCACATGCTATGCAGTCCCATAGATCCAGAAAACCTCCGGTTCAGAGGAAACCGGCTCGCCGTGCAGGTCATCAGCATCAGGTGGCCCATATTGCTCCTGTCTTCAAAGACAATTCTCAGCAATATCAACCTCAGCAGCAGTATCAGCAACCACAATATCAGCAACAGCAACGCCCACAGCAACAGGCCTACCAGCCTCGTGGGAGCACAACAAATCAAGCCAATTTGGGTTATGACCGGAAAAAGATCAGCTTCGATCCTATCCCCATGTCATACGCAGAGCTTTATCCCTCCTTGTTGGAGAGAAAGTTGGTAACTCCCAGAGATCCTCCTGCTATTCCTACTAATCCACAATGGTGGTACAAACCTGATCAACATTGTGTATATCATTCCGGAGCTCCGGGCCATAACATAGAAAACTGTTATCCACTCAAGACGAAGGTTCAAGACCTGATGAGATGTGGAATTTTGAGCTTCGAAGATTCGGGCCCAAATGTTACCAAGAACCCATTGCCTTCGCATGGGAAGTCTGTAAATATGGTTCAGGAATGCCCTGAGAAGTATAAAGTCAAATATGTGAGTCATATTCGACAATCGCTAGTGGAGCTACATCGTTTGCTGTGTCAATATAGTCATATGGAGCATGACCATGCTAAGTGCCGTATCTGCTCGGTGAACCGCTCAGGTTGCAACCAGGTACGAAGAGAATTGCAAGAATTGTTGAACGAAGGTACCATTGAGATTCTCCAGAATCGCAATGTCGACAAAGATGAACCTGAAGTAAATGTTGTATCTCCAGTGTTCAAATTGCCAGAGCCTGTTGTTATTCGCTATGATAGCAGCAAGCCGAAGACTTCTCCTTCGCTCGTGATCAAACCCGCCGGCCCTGTGCCGTATTCCTCTGATAAAGCTGTACCGTTCAGGTACAACCCGGTTGCTGTGCAAGATGGGGTAGAAGTGCCTTTGCCTTCAACTGCTGTTACCAATATTGCCGATGTAAGCGGCCTGACCCGGAGTGGTCGAGTATTCTCTGCGCCTCCTAAGGCCCCTGTTGCTTCTGAGTCTTCTGAGCGTCCGGTTGGGACTGCTGTCAATAGTCAGAATCCGGCACTTGATGTTGCCAGACCCTCCTCCATACAAAAAACTCCTACTTCTTCAGCTGGCCCGAGTGGCATTTCGAATGAAGAATCTGGTGAGATCCTGAGGCTCATCAAGAAAAGCGAGTATAATGTTGTAGACCAGCTTCTACACACGCCATCCAAAATCTCCATATTATCCCTGCTGATGCATTCAGAACCCCATAGGGAGGCTCTGCAGAAGGTACTGGATCTGGCGTACGTTGATCACGATGTCACTATTGAACAGTTTGACAGTATTGTTGCAAACATCACTGCTTGCAACACCTTGAGTTTCAGTGACGCTGATCTCCCCGAGGAGGGAAGAGACCACAACATGGCTTTACACATATCTCTGAACTGTAAATCTGATGCTATGTCCAATGTGTTGGTGGACACAGGATCATCTCTTAATGTGTTGCCGAAATCTACACTCTCTCGATTGTCATATCAAGGTCCTCCTATGAGGCAGAGTGGGGTTGTTGTGAAAGCTTTTGATGGGTCGCGCAAGACCGTGATCGGGGAAGTCGATCTCCCTATCAAGATAGGCCCAAGTGATTTCCAAGTTACCTTCTAGGTAATGGACATCCACCCATCTTATAGCTGTCTCCTTGGCAGACCTTGGATTCACGAGGCTGGCGCCGTGACATCCACCCTACACCAAAAGCTGAAATTTGTGAAGAATAAGAAACTGGTTGTGGTAGGGGGAGAAAAGGCTCTCCTGGTTAGCCACTTGTCTTCCTTCTCTTATATTGATGCTTGTAGCACCTCAAATTTGCACCTACCATTATACATACATTTTCATATTAAGTCATAGCATGTCATGATCCATTGCATAGCATTTGCATTGTTCCTCAGTTGCCTCAAGTGCAAACAGTCAAGAATTAGGTCAAACTAATCTCCTGATCAGTCAACCAAGCAAGCAAAGGAATTTCTCATTGAATCAAGGCCTTGGGGTTTGTCCAACAAGTTCACATGACTTGGAGGTCTATTTGAAGAGTTCATGTCAAGGGTTGAAGGCTCAGAGGTCATCAGTTCATGCACAGACAGTCAAAAACCCTAGAAAAGTCAACTGTCAGTCAAAGCAATGGATGGTGGTCATTCTTGTGGAATTTGGGCACCATGGTCAATAATCAAGAGTTCATACAACTTGGGACATCATTTGAAGTCAAGTTCTCAAGGAATTAGGGTTTGGAAATCATCAGTCAATGCACAATCAGTCAGAAACCCTAAAAGTCAACTGTTGGTCAACTGTCCATTTAATCAGTGATTGGATGATTAGATTTGGTTTGTGGGAGTTCATTCATGTCCAAATAGTCATCATATATCATGCCAAACACCATCATGGAAGAATTTGAAGCCAGATCATGAATTTCCCAAAACGGAAACTGGGCCTGTAACTGAAACTTACCAAAAATGGAAAGTTTTGATCCTCAAACTTACATTGTGATACAAGCCTCAAATGAATTTTTGCCCAACATGAAAGTTGAAGATCTTGTTCTCCCATTTCCAAAAAGTCCTAGAACTCTCAATTCCCATGTGTGGTTGGCAAGTTATGATCGAATCGATTTCAGAAAATCTTGAACTTCAAAGGGCCATATCTCCCAAACCGTTTGGCCAAATTTGGTGGGGTTTTTTCCTACAAACCACATTTTTCATCCTCTTTCCAAAAATATAAATTTCATGACCTAAAACCTTACCAATCAAAATGGCATATTTTGACCTTTTTCATTTAAATGAAAGTTTGACCAAGAGTTGACTTTTTGACTCAAGCATTTTTTCAGCATTTGGCCAATTGGAATAGCTCATAAATGTCATTTAGAATGTGTTTGCAAAGTCAATTATGCAGTACATGAAGCCATTCTTCAACTTGCTTGGGATTTGGATAAAAGTACAATTACACCATGCCATCCATACTCACATTTTAGCCATGCCTTGTACTCATCAAAACAGAGTTTTTAGAGGCCTTTTTCTGTCATTAGAGCCTCACTTGCAGCCTAAAATTAACAGCAAAGCAAGAAGCCATGCTTAGTTGCTTAAGAATTGGAAAAAGGACATGTTTGTACCATACCTCTAGGAACCATACTTGTACCATAGCAGGCTTTAGGGATGGAATTTTGGCTGTCATTTTGAAGGCTTTAGACAGCAAAAAAACAGAAACCTCATGCATCAGATCTCTCGGCCATTTTTTCTTTTTTGAATACAGTTTGGCAGCAACATAATACAGCATACCACTCTCTCTCATTTGGACAGGCTTTCCTCAAAAACAGCAGGCATCACCAAACCTGCAGCATCACCAAACCTGCAGCATCACCAAACTTGCAGCATCACCATCAAATCCTGCAGCATCACCAAACTAACACAACCAACAAAAACAGACCAAGAATTCACTGAATACACCCGGCTGTTGCTTTTTGGAGATGTCAAAAAAAAATACACCTTGCAAGCAGAACTGGGTTGGTTTTTTTCATGACTAGAAAAAACCAACTGAACAAAACCTCACTCTCTCTCAAATTCATTTTTTGGCCATTTTCCAAAGTTCTTCCCAAAACTCCATAGAACATGACCTGCCTTTGTTTGCAACACCATATGCCATCATTATAGAGTTCACTGCAAGCTTGTTTTGACTACTGTGAAGCTTTTCGAATTTGTCCTCATCAAAACTCATACATGACAGTTCATGATTAGAAGAAGTTGGAATACCATTGAGCCATTTTCTTTCGTCCATCCTTCAATTGGGACCCTTTGGATGTTCTGTTTTCGCGTTTGGTAGCCCAACAACCACCCTCCCAGTTCTGCCATAGATCAAAGGTTAGAAACTTATCTTCAAAATTCATGAAATGATATGTTGATTTATGTACATCTCACTGCCATGAATATCCTGAACCTTTTATTTTTGATTATCATTGAGAATTGAGTGAGATAGCTCTGATTTATGTTTGAGATACCAAGCTCGTTTACTTCAATTCACGGTGGCTGTGACGTTTTGTTGTGATTAATATGCATATTCATGATGTATGAAGTAGGAGCTACAAGTTGGTATGCTTAAAATTGAAATACAAAAGTTTTGCTCTTGACCTGATTTTATCGTATTTGGAATTGAACGCTGCCCAGATTTCTGCTCCCATTGTTACTGTAGCAATTAGGGCTTGTGTGTGTATGATGAGGATGAAACGTGATTGGCTGTAACGCCTGGCCATGCTCACGCGCTATTGGCCCTTGACTTCCGTTGACCAGGGCGCTGACCCCTTTAATGAAACGCTGAGTTTCATACTCAGCGAGGGGCACGCTGGTCATTTGCCATTTTAATTAAATATTTGTTCCATTAATCATTTTATTTTGTAATGTGTATTTCATTTGCCATGCCTAATTTATAAAATGCATAACTCATCCATTTTAATTCCAAATTTCAAGGGACTTTCTGCATCATGTTCATATTGACCTCTAGTTTTTTATGGTATTTTTTCTAGATTTTTTCCACGTGTAGAATTTAAATTGTATTAGGGTTTGTGACATGTGACCAAATTTTGTACACTTTGCCAAATCAATTGTGAAATGATGAGAATATATCCAATGGCTCCCAAATTTTTTGTGCTTAAACTAGACACATTTATGGTGATTTTGGTATAAAGTTTGTGAGTTTATCATTTGTGGTTTGTGAGATATGATTTTTTGAATTTGGGTGTGACAATTTGTGTCACACCATTGATGTTCAACTTCATGATTTTCATTGCCATGCTTCTTGACCTCCAAATGACTTGATTTTTTGCATGAACTTACTCTTGTATGTCTAGTTTACATGTGAATTTTCTTGGATTTAATTGAACTATTTTCCATTTGTTTGAGATTTTTCTTCCCTGCCTAGTCAAATGTTGACTTTATGTGACACATGTTCCCATTTCATTTGTGAAATTCTCATACTTTATTAGATGGACATGAAATTTTACATGAGATAACTAGACATCCTCATCTTCACCATGGTTTTGATCCCATTCATTTATCATACACCATTCTTGACTTATGATTTTTCTAAGTTGATGCATGTTTGGTTGACTTCTTTGAGCATGTTCAAATTGGCTTTGACTTTCTGATTTTCATTGACTGCCTTCCACTTGTCTAAATGGGATGAAATTTGACATGCTTACCATGCTATGTATTAGGTTTGCTCATGATTTATTTGGTGATTTTTGGAAAATGTTTAGATTGCTTTTGATGCAAGTCTTGCTGTTGACTTCTATGAGCTTCTGTTTGCCATGTTTTGACCTAAATAGTTCATAAAATGGTGATGATGATTGATATGAATGTGAACCCCATTGGTTATGTTTCCTAATTGTTTGAACATGATTTTGGATACTTACCCCTTGCTGTTTGGACTTTCTCATTCACTTTTGACCCTAGGCTTGTCCTAGTGGTCCTGTTACTCACCTTTGAGCTTGTGTTTTCAGGTTGACCATCAAATGGCCATTAAGACCAATTCTTTTGATTGAGCTTACTCAAGTATCATTGCCTAACCTCTTTGTTTTGTAGGTGGCTTGGCTCACATGCCTTAAGCCATTGTGCCTTGCACATCCATGTGCCTCCAATTGACTGTTGGTTTCTGTTTCTGTTTGTTTTGTTGCATACTAACATCTGCTTGACTGTTTCAGGTACTTTAGTTGCTTAGTTCCTTGTGAACTTTTTGCTTTGCTTTGCTTGTATAAGCAATTTGCATCGAGGTATGCCTCTTTTACTTCATGTAGTCTGGAAGACCTGGCCTGTTACTTGGCCAGGCAACTGTCTGAAGTCCTCCTTAAGAGGCAATGTTTGTGACTGTTTACTTTTGTCCTTGCATAGAGTCAAAGTCCTCCTAAGTGAAGAGGCAATTGGTGGAAGGTAGGGATATGCAATCTATCCCCCACTATTCAGTGTGTCATCTGCTTTGCTCACACCACTGTGTTGATGCATTGAAGATACAAACCCAAGATCTTGTACAATTGTACAGTTGAGTCAGTTAATGTGTAGAAGGGTTCCCACTTTCTGAACCCACACATTCTTGTCTTGAGCTCTCCCAGGCCAGGGATAAGAGCTGTGAGGTCTCATCCTCACTTCATCCTTTCATCTGCTTCACCTTAGTCTCTCAATGGCAAGGTTAAGAGCACATTCACCCCATTCCAGAGGTTTGTTTGTTGAGGTTGATATGACCCCTTGACTAAAACCTAACCCTTGTTTGAGCCACTTGTTTGTGTATAGCGTGTGCTATCTGTGCTTGTAGGATTGTTTGACTTGCTTCCTGTGCAAGTTAGGATAGTTTGACTTGCTTCCTGTGCAAGTTAGGATAGTTTGACTTGCTTCCTGTGCAAGTTAGGATTAGTTTAGGCTTGCTTCCTATGCAAGTTAAGTGTGTGTGGCTTGCTCCCTGTGTGAGCCATACTTAGGATAGGTTGGCCCTTGTGCCATTTAGCTAGAAACCTTAACTTAGGGATGATTTGCATGATAACATCTAGGCTCGAGTCGTAGTCTCCCTAGTTGTGTCTCCCTCTGTTATCTGGTTAGGCTAGTCCTTTATCCCTGCGTAGGGGAACTACATCGCCCTGATCTTCATACCAGATGAAGTATGTAGGCAGGAGATTGAGCTGATCTCTCCGGGCGCCCTTTTCTTTTGTGTGTGTTGTTTGACCTTTGCTAGGCTCGAGTCCCCGTACTCCTTAGCATTTGCTGTCTGTTTGTGTGCGTTTGACAGTTATAGGCTGAGTCCCCGACTCCCTATCTATCTGTTGTGTTGTTTAGGTTCGGATGTCAATGTAAGTCCAGTGATTGGCATTTGGGCTCCGCGTTTGCCTCTTTGCGTGTGTTTAGGTTCGGATGCTGACATAAGTCCAGTGATTGGCAGTCGGGCTCCACGTTTGCCTGTGTGTGTTTGTTTGTGTGCGTGTCAGCCGAGCTACGAATGCTCTGATTCTTCTCTCGTCCGAGAAGATACGTATGCATAGGATGCGACATCCTAGCGAGCATGTGTCGTCTTCCCAGTCCGAACTACTTGGACTCTGATGTCTATGCCTGATAGACTAAGTAGGCCCAGGATGCGACATCCTGCCGAGTCCAGTTTCAGTCAGTCTCTTTCGTTTCTTTCAGCCAGTGTGTGTGAATATTTGAGCAGTGTTTAGCAACCATTTTCCTTTCTAGTGCGCGTGGATCCCGTAGAGTACTACGGATGCGTAGGGGTGCTAATACCTTCCCTTCGCATAACCGACTCCCGAACCCATTCTCTTTGGTCGCGAGACCATGTCTTTTCCCAGGTTTACTCTGAGCGTTTCCTTTCCCTCTTTTGGGATAAATAACGCACGGTGGCGGCTCTGTTGTTCTTTCTTTTCCCGCCGGTTTTTCGCGCGATGCGACAATGCTGAGGATGAAGTTGGAACGCCGTTCCAAGCTTTATCTATTGATGAACCTATTGAGAAGAAGTCTCCTTCGTTCGCCTCCTACCGAGATGCAAAGCTGGCCATTGAATGTGGTGCAGTTGCTGGTTTAGGGAAGGTGATCGAGCTTGAAGACAACAAGTCCCGGGCTGGCATTGGCTACTGTTCTGGGGCATATAACGAGCAAGGTCTGTTCACGAGTGGAGGATTCATCCATGATGATCAGTCTGTTGAAGAGGAAGCTGCTGCTATCATTGAAGAAGATGCAGAAGATACGAGCAATTTTGTTATTCCTGGTGGTGTCTGCCACAATTGGGTCGCTGTGGATGTTCCTACAGTTATCCATAGATCAGAGTAAATATGCTCACTTTGTTTAAAACCCTTCTCCCATGCCAAAAGGAGAAGTGATGACATTGTTTGGCTCATATATACAATGATATTTTCATTCAATTAATGCATTGTCAAATATTTGTTTTTTCCTTTGTTTTCACTTTTCGCTTTTTGCATGAAATCAGTGATCACAAAAAACCCATACAAAAAACAAGAATAAAAGCAACTTTTTCATCTGCATAATGGTTTGCTTGTTTAAATGCTAAAAGTTTTTCATTAACCAAAATCATTATGCAGGTTGATTCTAAAACCCATTGAACATAATGATCCAATGCCATCTCCCAACTTTGAATTCCCTGTATTTGAGGCAGAGGAAGATGATGTTGAAGGAATTCCCGATGAGATTACCCGTCTCCTTGAGCACGAGAAGAAGATCATTCAGCCGCATCTAGAAGACTTGGAATCAGTCAACTTGGGGTCTGAGGACTGTGTTCGTATGGTGAAGATTGGGGCACTTCTTGAAGAGTCTGTCAAGAAGGATTTGATCAAATTGCTACGAGAATATTCAGATGTCTTCGCTTGGTCATATGAAGACATGCCAGGTCTAGATACAGATATTGTACAACATTTCCTGCCTTTGAAGCCTGAATGTGTGCCAGTGAAGCAGAAGCTCAGAAGAACTCATCCAGATATGGCAGTGAAGATTAAAGAGGAAGTACAGAAGCAAATTGATGCAGGGTTTCTGGTGACTTCTACATATCCTCAATGGGTGGCCAATATTGTGCCTGTTCCTAAGAAGGACGGAAAAGTCCGTATGTGCGTTGATTATAGAGATTTGAATAAGGCTAGTCCAAAAGATGATTTTCCTCTACCACACATTGATATGTTGGTAGATAATACAGCTAAATTCAAAGTCTTTTCCTTTATGGACGGATTTTCCGGATATAATCAAATTAAGATGGCACCAGAGGATATGGAGAAGACAACATTCATCACACCTTGGGGAACATTCTGTTATCAAGTGATGCCCTTCGGTTTGAAGAACGCCGGAGCCACGTACCAACGAGCCATGACTACCTTGTTCCATGATATGATGCACAAGGAGATAGAGGTCTATGTTGATGATATGATTGCTAAGTCCCGAACGGAAGTTGAGCATGTTGAGCATTTGTTGAAGCTTTTTCAGCGTTTGAGGAAGTTTAGACTTCGCCTGAATCCGAACAAATGTACTTTTGGAGTCCGTTCCGGAAAGTTATTGGGTTTCATTGTCAGCGAGAAAGGTATTGAAGTTGATCCTGCAAAGGTCAAAGCAATACAAGAGATGCCTGCACCCAAAACTGAGAAGCAAGTCCGAGGTTTTCTTGGCCGCTTGAATTACATTTCCAGATTTATATCCCACATGACTGCCACATGTGCGCCGATATTCAAGCTCCTTCGGAAAGATCAGTCTCATGATTGGACCGAGGATTGCCAGAAAGCTTTCGACAGTATCAAAGAGTATCTGTCTGAACCTTTGATCTTGTCTCCGCCTGTGGAAGGAAGACCTCTGATTATGTATCTGACAGTTCTTGAAGACTCAATGGGTTGTGTACTCGGTCAACAAGATGAATCAGGGAAGAAAGAATTTGCTATCTACTACCTCAGTAAGAAATTTACTGATTGTGAGTCTCGGTACTCTATGCTTGAGAAGACGTGCTGTGCTTTGGCTTGGACTGCTAAGCGTTTGCGCCAGTACATGATAAATCATACAACTTGGTTGATATCCAGAATGGATCCAATTAAGTACATCTTCGAGAAGCCTGCTTTAACCGGGAGGATTTCCCGTTGGCAGATGCTGTTGTCTGAGTATGATATTGAGTATCGAGCTCAGAAGGCTATTAAAGGTAGTATCTTGGCTGACCATTTAGCGCACCAGCCAATTGAAGATCATCAGTCTGTTCAGTATGACTTTCCTGATGAGGAGATCCTGTATTTGAAAATGAAAGATTGCGATGAGCCCACACTTGATGAAGGTCCGGAACCTGGTTCCAGATGGACGATGGTGTTCGATGGCGCTGTTAATCAGTATGGAAATGGAATTGGGGCAGTGATAATTACTCCCCAGGGTTCGCATATTCCTTTTACAGCAAGGCTAACTTTCAAATGCACGAATAATATGGCTGAGTATGAGGCCTGTATTATGGGACTTGAGGAATGCATTGATTTGAGAATCAAACATCTTGATGTTTACGGTGATTCGGCCTTGGTTGTCAATCAGATCAAAGGTGAATGGGAGACAAATCAGCCCAGTCTCATTCCGTACAAAGATTATGCAAGAAGGATTGCAACTTTCTTTACAGAAGTTGAATTTTATCATATTCCTCGAGAAGATAATCGGATGGCAGATGCGCTTGCTACGCTCGCTTCTATGATAGTAGTCAGATGGTGGAATGAAGTCCCTAATATTACTGTGATGCGCTTGGATAGACCAGCTCACATATTTGCAATCGAAGAAGTCAATGATGACAAGCCTTGGTACTTTGATATCAAGAATTTCCTCCAGAACCAGGTCTACCCGCCTGGGGCATCTGTGAAAGATAGGAAAACTTTGAGAAGGTTGTCAGGCAGTTTCTACCTCAGTGGTGAAGTGCTGTACAAAAGAAATTTCGATATGGTTTTGCTCAGATGCGTGGATAGACACGAAGCAAACCTGTTAATGACTGAGGTTCATGAGGGATCATTTGGTACTCATTCCAATGGACATGCTATGGCTAAGAAGATGTTGAGAGCAGGCTACTATTGGCTGACAATGGAGTCTGACTGCTGCAAGTATGTGAAGAAATGTCATAAGTGCCAAATTTATGCGGATAAGATTCATATTCCTCCGACACTCCTGAATGTGATTTCATCACCATGGCCTTTCTCGATGTGGGGAATTGACATGATCGGCATGATTGAGCCGAAAGCGTCCAACGGACACAGGTTTATTCTCGTAGCGATTGATTACTTCACCAAATGGGTCGAAGCCGCTTCGTATGCGAACGTAACCAGACAGGTGGTTGTGAAGTTTATCAAAAACCAGCTGATTTGCCGTTATGGTGTGCCAGAGAGGATCATTACTGACAATGGATCTAATCTGAATAATAAAATGATGGATGAGTTGTGCGCTGAGTTCAAGATTGCACACCATAATTCCTCTCCCTACAGACCTAAGATGAATGGGGCTGTTGAAGCTGCTAATAAAAATATCAAGAAGATTATCCAGAAGATGACTGTCACTTACAAAGATTGGCATGAGATGCTGCCATTTGCTTTGCATGGATATCGTACGTCTGTACGCACTTCAACAGGGGCAACCCCTTTTTCTCTTGTGTATGGCATGGAAGTCGTTCTCCCAGTAGAGGTGGAGATCCCATCAATGAGAGTCTTGATGGAAGCCAAGTTGACTGATGCTGAATGGGTTCAGAGTCGATATGACCAACTGAATTTGATTGAAGAGAAGCGATTGACTGCCATGTGTCATGGTCAGTTATATCAGCAGAGAATGAAGAAAGCATTCGATAAGAAGGTCAAGCCTCGCGTGTTCAGAGAAGGTGACCTCGTGCTCAAGAAAGTTTTGTCTTTCGTGCCCGATTCCAGGGGCAAGTGGACTCCAAACTACGAGGGTCCATATGTTGTTAAGAGAGCCTTTTCAGGCGGAGCTTTGATGCTTACAACAATGGATGGGGAGGATTTCACTCGTCCTGTGAATTCAGATGCGGTCAAGAGATACTTTGCCTAAAAAAAAAAGGTATATGCAAATGAAAAACAGAATAATTCGCTAAGTTGAAAACCCGAAAGGGCGGCTTAGGCAAAAATGAGCGTCTCGATGGAGAACCCGCATGGGTGATCTAGGAAAAAGTTAGAGACTTGAAAAAAAAAGCATATTTGCATCCCGCTAGATTGAGTACCTCACTCTGGGGCAATCTAGGCAAAAATTAGGGATCAGGCAAGTAACTGCATCCTGACAAGACTTTCTGTTCGCCAGTCGTCATTTCGTCAGGGATTCTCGATTCGTCGTCAACTGAAGCTTCGAATACATCGAGATTCAAATTGGTAGAGAAAGGATCATTATGTTCCAATGTAGCCCTCTTCCAATATATATCACTGATTTCAAATTTGTACAGATCTATGGAGTCTTGCCATTTGCAGGCTACCATTCCATCAAATAAATTCGAGCTTTTATCCAATTATTTGCACTCTTATTTGTTTCAATTCAACAAATGTTTTGCATGTTTTAATTAATAAAAATGTCATTGTTTTAAAAACAAAATCTTCAAAATTTATTGTTTTAAACAAAGTGAACATTCACAATGATAAAGGATACCAAAGAATTTCTCAGTGCTCTCCCAATGGTGGCATGATTTCCAACGGGTAAGACATTTGTTCATATTCCTGGTTTGGTTGTATCCTTCTTCTCCAGATTTTGTTGTTGGGGTCGTTCCCCTAAGCAGAGATTTGTTGTTAGGGTTGTTCCCTAAGCATAGCTTCTGTTGAGATTCTGACTCCCCGAAGCGGGGTTGTGTGTTGAAGACTCGGTCTGTTCTCCAGCAGTAGTCCATCCCCGACTTGGTTGTTCAGTTGTTCAGACGATTCGTGGTTATTGGGTTGATATCCCCGTATCCCGTATTTCTCCCTAGGGGGGTCGCCAGTGTGGTCAGAGCAGAGTGTTTGTTGAAGACTCAGTTTCTTCTCCAGCAATGGTCTCCGCAGCATGGTTGATTTCTTTTTGAAGATCCAGTGGTTGAGTGGGTTGATCCCGGTATTTCATCCATACTTCCCAGCGTTGTCTGTATGCCTCAGCACGGTCGCTTTTCTTTTGGAAGACTCGGTAAGTCGGTGGTTTGATACCCGGTACTTTACCTTTTCCCCGGCAAAGTCGTCAGTAGAGTGGTTGTTCCTCTCCATCAGAGTGCTTGTCCCCTTCAGCAGGACATTTATTCTCTTCCTCCGTGTGGAATCCTCAGTAGATCTCCGGTGGAACCGTCAGTAGATTTATGGTGTGACGGATTATATTTGTGATTTTTTAGAGATCCCCATCAGAGTTGATATATTCGACAGATTCGCGGTTATGGCAGTTTTGCTTGGTAAATCCTCTGTTCCCCAACAGATTTGCCTAGGTGGCCGTTTTGCCCGTTGTGACTTTCTGTGCCCTAGTTGGGACGATCGCTGATCCATTGCTCAGAGATGGGTATTCTCCTGATATCTCTGACTCTTTTGCTTCTGCTTCCTAGCAGTATCCGTAGATCTTTGCTTTATAGCATGAGGATCTCTAGCAGATTGGCTTTCCAGTTGGTTTTCCCCTGGAAGTGTAATACCGGGCGTTTGATTCCTGGAACCTGTTGTGTTAGAAATGTTTGTTTTGTCAGCATTCATCAAACATAAATCACGCATATTCATGCATATTCATAAAACATTCAGATATTCATGTTGCATTTTTTTGCCATATATCCTTTGTTTGTCATTCCCTGCTATGGTGATATAGATCTTTATAGATCTTCCTAAGCAGATGTCGGGTGGTAAATCTCTCCATGTAGAGTTAGCCCCATAAGCAGAAAGTGTCTATCTTTTCTTCTGCAGTTCCCCACTGAGATATACCCTCATGGATGACGGTTTCTTCCGTTTCCTCCCAACACATATATTGGGATGGATGTTCCTATTTGAGCTATATCCTCATTAGGACGTGTCTTGATTCAGTCAGTCTTTTCGGATTTCTCCCGAATTGGCGTTTGTCGTCTGTTTCTTGTGTTTCCCTGTGGTGATTTTGATCCCCAGCGGAATTTTTTGGGACTCTGCCCTTATACCGGTAGTTGTAAGTCCTATTTTCCTTGCCCTTCTGACGGAATTGGTGGTTATATACCTTTTATTCCTCGGCAAGAGTTGTTGGTTTTCTGCCTAATATTGGGTAGTCGTAAATCCTGTTTTGTTACTCTCCAACAGAGTTTGTGGTCGTTAAACCCTATTTTGTTTCCCGTGTGGATTTGTGATATATTTCCATCCCCACGTGGAGTTAGCGGTTTGAAATAAACCCTAATCTTGTATCCTCACCAGAGTGTTGGCTACTGCCCTCATACCAATAGTCGTAAGTCCTATCTCTTTCCCCTAGCAATGGTGACCTTTGTGGTTCGATCTGATTAGTGGTGAATTCTCCTGTTGTGGTGGTTTTATCCCAAACAGAGTTTTGTTCCCTGTGGTGATTTATATCCCCAGTGGAGTTTGTTAGGTCTTCTACCCCGTATTCGGTGGTTGTAAATCCTATGTTGCTGTGATCTTTCTCTCCAGCAGAGTTGTATCTCATGATACATGTGGATAATTGCCGGTTGCTAGCAATTTTATCCTCAACTGAGTCTTTGGTTTCTTACCCAGTAGTCGGTATTGTTAAACCTTTTGTTTCCTCAGCCAGATTTTTGGTCTTCTACCCCGTATTCGGTAGATGTAAACCCTAATATCTCTCCTTTGTGATTATCTTCATTCAATATTCGATGTTGATATTCCTCCCTGCTTTGGGTAGTTGCTCTTGAGTAAGCACTTGTATTCCCAGCTGTCTTCTGGATCATTGTCGGATGCTTGCAATGGTATCCTTTTGAAGTCACAGTGGGTCTTTTCACCGTTTGCTAGTGATTTGTTCCCCGGATCACTGATTGTTTACCAATGTATCCCCAGCTTTTGTGGATAATTGCCGGATGCTTGCAATTTATCCCCAGTAAGTCTTTCATTTACCCTTTGTTGGTAATGTTGTTGCTCCCTTCGATTGGTCATCATTATATGCCTGTTCGGTATCCCGATGCCTTTCTTTTCGGTCGATTTATCCTTTATTAACCCTTGTACCGGTTGTGGATGATCTTCCATGCGAGTATACTATCCACGTTCTGACGGTAATGGATAATATATCTCACGCACTCTTCAGTTGAGGCCGTTTGTGTTTCCCTGGTCGAGTAAGATTCGTTATTTCCCTTTGCGGAGTCGAATATTCTTTGATGTTGGATAATTGCCGGATGCTTGCAATTTATCCTCTTTGAGTTGTCTTTCGTTTACCCGGATGCTTGGTAACGATTCTCTCTCTTTTCGGTTAGTCACCTATTATATACTTCGGTATCTCTGGTGTCTTTTCATTTCGAGTGTATTATTCACGGTCTGCCGGTAATGAATAGTATGTCTCATGCGCTCTTTGGTTGGAGTCCTTTGTTGATTATCCCCAGTAGAGTAAGATTCGTATTCTTTGTAGAATCGAATATCCATCCTTTAACCAGTTTGTGTTTCGGATGTGTGTCTTGGCATATATACCAATTCACGTTTTCGGTAGATCACCTATTATATACTTCGGTATCTCTGGTGCTTCTTACCATGCGAGTTTATTATCTACGTTCTGACGGTAATAGATAATATATCTCATGCGAGTATTCTGTCCACGGTCTGCCGGTAATGGATGTTATATCTCATGCACTCTTTGGGTTTGTGTCCCCAGTTGAGTAAGGTTCGTTTTCCCGCTGTGGATTCGAATGTCCATCCTATAAATTGTTTTGCTTTTTCAAGCCCCCCTTTTGGATGATGAGTATCTTGGCATATATACCAATTCACATTCTGTCGGTCACCTATTATATACCTCGGTATCCCTGGTGTTCCTTCCTTTCTACTCCCTATTATGACTTTGGTCCCCTGTGGAGTCGGATTTTCCTGAGTATTATACCTTTTTCAGGTCTTTCTCAGATGTTGGTTGATTGATATCTCTCACCCTTATACCGGTCTTAGATATTCATTCTTCCTGAGTTTGTTACCCTTATACCGGTGACTCCTCATTTCCTGTTGCTTTTCCTAGGAGAGTCTCTTTGTTAGACAGTCCCCTGCGGAGTTCCTGTGGTGATTTTTGCCCTTTTCTATATGGGTGTTTATTCCCCAATATATGCATTTCCCGGCAGGGAGGTTCTTTGTGAATCTTTTCCTGGTCCGAGTCCGGATGTTCATCCGAAGTATCCTTTATGGATAAGTTGAGTCAGCTTATGTATTTCCAATGGATTTATTTTCCTCTGGAATTCTTCATTCCCCGGTGTGAGTCCTTTGCTTCCCCAGCAAGCTCTCCAGTCCGATATCTGTTATCCCTAATCAAAGTCGTGTCCTGCTCACGCATTCTTTTTCTTACTATCCCCTAATAGAGTCCAATAAAAGTCTAGTTAGATTCTCTGTTCCTGGTGAGTGTATTACTCCGGTGGATCATCTTTTTCTTCTGTGTGAACCATATATTCTCCACAGAGTTTGCTTTCACATGCATACATCTGCATCATGAGGTCTCTTAGGGACCAAAATTTGTCTCATTACTAGTATTTAAGCCCATTCTACCGCGTCGAGATGAAGATTTCTAAACTTCATTTCTCCGGATAGAACGACCTTAAATAGGGGCATCTGTAAGACCCCAATTTTGGCCCTAAGATCCCTCATGGCCCATATCATATCATATCATGGCCTCAAGGATCATTGCATACCTTAGCTTCCCTCCTAGTGGGTGGGATACCTTGTGAGTGTGATTTCTTGATCACCAAGCATGTATGGCATTTGTATATCATTGCTTTTCATATGTTTAATAACCAAAAGTACAAAAATATTGTCATCTAACCATGTTGCTTGCAGATGAAGCTAACTAGGTCAAAGCAGTTAAATCAGGCATTGAGCAATAGATGGTGGCCATTCTTGAAGAATTTGACACCATGATCATTCAAAAAGAGTTCATATAACTTGTGATATCATTTGGAATCAAGATCTCATGTGAAAGAGGCTTGGAATTCATCAGAACTTGGCCCAGTCAAACAAAAGTCAACAAAAGTCAACTGTGGTCAACTGTGCATTTAATCAGAAATTGAAGGGTGTGAGATGGTTGGAAAGACCTCATCCATGTCCATACAAGTCTCATTTGACATTTCAAATACCAAGGTTGAAGATTTGGAGGCCAGATAGAAAGTTTCCAAAAATAGCAGGTGACCTGTAATTTCAGCTGCCCAAAATGGAAAGTTTTTCCCCTCAAAATAACTTCATCATACAAGCTTCAAATGGAATTTTGTCCAACATGAAAGTTGAAGATCTTGATCTCACCTTTCCAAAAAGTCCAAGAACTTGAAAATCCCATGTACGGTTGGCAAGAAACGGTCCAGTGAATTTCAAAAATGACCCGTAATCAGGAGGGCATAACTCCCACATGGAGTGTCCAAATTGGGTGATCTTTTTATGCACAAACTCCATTTGACATGTACTTTCATGGTGCATAATTGGATTTCTTCAAAAATGGTCAATGCAAAAGGTCATTTTTGAAGTGAACTAATTAAAAGGCAGGGGCAAAATGGTCCAAAATGCAAAGTACAAAGAATTTGGACATGAGACCAATTCCATTAGCTTCCAATTGAGTTTTGTGACTTGTTCAAAGGGATAAACCACTGTTGCATTGCTTCTAAGCATCCAAGGGCAAAAAGGCCAAACTTTACACATAAGCTCATTTTTGCTAATCACCTTTTTTTGCTAATCTTGATTATGGTTTGGATTAAGAGCATCATATATAAAGCTAATTGTAACAGAAACTACAGAACTAATCACAATTCACAAATCCAAAAGCAAAAACTCTCAGATTTTCTCATTTTTCTCCAATTTCCATAACACACTTTTTGATCATTTCATCAAGATCTTATCAATCTTTGTGCGATTTCTCTGTTGATTCATAACCTGCAGGTGATATTGAACTTCTGTTGGTGAAGATCGAAGCAAAATCACAGCCAATTCGCAGCTGTGGCAAAGTATGCTCTCCCATGGCAGTTAGAGAAATCTCTTGATTCGAGCACTCTGGAGTTGGATTCTCTTCACCATTCACCTTCCACAACAACCTCCTGCTTCTGTTTCTGCAATTCAAGACTCCATACGCACGGATTCCATTACTGCTCCTCAAGAAGGATAAGATTCGATCATCGCCATTTTCAAAATTATGTTGTGGTTATTGTAGAGCGTAGCTTGTAGATCATGCAGCACTTTGTAGAACTGAAAATTGTTAGGTTTTAAGAGAGAAATCCGCGATTAAAGATTAGATACCGAAACTTCTTTCCATCGATTCTTGCTATGTATGAACTTATAGACGATTTCACCATGATATTTGCAATCTACAAGCTTAGACGCTTCGATCCGTATACGGTTCGTTGATTTCCATGGAGATTTGATTCCGCTGGGATTTCCAGCCAAGAACATGAAGAACACGCTTGTGTTCTTGAAGATTTCTGCAGATTGCTTGCTTTGATCCTTTGTCCGCGCCTTGCCATTCGAATTGGTGTTTCCCGCTTGGAATGGGCGAATAGCATGCCGCCACCTCATTTAGTGATACGGCCGCGTTTTGGCTTGGCATATGTTAATTACGGATTTGCCATTCAGACCTTAATTAATTCAATTAATTCTAATTCCACTTAAATAATTATTTCAAATAATTCAAGAAACTTCTAAAAATCATAGATTAATCAATTTTCATCCAATTAATTTGGGACTTTTTTTGTTAATCTCCATTTTTAATCTACTTTTGTTTAGACTTAAAAATTTAAGTTGTGCTTGGTGTAAATTTTAATTGGCATAGGGATGTTCATAATGTGTGCAGATTTCATATGTTTCACTATTTTAATTATAAAATAATCATAGATGCTCCAAATGAATTGAAATTTTATAGGATGATTCTTGACCCTCTCCTGGAGATTTTGACATATGATTTGTAATTTTTGGACCTCTGGTTTATTAGATATGATTTAATGAACTTGAGTGTGACAATATGTGTCACACTATGATATGTTGAGTTCACCAATTTTTTTTCCATGCTTCCATTAGGCCTATGGTTCTGATTTTTTGCATGAGATACCTTTGATATGTTAACTTTCAATAGGAATTTTTGTGGATTTTAATAATCCATTTTCTAATTGATTAGGATTTTTGTCTACTGCTTAGCATTGTTAGGGCTTTGCTTGTGTCACCTTTTTATGTATGTTGCCAAATCCTCATCCTTAACCCTATGAACATGAAATTTGGTGAAGTAGTTCCTAACATGTGTAGCTTTAATTTGGCTTTGGTCCTACTCATTTCCCATTTAATATCACTGTTTACCATTTGATTAAAGTTAGCATACATGTTATGACCTAGTTTAGGATAGTTTTTGCATGCCTTGACATGTTGAATTAATTCCCATAGTTCCTTTTATCCAAATGGCATGAAAATTGACATGTAGCTCATTGAATGTCCTCTGTTTAGGATATAATTTTTGTGGAATTTATTGATCCATTTTGGCATTTGTTTGAGTTTTATCTTTCTGGTTACTCATAGGTGATTCATATTTGCTTCCTTTGCCTCACATTGTGCATAAAATGAAATAGGTGCATAGTTTGGATATGAGACCAATTGGAGTCTCTTCTTAATTGGAATATCTTGACTTTGATCATGAATAGCTTTCTGTTTTAAGATTTTTCCCTCTTTTGGACCCTAGGCTTGTCCTAGTGGTCTTGTTACTTACATTTGAATTTGACTTTGACTTTTCAGGTTAAGAAGTTAATGCTTAAGGAAGTTGTTCCATAGTTGGATTGTTTTACTTGACATTTGTGAACTAATGTGTTTGTTTTGTAGGATGTTTGGTTCACTTGAGCCTTGTGCTTTGTATATGTTTGATTATGATTGACTATTGGTTTATTACCTTGTCTGTTTGTTTATGCTGGGATGCTGATTATGTTTGATTGATTTCAGGTACCCTTAGTTGCTCAGTTCTCTTAAGAACTTGCTTTGCTTTGCTTAAATAGCAATTTGCATTGAGGTAGACTCTCTTGTCTCCATGTAGTCTGGAAGACCTGGCTTGTTATTTAGCCAGGCACCTGTCTGAAGTCCTCCTTAAGAGGCGATGTTTGTGATTGTTTATGTTTGTCCCAAGCAGGAAAAGTCCTCATTTGAGGCAATTGGTGGATATAAGAGATATGCAGCCTATCTCCCACTATTCTGTGAGTCTTCTCCTTGCTCCCATTACATGGTTGTAGCATTGAGATCCTAGCCCAAGATCTATAGAGTCTATATATTGTGGAGAGAGTTCCCTCTTTCTGAACTCCCACATCTTCTTTCATCTGATGCTCTCCCTGACCAGGGATAAGAGCAATGAGGTACACCCCTCATATCCTCTCATCTGCTTCACCTTAGCCCCTCAATGGCAAGGTTAAGAGCAACTTTGACCCTATTCCAGATGGCTTTAATGCCTTACCCTTGTTTGAGCCTGACGCTTGTATATAGTGTGTGCTCTTTGATTATATGGTTTGATTACTTGATTCATCATACATGATTACTTGATTGCCATTGTGCATTTTTATCTTTGATTGCCATTAGTGCATGTTCATTTCATTTGTCCTTGTGACATTGTTGTTTACCCATTGAGGACAACTGTAAGTCCATATATTGGCTAGTGTTCCTATGACATGGAAGGGATAGAGTGTAAGACCACTTCATTGGTCACTCATATCCACTTTGATCTTTGATTAAGTTTGTTCTTGTATGTGAGGATCCATTGTAAGTCCATGTAATTTGGCATTGGTTTTCCTATGATCATATGTGGGAGTTAACCTAAGTCCAGATAGATTGGCAGTTGACATCCCCATTTTGTTTTTGTTTTACTTTGATGGAGATTGGTATAAGTCCATAGAGTGGCTTCTGATATCCTTGTTTGTTTTAGGAGACTGATGTAAGACCATTGAGTGGCATTCGGTGTCCGCTTTTATTTACTTTCATCTGTTACCATGTATATATCATTGCTCATATGTTGCCTATTCCAAAGGACACACTTGAATCATCTTCAATATGACTTCAAGAGGTGGACCTTCTAAGAAGTTTTACATCCATCCATCATTCATCCATTATGTCCTAAACCTTTTCACACATGTTTTAAAACTTGAGATAAGTATTGTGCAAACATTCTCACCTTCTTTCCAAATTGGAAACTTGGACCTTAAGTCCTTGATTTTTTCAAACTTCATTTTTGTAAATACTCATTGTGAATTGACTTTAATCATACCTTGACCATACTTTGTAAATAATCCAAATCAATTAACCTTCACCCATTCAAATGTTTTGTGGCTTAGTCCATCATTGTTAAGTTTTCTATGCATTAGCCGTAGGTTTCAATTACCATAGTGGTTGATGTAATTCTTTCCTATCCTTAGTGAGTTGATTGTAAGTCTTCCATACTTATTATAGGGTTAACCCCTCGCTAGTATGTTGAAGCTGTCCTCGCATGGTGGATTGTTGATTCAGGTTGAGTATTCTCCCATTGGTAATGAAAAGCCTTAGTGCTCTTGTATTTTAAAATTGAATCCACTAACTTTTGGAAGTTTTTAGCCGAACTACGGCGTTTTGATCCTTGCCTTTGATGGAAGGTACGTAGGCAACGGGTTCATCCGTTCGAACACAAAAATAATTAACTTGTACATTCTTTTCTCATCATCCCACTCATGTTTGCACAATACTTATGTCATAACAAATAATAATTTTGTACAACAAGTGTGAAAAGGGATCCCTAGGAGTACCTAGGACGTAGTGGGTGCCTAACACCTTCCCATTGCGTAATTTACCCCTTTACCCCGATCTCTGATCTTTTTATTAGTTTTCTACGAGTAAAACTTCTTAGGCTTTTGTTCGCTTTTTAGCCAGTCCTTTGGATAAATAAAAGTGCGGTGGCGACTCTATGTTCATTGTATACTTTGCTTATGATTTAATCAATAAATCATATAGCGACGAATACACCGCTACAGTACCGTACAAGTCTGACAAATTTGGCCTAGGGTTCAGCTCTAACAAGAGTCAAATTAATGCTGTAGAAGATGCTGACAGCGATTGCGACCTGGATAGCTGGATTTTCCCAACAATTGGTGACGGACTCAATAATTGGGAGGCTGAAGACACTATCCCGATTTCCTTTAGTCAGGAGTAATTGTTACTGTCTATTTTAGTGTTGCAAATTTTTGTTTTTTTTACAATTGAACTTCTCCAAGCGTTGTGTCTATGCCCGAGGCACAATAGCTAATCTGTTAAGGGTTTTGTCATCTTCATAAGCATATTCATATTCAATAAATCAATGGACTTTTTGCATTCAAATATTGCGCTCTTTATCTTTTCTGTCCTCTTCCAAACGAGCTATGTTTTCTTACACACACTCACGTAACGAATTGCAGATCCATACCCACTCTGGATCCTGTTGACAATAGTTCTACTACTGTTCATTATGACTTTTAAAATCCGATCTACAAAGCCAAGGATGGAAGTGAGGAAGATTGTGAAGTACCTGGAGAACTTGCCAGACTGTTACTGCAAGAAGAAAGGACTATACAGCCGCATGAAGAGTCAATCGAAATTGTAAACCTGGGTACTAAAGTGGACAAGAAAGAAGTCAAAATAGGAGCAAGCTTGGAAAACAGTGTCAAAGAAAGGTTGATTCAGATGTTGCATGACTATGTAGAGATTTTTGCTTGGTCTTATGAAGACATGCCAGGACTGGATACCGATATAGTAGTGCATCGACTGCCAACGAGGGAAGAATGTCGTCCTGTTAAGCAAAAGGTTCGTCGCATGCGTCCTGAAATGTCTGAGAAAATCAAAGCCGAGGTGATGAAACAATTTGAAGCAGGTTTTCTGGCTGTTACTTCTTATCCTCAATGGGTTGCTAATGTGGTACCAGTGCCAAAGAAGGATGGTAAGGTGCGAATGTGTGTAGATTACCGAGACCTGAATAAAGCGAGTCCCAAGGATGACTTTCCACTTCCGCACATTGATGTTCTGGTAGATAACACCGCTCAACACAAGGTGTTCTCATTCATGGATGGATTCTCAGGTTACAACCAGATTAAGATGGCGCCTGAGGACATGGAGAAAACTACGTTTGTGACGCAATGGGGCACGTTCTGTTATAAAGTAATGCCATTTGGTTTAAAGAATGCAGGGGCAACGTACCAGCGTGCTATGGTGGTTTTGTTCCATGATATGATCCATCATGAAATAGAAGTATATGTGGATGACATGATAGCCAGATCTCATACTGAGGAGGAACACCTCGATCATTTATACAAACTGTTCGAGAGGTTGAAGAAATACAAGTTGAGGTTGAACCCGAACAAATGCACCTTTGGGGTAAGGTCCGGCAAACTCCTGGGCTTTATTGTCAGTGGTAAAGGGATTGAGGTTGACCCGGCCAAGGTGAGAGCTATTCAAGAAATGCCAGTTCCCAATACAGATAAAGAAGTCAGAGGTTTCTTGGGACGCTTGAATTACATTGCCCGATTTATCTCCCATTTGACCGCCACCTGCAAACCCCTCTTCAAGCTACTGAGGAAAAATCAAGAGATGATATGGAATGAGGAATGTCAAGAAGCTTTTGACAAAATCAAGAAGTATCTTCAAGAACCTCCAATTCTGATGCCACCAGTTGAAGGAAGACCTCTAATCATGTATTTAACCGTGTTAGAAAATTCAATGGGGTGCGTGTTGGGACAACATGACGAGTCTGGTCGAAAAGAGCATGCCATATACTACCTTAGCAAAAAGTTTACCGACTGTGAAACAAGATACTCACTGCTCGAGAAAACTTGTTGTGCTTTGGCCTGGGCTACTCGCCGACTGAGACAGTATATGTTGAATCACACCACTTTATTGATTTCTAGGATGGATCCTATCAAATACATATTTGAGAAACCCGCTCTCTCCGGAAGACTAGCAAGATGGCAGATGATTCTAACAGAGTACGACATCCAGTATACTACTGTTAGATGCCCAAAAGTGCTTATTTGAGCTATCATATGTGGGCATCTTTCGCTCTTTTTCCTTGCTAAAATGGTCAAAACCACATTTGTTTTACATAGAATGCATTACATTGATCAACAAGCTTGGTGCCTTTGATTTGTGTGTTATTGTGCAGAAAAAGGCATGAACTAATTGAAAATAAAGACACAAGAGAATTGGCAAAGGAACCAAAGTATAGAAGCATTCCATCTGCCCACTCGCTAGGCGAGGATGTGGCGAAGCAACACCTTCGCTAGGCGAGCTCCTGGCGAAAAGCTCCAGTAAATGATCATTAAATTCGCTAGGCGAGCTGAAGGCGAAGTTGACAGCGAATTTATTCTGTTTTGGTGAAAAGTGCAGCCAACACTCACTCGCTAGGCGAGGCTCTAGCGAGTCCCCAGCGAGCATTCCAGTAGCAAAACCTCTCAACCTCGCTGGGGCGAAGGTTGAAGCGTGTCCTTCGCTAGGCGAAGGTATGTTCGCTAGGCGAACATGACAATTCAGCAGGCCCTGTTTTCTCTGGGCGCAGGGGCCTTTTGTGCCCATATTAGGCCTTCGCTAGGCAAGCCATTCTGCTCGCCTAGCGAACATGACAATTCTGCACTTGTCTATAAGTAGCAGGTGCCACTTTTGAGCCCCATACCTCATTTTTACCAACTTTTTCCACTTTTGTACTTTCTTCTAGATATTTTTGCAGCATTGTTCTTGGGATCTTTTATGCCCTAGTTTTCATTTCTCTTCATCTTAGAACCATCTTCTACAAAAAGAAGGTGGATTCCCATCCAACATTGATTATTCGACTTGGATGTTGATCAACCTTCTTCCGAGACTTGCCGACCAAGCTACCATGAAAATGAGTAGCTAAGTCATCCATTTGTCAAGGTTAGATGTAGGTGATTACTAGCTTTGTGTGTAAATGTAAGGATCCTCATATGTAAACTCTTTAATGATGAATATATGATGAAAACTTTGTTTCTATTTAAAATCCTTTGTGTTGGTTTATGATCGAGAGATGTTTACCGACTCTTGACCTAGGTTTTCATCCAAACTTGTTTGTTAGCTAGAGATAGTAATGAATGATTTTGTTCACCATAAGGTTGAACCAAAAAGTTGACATTTTGATAGATTGTGTTCGAGAGAAACAATGGATCAAAATGGCAAAACTCACAATGTGTGTTCGAGAGAAACATATTGAGAGGACTTTGTGAAATGATTTATCATCTAAAGGAGTTTATAAGAATGTTGACCGAGCAAATACATGCAAAGTGATCACCGAAACCGAACTTTGACAATATTTCTCATTTATTCAAACCCTAACTTTTACCGCTTATTAATTACTTTTTATGCAAGATAACGTGAGGAACAAATCAAAACCCTATTGTTACATTAAGCTAAGATTAATACAACCATCGAACGGCGGTGATATCTTACAATCCCTGTGGATACGATAACAAAAACCCGACACGAAATATACATTTCAACAAAATGGCGCCGTTGCCGGGGATTGTAAATTGATATTGCGAGCATCGCAATGGTTGTTTAAGCTTTAGCTTGTGAATTTTTGACTTGTGCTTGTAATTTGTGTGGTTTAGTGTGCAGCTTACGTTTTATGCGAGGGCAAATCCCTGTGGACGAACTTCTTTTTGATCCTGAGATTGAGAGAACCGCAAGGAGGCTCAATAGCAAAAGGAGACGTAGGAGGCAACAGGCTAGACAACGCCAAGAGCAAGGAGAAAGTTCTTCAACCACAAATCCACCACCATTCATACCGAACATGGAGCCACAACCACCACCACCTATTTCTACTCCATGCATCAATAGTCCAAGGAACACCGCTCAGTTTGCCAACCACACAGGAAGGCAAGCTGAGATGAAGACGGGAACTCTGAATTTATTATATGGGAGTCCATTCACCGGAATGGACCATGAAGACCCATTTTCTTTTCTCACAAAATTTTATGAGATATCATTGGCTGCCGGAGTGGATCAGGCTCAGGAGCTTCCGTTGTTCAGACGATTATTTCCCCACGCTTTGCTCGGTAAAGCAAAGGATTGGTACCTTGATCAAACACCTGCCGTAATGACAGACTGGAACGTGTTAGAAGAGAAATTCATCGAAAGATTTTTCTCCCATAACCGATTCATGGAATCAAAGACGGCCATCTCGGTGTTTTCACAAGGCACCAGTGAATCATTGAATGAAGCGTGGGAGAGATTCAAGTCCATGCTTAGGAAATGTAAAGGGCATGGATTTGATGAATTGACTCAAATCCATATCTTCCGAAATGGACTTCAACCAAACTGCAAGACGTTGTTGGATGCCACCTCGGGTGGGTCGTTGATGTCAAAAAGTGCCGAAGAAGCAAAAAACATTATCAACAGAATGGCTTTAAATGATCTTCAGAGTCAAAGTCGTGGAAACTCTTTGAAGAAGTCGGGAGTGCTTGAGCTAGGGACGAATGATGCCATCCTTGCCCAAAACAAGCTCATCTCACAACAAGTGGAACTCTTAACGCAACAAATCAAAGAGTTAAGAGAACCGTCAAAAGCTAAACAAATAGCTTGTTGTGAACTTTGCAAAGGTGAACATGACACCGGATTTTGTCCACCTCCCGGTTTTGACGAAGTGAACTACATGGCCAATCAACGGGACTATCAACCAAGACAACAACAACAACAACAACCTTATCAACCGCACCCTCAAAATCAACAACAACAATTCCAAGGGAACCAAGGGTTCCAACCTAGAAGTAACTACTATCATAACCAAGGTTATGGAGGTGGTTCTTCTAGCCGTCAAAACCCTCCACAAAATCCGTATCAATCTTAACAACCGCCGGTTGTCAATTCTAAATTGGAAGAGACATTGACGCAATTCATGCAAATGTCGATGGCCAACCAAAAAAGCAATGACGCGGCCATAAAAAATCTTGAGACTCAAGTTGGGCAACTTGCCAAGCAACTCGCGGAACAACAAACCGGTCCTTCCTTTTCGGCAAATACGCAAACAAATCCTAAGGAGCATTGTAAGGCGATCATGACGAGAAGTGGGAGGGAGTTGGGAAGTGAGAATAAAAAAAGAGTTGAGAGTGAACAAAAAGGGAAAGAGAAAGAAATTGAGGAGGAAATAATGGAGGAAAATGTTGATGGTGAAGTAGGAGAGTGGAGTGATGAGGAAGTAGTTGAAAAGAATAACAATAATGGTGAAGTTGAAAAAGAAAAAGGTGTGGAGATTGAGGAAAATAAAAGTGATGAGGTAATAAGGGAGGTAGTGAAGAAGCCTAGATGGAAAAGTGCTAGAGTTGCAAAAGGAAAGGAGGTAGTGAGCGCTACTCCTATCCAAAACCTTCCTTATCCTTACGCCCCGTCAAAAAGGGAGAATGAACGGCATTACGCCCGGTTCATGGATATTTTTAAACAATTGCAAACCAACATTCCGTTTGCCGAAGCCTTGGAGCAAATGCCCAAGTATGCCAAATTCATGAAGGACATACTAACAAAAAAGCGGAGGTATACGGAACCGGAGACCATTGTCCTTGATGCGAGCTGTAGTGCCATTATTCAAAGGACGCTTCCTAAGAAAGAGGTTGATCCGGGAAGAGTTACATTGCCGGTTAAAATTGGTGACGTTTATGTCGGGAAGGGACTTATTGACTTGGGGTCGAGCATTAATCTTATACCTTTGTCAATTATCAAGAGGCTTGGCAACATTGAGATTAAGTCCATCCGAATGACGTTGCAATTGGCGGATAAGTCGACGACCCATCCTCATGGCGTAGCCCAAGATGTTTTGGTGAAGGTCGACAAATTATTTTTCCCGGTGGATTTTATTGTAATTGATATGGAGGAAGATGATGATGCTCCGCTCATCTTGGGCCGACCATTCATGAAGACCGCAAGAATGATGATAGATGTTGATGACGGTTTAATGAAGGTGAGAGTTCAAAATGAGGAAGTCACCTTTGATCTATTCGAGGCAATGAAGCATTCCAAAGATAGACATGATAGCTTTCGCATCAATGTGATCGAAGACGCTATTATGGAGGTTTCGAAGCATATTCATGAGATATCTCCTGTGGAGTTAGCTCTTGACGACTCTTTGGAGGTTTTCACCGTTGAAGAAGAGCAAGCTCTAGAGGAATGCTTAAAGGAACTCGATAGTGTGGACAACCTACAACCGTGGGAGGTAGAGGAAGAAAACTTGAAGAAGGAGGTTATTGATGAAAAAGCGCCAATTGAATTGAAAGAACTACCTTCGACTTTGAAGTATGTATTCCTAGATGAGACCGAGGACAAGCCGGTCATCATAAGCAACCTTTTGACAATTGAAGAAGAAGCCCGTCTCATCTTTGTGCTAAAAACCAATCAAGAAGCTATGGGTTGGACTCTTTCCGATCTAAAAGGAATTAGTCCATCCTATTGTATGCACAAGATTTTGATGGAGGAGGATTTCAAGCCGGTAGCTCAACCACAACGCCGCTTAAATCCTACCATGAAAGAGGTTGTTCGAAAGGAAGTTGTGAAGCTTTTGGATGCGGGGATGATTTACCCGATCTCGGATAGTCCGTGGGTTAGTCCTGTGCACGTTGTTCCGAAGAAGAGTGGAATCACCGTAATCCGAAATGACAAAGACGAATTGATCCCGACCAAAGTTGCCACGGGGTGGAGAATGTGTATTGATTATCGGCGGTTGAATACCGCGACTCGAAAGGACCACTTTCCACTCCCATTTATGGATCAAATGCTTGAAAGACTATCGGGCCAACAATACTATTGTTTTCTGGATGGCTACTCCGGGTATAACCAAATTGCGGTTGACCCGGTTGATCATGAGAAGACGGCTTTCACGTGTCCGTTTGGAGTGTTCGCATACCGAAAAATGCCCTTTGGGCTGTGCAATGCACCGGCGACCTTCCAACGATGTGTCCAAGCCATTTTTGCCGACCTGATAGAGAAAACAATGGAAGTCTTCATGGATGACTTCTCGGTATTCGGTGGGACTTTTAGTCTATGCTTGGCGAATTTGAAAACGGTGTTGGAAAGATGCGTGAAGACCAATTTAGTGCTTAATTGGGAGAAGTGTCACTTCATGGTGACCGAGGGGATCGTGCTAGGCCACAAAGTCTCAAGAAGGGGGCTTGAAGTGGATAGAGCTAAAGTTGACGTAATTGAAAAATTACCCCCTCCGGTGAATATGAAGGGCATCCGTAGCTTTTTGGGGCACGCGGGGTTCTACCGGCGCTTTATCAAGGACTTCTCAAAGGTGGATAAACCTTTGAGCAATTTGCTCACCAAGGACCAGGTATTTCTCTTCACCGAAGATTGTTTGCAAGCTTTTGAAGTTTTGAAAGAAAAATTGGTTACCGCTCCAATAATAGTCGCTCCCGATTGGAATGAAAATTTTGAACTAATGTGTGACGCGAGTGACTATGATGTTGGAGCGGTACTTGGCCAAAGAAAAGACAAAACTTTCCATGCGATACACTATGCGAGTAAGGTTCTTAACGAGGCTCAAATTAATTATGCCACAACGGAAAAAGAACTACTTGCTATAGTGTATGCGCTAGAAAAGTTTAGGTCTTATCTTATAGGGTCTAAAGTTGTTGTGTATACCGACCACGCGGCGATTAAATATTTGCTAACCAAACCGGATTCGAAGCAAAGGCTCATCCGTTGGATCCTCTTGTTACAAGAATTCGATGTCGAAATCAAAGACAAGAAGTGTCGGAAAACTTGGTAGCGGATCATTTATCCCGCTTAGTGAATGTCGAGGTTACCGCATCTGAAAAGGAAATCCGGGAAGAATTTCCTGATGAAAAACTGTTTAAAGTTCAAGTTATGCCGTGGTTTGCAGACTATGCGAACCACAAGGCTTGTGGTTTTGTGCCTACGGACCTAACTTCGAACCAAAAAAGGAAGTTCCTTTCGGATGCGAAGTATTATGTTTGGGATGACCCATACTTGTTTAAGTTGGGTAGCGATAACCTGTTAAGGAGATGCGTAACTGGTGATGAAGCCAAGAGCATCCTTTGGCATTGTCACAACTCGCCTTATGGCGGACATTATAATGGGGTTAGAACGGCCACTAAAATTCTTCAATCGGGATTTTATTGGCCAACTATTTTCAAAGACGCACATACCCATGCGCAAAGTTGTGACAGTTGCCAAAGAAGCGGTGGGATAGGTAAAAGAGATGAGATGCCTCTGCAAAACATCCAAGAAGTGGAAGTATTTGATTGTTGGGGCATAGATTTTGTAGGACCTTTCCCACCCTCTTATGGGAATGAGTACATGCTTGTTGCTGTCGATTATGTCTCTAAGTGGGTTGAGGTGATTGCCTCACCTCGGGCGGATGCGAAAACGGTGATAAAATTTTTGAAGAAAAATATATTCTCCCGTTTCGGAACCCCCCGAGTGTTGATAAGTGACGGAGGGTCACACTTTTGTAATGCACCTTTGGAAACAATTTTAAAACATTATGGTGTATCGCATAGGGTGACAACTCCGTATCACCCTCAGGCTAATGGGCAAGCTGAGGTCTCTAATCGTGAGATTAAGAGAATCCTCGAAAAAACCGTGTCTAATTCAAAAAGGGAGTGGTCCCAAAAATTGGACGAAGCATTATGGGCCTACCGTACGGCCTTTAAAGCTCCAATTGGCCTAACTCCCTTTCAATTGGTATTTGGTAAAACTTGCCATTTGCCGGTTGAATTGGAGCACAAGGCCTTGTGGGCCCTAAAATTTTTAAATTTTGAGAATGAGTTGGCCGGTGAAAAAAGGAAGGTACAACTACTTGAGTTGGAAGAGATGCGCGATGCCGCATACCACTCAAGTTGGTTGTACAAAGAAAAAGCAAAAAAGTATCACGACAAGAAGCTCCGTAACAAAGAATTTGTTCCCGGACAATTGGTCCTATTGTTCAACTCTCGGTTGAAACTGTTTCCCGGGAAGTTAAAATCAAAATGGTCCGGGCCATTTCGGGTGAAAGAGGTTAAGGAATATGGAGCTATTATCATCGAAGACATAGACAAGAAAGATAGTTGGACCGTGAACGGCCAACGGTTGAAAGTTTATCTCGGCGGTCATGTGGATCGCGAGAGCCGTGCTCTTCCGCTTGATGCTCCTCTGTGAGCATCACACCGTCGAGCTTAGCCGACGTTAAACAAGCGCTAGTTGGGAGGCACCCCAACATTGTAAGTATTTATTGTTTTATGTTTTGTGTTGTAGTGAGTACCCTGTGCTGAAATCAGGCTGGATGACTTGCAAGTGCTGCATTTGCAAATGCACTTACTGTCATGCTCGCTTGCAGCTCGCTAGGCGAGGCTGCAGCGAGCGCGCTCGCTGGCTGCTCGCTAGGCGAGGCAGTAGCGAGCGCGCTCGCTGGCTGCTCGCTAGGCGAGGCAGTAGCGAGCGCACCAGTACTGTTTTATTTAAATACCTCAGCAGAGCATTTGCCCCAAACCTTCAAAAGTTTTTCTGAAAGGCTCTGCTGCGAAATTTTGCGAAGCTTCTCTAACTCCCGCATTCGCATCGCTATCACCAACCCTCGCTCCTTCCTCTCGATTGCAAACTCTCTCATTTTACATTTCCGAATCCGTGTACCAAAGGTTTGCCCTACTTCATTTTCTTTTGTTTACTCTTAAATTCCAAATATGAATAGCAAATAGGATAAGTGTAGTATGGGAAACATTGAGGTTGCATGTGATATTGTGGAGTTTGCAATGTTTAGATATTTAGGTTTTCAAATTGGGGATTTCATCTATTTTAGGTTTTGCTTGCAATTAGCCAATCCCCAATGGCATAGAACGATTATTTGTTTAAGAAATCATTGGGTTTTAATATGGGAACCATGTGTGTATGGAAATTGGGGGAAAATTCTTTGAATATGCAGAAAACCCCAAAACCCGTAAGGTTCGCTAGCACTCGCTAGGCGAACCTGGGGCGAGCATTCGCTGCCACTTCGCTAGGCGAAGCAGCAGCGAGCAAACCAGTTCCTTTTAAATACTGCTTTGAGTTCTAATCTGTTTGTTTCGTGTTTGTTGTTTCATCTCATATTTTGCAGAATGGAGTCAAGGTCTGGAGCTGGTAAGAAAAGAAAGGGAGCAGCAACTTCTTCCCGAACCGTGCCCATTCAATTCGATACCGACAAGTTTGTCGGTCCAAAACAAGCGGCACGGTACATCGCTCTGGAAAAGAGAAAAATACTTCCAGAAAAGAGATTTCTGATCAACCCACAGGGCACTTACAGGAACTTTGCCGGGTTGATTGATGCCAAGAAGTGGGATAGGTTGATAAATCCCTTGGAGCATTACGACATCGCTACAGTGCGAGAGTTTTATGCTAACGCATTGCCCGATGACGACGAGCCTTTCACTTGGGTTTCTAAAGTGGTCGGTCGTCCAATTCCATTTGATCGGGATACTATCAACCGACTCCTTGGAGAACCGCTCCAGCTGGGAGCTGATGAGAGAGACCAGTACCACATTGACCTTCGGCTACACAAAGATGTCCCAGCAATTACTGCCGCCCTGCTTTTAAGCGGGAAGTCTGTTGAGCTGAACCCATCTGGGGTTCCAGTGAGGTATCACCGGGAGCACATGACTCCCATGGCTCAGCTGATTCTGTTGTTGGTTTTGACCAACATCCAGCCTAAATCCCACACCTCTACTGTGCCGATCCCAGTGGCACATTTAGTCCATTCCATCCTCACCAATGTCGAGATTGATGTGGCAAGGATCATTGCCAATGAGCTGAAGTCAGTAATAGAGAGCGGGCTGAAGTCGGGGGCTCGTGTGAATTGCCCCCTTGCTTTCCCATGTTTGATAATGAGCTTGTGCATTCAGGCACGAGTGCGACTTCCGTCTCGGGGTCAGGTTAGGATCCCGGCTCCTATTGATGATCGGTATGTGGCTAAGTATTGTAGAGCAAAAGCCACTGGTGGCAGTGCAGCCTCAGGAAGTACTCGGGCTTCTGATGGTCCTAGTGCTTCTACTCCTAGGGTCGATCCGTACCTGCGGGCTGTATGTGACTACAGTTTTGAGTGGATGGCGGCATCACAGAGAGCGATGATTGACATGCACGACTCTATGCAGCGTTTGCAGCTGCAGGGTAGTGGTGCTCATGCTTTGATGACACGGGAGCAGTTTCTGCTCAACGCCAACTGGCCCGTGGACGCGCCAGTGTATACTGAGGGGGTGGACGCTGATGCTGATGATGATGATGACGATGTTGATGATGAGGCTACCGGTTCTGAGGCCGGTAGCGAGGAGGAGTTCTGAGCCCTTTGTGGGTTAAGTTTTTGTATTTTTTCAGTTTTTATGGCATTTCTATTTGTATTTTCGGATTTTGTATCTTGATTTTGGGTTGTACTACTGGGGTGTTTTGTCCCCCATGAACAAATTTATATTTTCAGTTAATGTTATTTATTTATGTTTTTAATTTTGTGTGTTTAATAAATTTTTGGGTGATTAAGTGGCAAACCATCTAGATTGGTTACTCCTCAAGAAGTACCAATGAAGGTGCATCCGAGCTTGGATGGCAATGATAAGAATAAACAAGTGAATGAAGCTAAGGTACATGGTTACCTTCGGCTAGAATTTTAGAATGCATTAGGAACTTTACTCTTTTTGGTAAATAGAATATTGTCTTTTTGCAACATAATTGAATGAATGTTTCATCTAGAACTTAAAACCATAAATTGTGAGGAAACCTCCATTGTACACTTAAATGCTGGAGTCTAATAAGTTTTGTTGATTCATTTGATTCATGCTTTGTCTTTTATTATTGTTAAATTGTGGAAGCAATTAGAAATGATCAAGGCACTTGTTTTCTTTCGAGCACAACTACATCCAAAAACAACTTACCTGTGAGCAGAGAGAGTATTTGTTAACCCCTTCGAGCTTAAAAAGTTGAATCTCGGCTTGAAATAAAGTGAGATCTCAAAAATCTTTTTTTTACAACCCGGAAAATCTTGATTATTGTTCTTTTGCCGTAAAAAGTTAAGAGCATTCACTTAGGGTGTGGAAGAAATAAGTTGGGGAGAACGAAAAAGAATCGGTAGGTTCCACAACTCTTGAAAAAGAAAAGAAAAACCGAGCAAGCATAAGAAAAATATATGTATAGAAAATATAGAAAAGAAACATCTGTTTTGTATATTGGATGTGAAAGAAAAGAATGAAAATGAATGCTTGCTTGGAAGAAAAATAGTGAAAAATAAAAAAATTGAGTTGTGGAATGTTGTGAAGGTTTCAAATAAGAAATAAATGAAACAAAGTCGAGTAGTGTGAATAATATTGTGAATGTCTCTTTTGCATCGGCACTTTCGTTTCAATGGCCTTAGAAATGTCCCTTGTTTGTTAACCCGACCAAGCTTCAACCAAAAAGCCCTTAGTGATCTTTTTGTTTCCACAGTACAACTCATAATTGTTAGACATTGTATGAATCTGTTTGATTTCTTCATTATTTGTTAGAGAGTGAGATTATTCCCGCGGTTGCAAACGCGTTAAATCTTCATTCCTTATTCGAAGAGGAGAGATAGGGTGATTCATTCATAATAGTATTGTTGTAGATAGATAATTATTTTGCATTGCTATTTAAGTTTTAGTTCTTATGTATTATTTTATTCAAACCGTTGGAAACTTGTACTTGCGGATTTCGCTTGTGTTTGAGCCGTTTATCCAACTTCGGAGAAACCGTTTTCTTAAAGCAGATCCTCTTGTTCTTCGAGAGGCATACTTTGCTTGAGGACAAGCAAGAATCTAGTTGGGGAGAGTTGTTAGATGCCCAAAAGTGCTTATTTGAGCTATCATATGTGGCCATCTTTCGCTCTTTTTCCTTGCTAAAATGGTCAAAACCACATTTGTTTTACATAGAATGCATTACATTGATCAACAAGCTTGGTGCCTTTGATTTGTGTGTTATTGTGCAGGAAAAGGCATGAACTAATTGAAAATAAAGACACAAGAGAATTGGCAAAGAAACCAAAGTATAGAAGCATTCCATCTGCCCACTCGCTAGGCGAGGATGTGGCGAAGCAACACCTTCGCTAGGCGAGCTCCTGGCGAAAAGCTCCAGTAAATGATCATTAAATTCGCTAGGCGAGCTGAAGGCGAAGTTGGCAGCGAATTCATTCTGTTTTGGTGAAAAGTGCAGCCAACACTCACTCGCTAGGTGAGGCTCTAGCGAGTCCCCAGCAAGCATTCCAGTAGCAAAACCTCTCAACCTCGCTGGGGCGAAGGTTGAAGCGTGTCCTTCGCTAGGCGAAGGTATGTTCGCTAGGCGAACATGACAATTCAGCAGGCCCTGTTTTCTCTGGGCGCAGGGGCCTTTTGTGCCCATATTAGGCCTTCGCTAGGCGAGCCATTCTGCTCGCCTAGCGAACATGACAGTTCTGCACTTGTCTATAAGTAGCATGTGCCACTTTTGAGCCCCATACCTCATTTTTACCAACTTTTTCCACTTTTGTACTTTCTTCTAGATATTTTTGCAGCATTGTTCTTGGGATCTTTTATGCCCTAGTTTTCATTTCTCTTCATCTTAGAACCATCTTCTACAAAAAGAAGGTGGATTCCCATCCAACATCGATTATTCGACTTGGATGTTGATCAACCTTCTTCCGAGACTTGCCGACCAAGCTACCATGAAAATGAGTAGCTAAGTCATCCATTTGTCAAGGTTAGATGTAGGTGATTACTAGCTTTGTGTGTAAATGTAAGGATCCTCATATGTAAACTCTTTAATGATGAATATATGATGAAAACTTTGTTTCTATTTAAAATCCTTTGTGTTGGTTTATGATCGAGAGATGTTTACCGACTCTTGACCTAGGTTTTCATCCAAACTTGTTTGTTAGCTAGAGATAGTAATGAATGATTTTGTTCACCATAAGGTTGAACCAAAAAGTTGACATTTTGATAGATTGTGTTCGAGAGAAACAATGGATCAAAATGGCAAAACTCACAATGTGTGTTCGAGAGAAACATATTGAGAGGACTTTGTGAAATGATTTATCATCTAAAAGAGTTTATAAGAATGTTGACCGAGCAAATACATGCAAAGTGATCACCGAAACCGAACTTTGACAATATTTCTCATTTATTCAAACCCTAACTTTTACCGCTTATTAATTACTTTTTATGCAAGATAACGTGACAAACAAATCAAAACCCTATTGTTACATTAAGCTAAGATTAATACAACCATCGAACGGCGGTGATATCTTACAATCCCTGTGGATACGATAACAAAAACCCGGCACGAAATA
The DNA here is from genome assembly GCF_024323335.1 of Lathyrus oleraceus. Taxonomy (NCBI): domain Eukaryota; kingdom Viridiplantae; phylum Streptophyta; class Magnoliopsida; order Fabales; family Fabaceae; genus Lathyrus; species Lathyrus oleraceus. Next base: position 84,699,171 of record NC_066581.1, read on the forward strand.
TACATTTCAACAACTACCCAGAAAGCAATCAAAGGAAGCGTGCTAGCCGATCATTTGGCTCATCAAGCGGTGAATGATTACCAATCTATGAATTTTGAGTTCCCGGATGAAGATGTCATGCTTGTTACTGATCAGGAAGAACATGGACCGGATGAAGGACCCGAACTAGGATCCCGATGGACTATGGTTTTCGATGGGTCTTCTAATGCATTGGGCAATGGTGTTGGTGTGGTAATCATTTCTCCCGAGGGTTACCATACGCCTTTCACTGCTAGACTATGTTTTCATTGTACCAATAATATGGATGAGTAAGAAGCATGTATTTTGGGACTCAAGGCTGCTATAGACTGGCGGGTCAAGTTTTTGAGTGTGTACGGAGACTCAGCATTAGTAATCAGTCAGATCAAAGGAGAATGGGACACTAAGCATCCGAATCTCATCCCTTACCGAGAACGGGTGATGACATTAATCCCATACTTTGAAGAGATTACATTCGAACATATCCCACGAGAAGAGAATCAGTTGGTAGACGCATTAGCTACCATGTCATCTATGTTCAGAGTCAGATGGGACAATGAAGCTCCCCGGATCACCATTGAGCGACTAGATGAACCGACATACTGTTATGAACTTAACACTGAGGGAGTACGGGAAAAACCTTGGTTCCACGAAGTAAAAAGATATTTAGAAGCTCAGGAATACCCTGAAGGGGCATCCATCAATGACAAAAAATTCCTGAGGAAGTTCTTCGCTAAGTTCTTTCTGAGTAATGGAGTATTATACAAACGTAACCACGATTCGACTTTGCTTCGCTGTGTGGATAAAAAGGAAGCAGAAAAGATTATGGGAGATATGCACGACGGTATTTTTGGGACTCATTCTAGTGGACATACGATGGCCAAGAAGATTCTGAGATCAGGGTATTATTGGTCTACCATGGAGGCTGATTGCCACCATCACTCCAGAACTTGTCACAAGTGCCAGATCTATGCGGATAAAGTACATGTGCCTCCTGCTCCATTAAACGTGTTGACAGCCCCTTGGCCCTTTGCAATGTGGGGCATTGATATGATTGGAGAGATTAAACCCACTGCTTCTAATGGACATTGTTTCATTCTTGTTGCTATTGATTACTTTACAAAGTGGGTAGAGGCAGCCTCATTTGCTTTTGTCACCAAGAATGTGGTGGCACGGTCCATCAGGAATAGTCTCATTTCTCGGTATGGCATCCCTGAAAGAATTATCACTGACAATGGTACTAATTTGAACAACAAGATGATTACTGAACTCTGCGCGCAGTTCAATATAAAACACCATAACTCTTCTCCGTACCGGCCAAAGATGAACGGCGCCGTGGAAGCTGCTAATAAGAATATCAAGAAGATCATACAGAAGATGACAGTAACGTACAAAGACTGGCATGAGATGTTACCGTTTGCTCTCCATGGTTATCGCACTTCAGTACTCACTTCGACAGGGGCAACTCCTTTCTCTTTAGTCTACGGAATGGAAGCCGTTTTACCAGTGGAAGTCCAGATTCCCTCTCTAAGAATCATGAAGGAAGCGGGCTTAGATGAAGATGAATGGATTCGGACTCGACTCGATCAGATAAACTTGATTGATGAGAAGAGACTCGCGGCTATTTGTCATGGGCAGATATATCAGAAGCGCATGACCCGGGCATTTAACAAAAGAGTCAAGAGACAGGTGTATCAAATTGGCGACTTGGTAATAAAGCGTATCATTCTACCACAAGGTGATTCTAGAGGCAAATGGACTCCCACATACGAAGGGCCCTTTGTAGTTAAGAAGGTATTCTCTGGTGGAGCCATGATACTAGCTACAATGGATGGCGAAGATTTCCCGCATCCCGTGAACGCATACATAGTTAAAAAATACTACGCATAAAGGAGACCCGCTAGATTGACGTATCTAGGCAAAAGTAAGGGCATCCCGGCGAACCAAAAGGGTTCGGGCAAAAATTAGGGATAAACATATAAAAATGTACACCCGGCAAGTCGAAAACCTGAAAAGGCGGCTTGGGCAAAAAGGGGTATCCTGGTGGACTGAAAACCTGAAAAGGCGGTCCAGACAAAAATTAGGGATTAAAGCGTATGACTATGTCCCGCTCTCAGTCAGCTTCACCCAAGTTCAAAGGACTGAACAAGCTAATCACTTTTATCCGACAACAGGAGATGAGAGGCTTGAAGACATAATGACAGTAGTGGAATTGAACTCAATAGGACTTTTTCTGCATAGCTTTCTCTTTGTTTTCTTGACAATTTCCTCTTACTAGGATTTCTGTCTCCTTGTACACAAATTGCCTGTTTATAGGCCCTATTTCAAAATCAATGCAATTTTATTTCGGAAAAATGCTGTTGTTTTACTTCCTCTGTTTTGTTTGCGTAAACGTCCATTGATTTAATTTGAATTAATATATGCATTTGAATATGATTAATGTTTACCGAAAATACATGCATAAAATAGAAATAGCAATTACTCAAAGACTTCAGGATCAAGGAGAAGGTCTAACCATGCTTTCCAATGAATCCGGTTGCTAATTCTATTCCCCAGCAAAAACCAGTTATTTCCCAGAAGAAATTGGTATTACTAGACGGACGGGTCATCTCCTCCATCCCCAGCCAGGCTCTGTTAAATATTGCTACCATCAGACAGAAATCAAGTATCCCTAGCTAAGAAAGGGTCATCAATGCCAGTGTCTCCAACCAGAAGACTGAGATTTATTTCCCCAGTAGAGTCCTCGGGAAGAACTTTTCATATGCATAATTCATTCATTACATCATTTCACAGCATATGCATGCATACAATGTCCACATTTGTTTTCGAAGGCATAAAACATCTCATGCATCATGACATGGCATGAAGCTAACTTTATCTTTCAGGTTAATTATCCTCTTGATACAGTCAAAACAAAGATCCATTCATACGGACATCTTTATCGATCACGTCTACTCTGACAAGCACTCGGATATCCTCCTAATGATGGCATCTTTAAGCCCATCCCAGACGTTTATTGCGAATACGATCATAAGCGGCCTAACGTACGGTTCATTTTGATTCAGCTCAACATATGACTCCTTCCACCACTCCAATATGGTCTAGCGTACGACCCATTCGGATTTTCCTTCCTCAGATACTACCTAGCGTACGGTACATCCCGAGGTGTAGTCTAGCGTATGACTACTTCTTTCATCGTCAGATACAGCCTAACGGACGGCTCATCCTGCAACTCAGATACAATCTAGCATACGATCTATTCTGACCTTTACCCCTCCAGATACAGCCTAACGGACGGCTCATCCCGCAACTCAGATACGATCTAGCGTATGATCCATTCTGATCCTTTATCCCCAGCAGTGCATGACTCATTCGGATCCTAATCTCATTTTGATTCGGCACAACATATTACTCCTCCAACAAGTCCGATACGGTCTAGCGTACGACCCATTTGGATGTTCTTTCCTCAGACACTACCTAGCGTGTAGTCTAGCGTACGACTGCTTTTCGTCAGATGCAGCCTAACGGACGGCCCATTCTGCAATTCAGATACGATCTAGCGTATGATCCATTCTGATCTATTATCCCCAACGGCGTATGACACACTCTGACTCCCCAGTAAAGTCGACAGCCTAATGGATGACTCACTATACGGTCTAGCGTATGACCTAGTATGACACCCATGTTTTCAGATATCGTCTAACGTACGACGCACTCTGAAGCTCTCATCACCAAACTTCCTGGATGGCATCTTTAAGTCCATCTCCATCAAGACTAACTGTTGATTAACAAGCGCAAATTTTTTGGGACATTCTAAGTGTTCAATAATCTTCCACCTCCAGACCACGAATGGTGTACATACCATTCTAACTCTCTCAGTTCAAGAATATTGAACAGGGGCAGCTGTCATACCCCAAAATTTGCCCATTAATATTTCAAGACATTTTTCGAGGCACTCCGACTCATTTTTATGACACTGATCTTAAAGGAACAAAGGCCCAGCTCACGAATGGCCCAATCCAGAAAATGGCCCAAACTGGCCTGCTCGCTAGGTGAGCAAATCCTTCGCCTAGAGAACGTTCGCTACATGCTCGCCTAGCGAACGTTCGCTACACGCTCGCCTAGCGAAGATGACAGATAACAGAAAATTCTGGGCTTCATTCTGAGCCCATTAGGTCGCAAAAAAGAGCATTATAAATACCAGCACTTCAGTAATGAAGAAGGAGGACGAAAAGGGACGGAAACCCTGGCATAGAAACCCTAGCTCAGAGAAGTCGGAGTGAAGAAACCCTGACGGCCGCTCATCCGCACCGCCGTTGCCGCCGTCCAACTCCACCCGATACCAAAAGTGACTTGCCAATTCAGCATTACCACTCCATTGCAAACAGGTTTGCGTATCATTATTGTTTTATGCTTCCAATTCGTAATCTCTAAATACATAATGCATCATAATTGAATTTTTGGATATGTAATTAGATGTTGCATGTGAGCTTAAGTATGCCTGAATGTCCTGAATATTGAACCATATTGTTTCTGTAATTAAATACCATAAGGCATGCAGCATGCGGAGGTCGTACTGTTCTGAAATTCAAAACCCGCAGCCGCTCGCTAGCACATCGCTAAGCGAGCATGTAGCGAGTATTCGCCAGGCCTTCGCTAGGCGAGGCAGAGGCGAACGGGACAGTAGCTAATATTTCGTTTGTTCTATGCTATGTTTGTCTGATCTATTCCATTGTAATTATGCACTGTTTTGCCTGACATTCTTGCTGCTGTGTTTCTTTTGCGATGTAATCTTCGATTGCACCCCGATTTGGTATTCTAACCCGTTTGCTGAATTTTGCAAAGGTTCACATGTCCCAGGAAAAGATTGCCGTTTAGGTCTTCCACTTTATTTGTGGGATACCCTTGTGGAGTTTCACCTTAAATTACCTATTTAATTTTAATGTATTAATTTTAATGTATTAATTTTAATGTATCGATTTTAATGTGGAGATTCACCTTAAATCACCTAATTGACTTTAAAATATGGCCTTTAAATATGTGATCTTGGACCTCTCTTTGCTGCCCTACGGTATTACGGTATAACGGTCATGTCCCACGAATGTAGGGATACACTTAGCAAAGACCCTTCGGTTAAATCATCATAAAATAAATCATAGTCCCTCGGATGTTGCCTTCGAATATACGATTTTGTCCCTCGATGACCCTTCGGTGTAGCCTACGGTTAAATGATGATCGTCCCTCCGAATGCTAAGGTATCCTTACAACTGCTGCCTTCAATGACCGATCGATGACCCTACGATGACCCTTAAACATCCAAGGGATAAAATTACTTACTTCTCAATAGTAAGGACAGTTTTACCCTCATAAGGATAGGAAATGCCCATAAAGACCTCGGATAGGTATAACTCTTAATTGCTGACTCACAACCTAAAACATTTTTCACACGTCACACTTGGTATACATTCACACTAGAATCATTACCAAGTTATATTTTTCTCTAAACCTCTTTCAAAATTAAACGAGATAAACACTTTGTATACATTCGCACAAAAATCATTACAAAGTTAAACTCTCTTTTCAAAACATTTTCTAAGCACCAACACTTTTTCAGACAAGGACAATATAAGTGATCCAGCAATTAAGAGCCCATGGATAACCATGGATACAAAGGGTGCTAACACCTTCCCTTTGTATAATGTACCTCCCGAACCCAAAATCTAATTAAGGTCTTTCCTGTTCTTTTCCACCTTTCCGTATTGGATAAAAGAAAAGTCGGTGGCGACTCTTGCTATCCGCGACATTGCGATTAAAGCAAAACACAAAGTCAGTTAACCGTATGACAGCATCCATTAATTGTTGCTTGACTCGCCTCAACTCAGAACTGGATGATCCCAAGGCCTTGTCTGTCTTCCTGAAGAAGTCCACCTCCACAGCTAATTTCCTTTGTGCTTCCCGTTGCAATCTGACGGCTTCCCCCTTCTGATATTCTGCCTCATGGAATTGATGCATACAGTCTTGCAACTTTGCACTTAACTCCGAGTTCTCGGTTTGAAGTCCCTCCATGGCATTCTTCAATTTGTCATACTCCTCTCGGCTCACCATTGTTGACTGCTCAGGAGTAGGTGGATACAAAGGTTCTTCAATAGGAAACGGCAGACCAAACTCTTCGACTCTTCCTTGAAGCCACTCTCCATACTGAGGGTAAGTTCTACAATCTCCTTTTCCAAGCACAGTTCTTCCTCTCTTGATCACCTTGAGCCAGGCCTCAGTTGCCTTATGGGATACAGTCAAATCAGGCGAAGAATGGAAAAACAGAGATTCTTCCACATCCTTTTCCAAAGGCGGAGTTCTTAAAGCATATCCAAACTGTCTAACTGCTAGAGAAGGATTATAGTTGATTCCTCCTCTTCTTCCTACCAATGGTACATTTGGGAAGTTCCCACAACTGTGAATAATATCCGCCTGAAGCAAGCTCCGGTCAGACCACCAAGAAATATCTTCAGCTCTCAACCCCATCAATCTCTTCGACCAACTCAACGAGTCCTCGACATCAACGAACGCTCCTGATTTGGGTAGGTGAGAACTGAACCACTTATAAAACAAAGGCGCACAACAATTCAACAATCCTCCTTTTCTATTATCATTCCTATGGTGCACCGAATGAAAGAAATCTCCTAGCAAGGTCGGCACTGGATTTCCCAACACGAAGAGGCGTATTGCGTCCATGTCCATAAATTTGGCAACATTAGGGAACAGGACAATCCCATACACACAAAGAGCCAACACAGCATTGAAACCCCTCTGGTCACCATCTTCAAGTTTCTTCTTTGCTTCTCCCAGTAAGAAACTCAAATGAAAACCACTGACTCCTCCCTTCTGACACATATTAGCCTTCAAGACTGATTTCCCCAAATATGTGGCCGAAGCAACCATGCTGAGATCGGGCAGAAACTCAGAACTGTAGAACAACAACTGTGACTTGATAGGAACTCTGAGAAAACTGGCAATCTCCTCCAAAGTAGGGACCAAAATATAATCCGGGAATGTGAAACACCTCAATGGAGGGTCATAGAACTGCAGCACTGTAAAGAGAGCATCGTGTTGATCTTTGGAGAGAATCGTGACGAAGCTTAGAATCAAACCGTAATCCTTCCGGAATCCTTCTAGAGAATCGTGATCCATTAACTTCATCAATTGTTGAATAGGCTCCAAACAAACCACTGGAAACTTGTAAGCGACGTGTCTCTTTCTGCCAATATCCATCTCAGGAGAACCAGAAAACCCCGACCGGAATCAAGAAGAAGATGTAAACCCCCTAGAAATGGTTAAACATGTGTTAAATGATATGAAAACAGAATGATGTGATGCAATGCAATGACATGGAAATCAAGACTGTTGTATCTGCTTGACATTTGTCGGGTTGCACTGTCTGAAGAGATACCCACTTAGGAATATAATTCAAGATCAAAACTCTGCTTCCAGAAAACCGGGTTGGTTAGAGGTTAAGGTTTCCTGAATTTAGCCCGCCCCTCACTGGTAGGTTCTAAGAACAGAAGTTCATCAGCTTCAGTCCTTCAGTCGAGAAATAATACGTTTACCACTGAAGGTTTGGCATTATTACGGGATAAAAGACCTCTACTGACTCCCCTCAACAGGATATCCTAAAGCAAGTTCCCAGTCTCGGGGTCCTCGGATTAAGCAGCGAGAATGCGCCCACCAGAGCTAACATAAACGCGTCCCGGAGGAGAGGCCTTGACTGAGTCCTCGGGAAATGGTCACCAGAGTCGATGATCTCTAGAGGAACATCTGTCGTTATGGAACACCCATAGGACAGAATATATCCAAAAGAAACCTCGTCTGGATGTGGGTCTCATGAACGACTTAACGTAGCAACATACCACGCAAGCCTCATGACTATCCACTCTAACACCTATGTGTACACTCAAGCCTGGGTAGTGGGCTTATCTCTCATAAAACATCCCATCCCAACAAACAGTCAACCCACAGAACCCACAGATACAACAAACATATGTACATGAATGCAATAAGGTAAAGCAGGTAATAAATAACTGTACAAAAGAATAAACACCCAACAAACAAAAAACCTACAAAAGCTAGGAGGGACTCGCTTAGGGAAACCGGGTCCCCAGCAGAGTCGCCAGCTGTCGCAGCCTAAAAAATATAGTATGCGAAAAAACAACCGGCGAGAAAGAAATGACAGAAGAGTCGCCACCGTGCGTTATTTATCCCAAAGGAGGGAAAGGAAACGCTCGAAGTAAACCTGGAGAAAGGAAAGGAAAAGATAAGGTCTCGCAACCAAATCTTGGGTTCGGGAGTCGATTATGCGAAGGGAAGGTATTAGCACCCCTACGCATCCGTAGTACTCTACGGGATCCACTCTTGTTGTTATTGTCTAAAGGGTGTGTGTTTATCTAATGTACTATTTACTAAAATAAAGGGTCAAAGAAAATGACTCGCACGGATGTCGCATCCACTGCATACGTATCTCATCTGAATATGAGAATCAGAGTCTTCGTAGCTCGGTTACCTAGGGGTTAAGGGTAATTGTGCTCGCTAAGACATCGCGTCTTGTGCCTACGTATCTCATCGGGAATGAGAATCAGATCAAAACGTAGTTCAAACTAACTAAGGGAACAAGGGTCTTGATTGCAACTAGGGCAAGAGAAAAGGAAAGTCTCGATCGCAACGAGGGCGAGAGAAAGGATCGCAACGAGGGCGAAAGCAAACAAGGATTAGTTGTTAGTTGTTAGTCAAACTCGGCAAGACATCGCATCTTGTGCCTACGTATCTCATTTGAACATGAGAATCAGAGTTGCCGTAGTTCGGCTACATATGGGTTGCCATCTGAACATGGACTTACAAAGGAGGACACCAGTTGTGTCAAAGGAGAGTGGGCAATGTGTTCACGTCCTAGCAGCAGGTGTCGCAGCTCGCTGAATCGAGTCTTAGGCAGTTACCTCTTTCCAATAGAACGGACTACATGCCATAAGACCGGAGATGCTCGGAAAGGTCTAGAAGTGGGGGAAGCTCTGCCCTAGAGTTGTCATGCGATATGTACTTAAGTGTTAGGATTTAAAAATGGGAATATCTACCTAATGTTAGCATGCAAAGAATATGGGAATTCTACCTATGTTATCATACAAAAGAATAAGGGAATCCTACCTATGTTATCATACAAAAGGATATGGGAATCCTACCTATGTTATCATACAAAGGGTTCTATCTAATGGGTGCTACCTAATCGGAACAAGAATTGACGAGTGGAGCAAGGGGAGGTGTTAGGGATAAGGGTAGATGGCGATGCATGAAGCAATCGACTTACAAGGTTGATGGCGATGCATAAAGCAATCGACTTACAAGGTTGATGGCGATCCATAAAGCAATCGACTTACAAGGTAAATGGATGAATACGTGCTGGTTCTGTTAAGTTTTGAAAATGATTACTCGACGTTGGATCGAAGTTTTGATCTTGTTATGAAATGGTTATCGGATGTTCATTTTATTTCTTATATTAACAGATGAATAAAGAATTAGAGAAATAAACATTATACAATTCATGGGAGAGGGATACATTTGTAATGAATGGGGATTGTACATGGCAATCAAACAATAATAATATACGCCTCATACAACATACAAGTAGGCCACAGTTAATCAAACAAGTAAGATATAAACAAGTATATAATCAAATCAAATAATCAAAGAATGAAATAATAAGACATTAAACAATGTATGACAAGTATAAACATGTTAAACAATCAATCAATAGAAGCATGGATGAAAGAAACAAGTGTAAAAAATATCAGATGAAATCAGACAAGTGAAACTATGCACACAAAGAATCAATGAATAATTTAATCGGGAAATGATGCAAGGATCAAATAAAATTAAGATGAAAGGCCTCTAATACATGGCATATGAGATGAACAAGGGAGGATCAAAAGATCTCTTCAATTGCCTTAAGCAATCCCTAAGTCAAACATCAATCATAGAAAAGTCAACCGAAAAGTCAAGTCAACTTAAAAATTATCAAATAAATAGTAAACTAATCACAAAAATTATGAAAAATTAAATTAAGTTAGGTGGGGTCAGGACATCATCATCCCCCAAAAAGATTTCAAAAATAATGAAAATTCGTTATTGAATTAGTTGAATCAAAACAAAGGTCAAACCAAAAGTCAAACAACAAGACTAGGTTAGAAATAAATCAAAAGTAAATTGAAAATGGGAAATAAAAATTCAATAAAAGTTCAAGTTGACCATGAGACATTGGTCAACCATCATCCCAAAAAATCAGAATCTAAAAATAATTTTAAGTTATGGAAATAAAATAAATGAAAAAAAGTGTGTTAAAATGACCTATTTGACACAAATAATTAGAATAAAGTACTTGCATTAAATAAAAACGAAAATAAAAATTAAAATAAATTAAATGAAACATTTAAGAATGTAAAAAATATTTTTGGTATTTTTTATAAATGAATAAAATAATTTATTAATTTAAAATGAAAACAGAAAAAATAAAAATGAATTGAAAAATAAAACAAATGAAATGGAATTGGGCTTTGAATGTGGGGGGCGGATAGCAGTGCTGGTAAGGCCCACGGTCCAACTGAGTTTATTCAAATGTGACAATATTAATAAAATGTGACATAAAAAAATACATGTGACCTAACTTGGACCGGTCAGCTCCACTTACTGCACAAAAAGACAAAAGAAAACGGATGGTGGTGATTAGAAGGGGCGCGCACGATCGGACGTCCATCATGACGCCACGCGCCCTTTTTCATGCAAACGTAACAAACAGCCTTGAATCATGCAGGCTGGACGCGTGAAAACACAGGTTGCCTTCTCCAACTTCCACAACGCGTGAAAACACCGTGGTATCTTACTTCATTAAAAATGGTGATTTAAACATGGTGAAAAGTGGACAGCAAGGTGGACATGTGAGCACAAGTATGAGCAGAAAAATTAATATTTACAAAACTCAACAAAACCAACAAGCATATGGTTAGCAATGTACACAAGCATGGAACAAAATATGAGCATGGCAAAATAGCATGATGATGAGCATGGTGGTGGCATGAGAAAAAAAAAATAGTAGCAAGCATCATCTAATGGTGAGCATAAGAAACTACATATGTCCATGGAATAAAAAGTAAGAAGCTTACCTAGTGGAGACAAAGTCCAATGCCTCTTGGTATTGAGGGAATGAAGGAAGGAGAAAAGGGCTCTTGATGCTTCAATGCTTGTGAAATAGAGGAGGAAAGAAAATGGATCTTGAACTTTTTGCTTGCTCACTCTTACTTTGCTTGAAAAATGCAGCCACCCTTCAGATTAGGGTTTCAAGGTTTATGTATGTTGGTTTCAAATGTCCTTAATGGGCTTTAGTTCACTTTGCTTTGGTTGTGTGCATTTGGAACAAATTTGGCAAGGTGAGGTGGTATTAGGAAATGACCTATTTTGGCATGGTTTAAGTGAGTTGAACCAAAAGTACATGATCAAATGAGGAAAAGCATGTGGCTGGTCGAATTTGTGGTCTGGCTGCAGCAAGGCAAGGCTTGAAAATAAGCTCAAATGAGTGACTTTTGGACCATGTATCTTGATGATTGTGTGACCAAATGGCAAGGTAATGAAAGCAGTAGCAAGAGGGCATGGAACTTAGCATTTTACATGTTGAACATATCTTGAAATGATGAGTGGAAAGGGATGGAAAATAGCCATGAAGTTCAAGTTTCAAGGCTGCAAAAACAGTTGGGCCAGTTTGGCCTAAATGCTGTCCAAAAGTTTAGTCAAAGACGCCAACTTTAGATGAATGCATCTCTCCAACCAATAATCCAAATGAGGTGATTCCAAAAGGATGTGGAAGAGGGCATAACAAGGTACAATTGTCATGAAGAAAGTGTTTCCATAAGATGCCTTGAAGTGCAAGAAATCTGGCCCATAAGTCTTGACAAATTTTGCAATTTTTGGACTTGGAAAATTTTCTAAGTGTCTTAAAATAAAGTCCTACTTTGATCAAGCATAACTTTCTCAATTTTAATCCAAATGAAACAAACTATATATCTCTAGAAAGCTTGGAACAAGAGGAACAACTTTCATGTTGGAGAAATTTTCAAATGGAGATTTAATCTTGATGGAAAATTGGCTTAAAGTGGATGCAAAAACCATAAAAACTTGCCTTAAATGGAAAGTCAAACATTTCCACATTTAGTAACTTTTCCAAATCTTGATTAAATGGTGAATCCATGATCCAATCTTGGTCAAATTTCACGTGTGGGCTTCCTTGGGCATGAATTTTGAGATCCCACCTTCAAAATGTCAGGAGTTGACTTTTTGACTCCACAGTTGACTTTTCCCAAATCGTCTAATTCCCGATTCCATTGATCAAATGAGGCACCTCTGGCTCAAATAAAGAGCTGATTTTTTGCATGTAGACCCTTATGGACATGTGGAGGGCCATGGAAATGAGTTTCAATCAAGGAATCAAAAATAAACCGATTTTATACCAAACCCTAATTTTAGGGCAAAAGTGACTAGGATCTGACTACACAAGTTGCCAAAGGATATTTCTGTGATAATTGTGGATCTTCTTAGGCCAAGATGCTTCTCTAATCGTGACATGGATGAGACCTTCTACTTCCAATCAAATATTGCCTGTTGCAGATGACCTTGAAACCCTGATTTCTGATTAAATTCATATGCACACTCTGAAAGCTCTGAATCTTCCACTAATGAACTGAAGACCATAATAAAACATATGGAACCCCCTAAGACCCTTGAGACTTGTATATTTGGAGAATGAAACTCAATTCTCAATCTTGCTCTGTGTAGGCTCCTTCTGTTAAGGAGTGATCAATAAAACCCTGATTTCCCAAGTCAATGATGCAGTATGCAATGAGCATGACCTAGTATGGTGCTAATGCAATGTAAAATACAATCCCATGCTTCCAAAAAATGAAAGGGTAAATTTGGGGGTGTTACAATGGGCAAGTGAAGTATACAAGATACGTCATTCAAAGTAATGCTCATCTCAACAAACGACATGTGAAATGAAGATATCTCTAAATGTCATCTCTCCACAAATGCACAAATGCGGATACCAAATTCATGTCTATCTTGTTCAAACTAATTCTCTGAAGTGAAGATAACCCAAACCTAGAAACCCAAATTTCCATCTGTTATGGAAGAGCTAGTGGAACCCTCGATGTCAACTTAAGTCTGTGTCTAACAACTTTCAACTCTTTCTTCGGGCCTCTTTCCTGAAAAAAAAATTAAAACACATATTATAAAACACAATATAAAATATTCAAATATTATTCAATTTCAAAAATACATCGTTTATTTACCTCACCAAACCATAAAGGGCAAGCAACATGATGCTCGTACTTTACCAAATAAGACGTAACGTACGACCCTCCTGAATAGCCAACCGACTCTGCTACAGATGTAGGTTCTCCTCGTCCTAAACTACGGTCTGGAATCCTACCGGCACCTCCTCTTCGAACCATTATAAAAAAAAATTAAAAATAAAAACAAAAACAAAAAACGCACAGAAACACTTCTAAAAAGAGTTCCAATGTGGTGAAAATTCAGTTTCACTTTCGGAACATGTCATACCCCAAAATTTGTCTATTAATTTTTATGATAAATTGATTCATGCATGGAATTCATTTCACATTTGCATTCATTCATTAGCATACATTCTCATATAAATTATACGTTTTAATTTATTTATTATGTGATACAGATATAAAAAATAATAATAATTTTGGTTATCTGTATGATATAAATAAATTATATATATATATATAAATAAAATAGTTTTAATTTAATGATAAATAAAAATAGATTTAAATTTTAATGTATAATTAAAATTTTAAATTAATTTTATTTGCTAAAGCTCGTTAAAACATAATAACTTTTTTTATAATTTAGTGACTCATGTTCCATTTATTCATTATTTATAAATAGTATTTACTTAGTAATTCACGTTTTTTACTTAATAAAATTTATTTATAAGAGTAACATTTTTTTAAAAAGCCCATAAATTATAAAATAATTTTGGTTGATATAAGTAACAATAATTTTGATTTTTTTTTTAAATGATGAAAGTAAAAATAGAAATAGGTTTAAATTTTAATTCAATTATGTAACTAAAATTTAAATTAATTTTTATTTAAATTATTCATTATTTATAATAATATTTGTATTTAATAAATATTTAGCAAAGTTAAACCCTAACTCTCCTAAACTATAGGAAGGGATCCAAATATTTAGCAAGGTTAAACCCTAACTCTCCTAAAGTATAGGAAGGGATCCAAATATTTAGCAAGGTTAAACCCTAAAGTATAGGAAGGGATCCAAATATTTAGCAAAGTTAAACCCTAATCCACATCATTATAAATACTTCATATGGCTGCAGCGAGAGGAGAAAAAGACGAAAAAGAGGAGAGATACAGCAGAAGAAGATACACAAGGCAAGGCAGAAGCAAGAAGATCCACGGGCAGGGAAAAGAGAAGCAACCATAAAGCACTCATAGCCTGAATAAGAACAACACACATACAGTGAGCAAGCTAGAAGAATCAAATCCCCAATAAGTGTTCATTATGGAATTTGCATCCAGCATGATTACCTTGCAATACTCCTTAATTCATGCATGAATAATATTGGTTTAATATATATATTGAGATAATGTATTCATGGTTTGGTGGATGTTGATATTGCTTTATTCAAGTATGCATCTGTTCTTGATATATAATAGCATGTTGGAGAAATTCTGTTTGCATTATTAAAGAATTATATCTGCCATTTAATTATTATTATATGAGTGTTGTTTCTAGCATGATTATGTTTATTTCACATGTTGTTATTACATAATAATGATGATGATGATGATATAATGGTGATAATATAAATCTTTGGTTGTCTTTAACATGTATGTGTAAGGTTTGTTTTATCATTATCACTTGCAGTAAAGAGAACTAATACATGAGTAAAATAATATAAGCTTCTTGATTTGTGCATGATTATTCTTATTATTGCATGATGATTACATATGATCTTATTTTATGTGTGTGGTTTGATATAAGATGAAGTTACAGGTTTGTTATATTCAAATGAAAGAAACATCATTAGAAAAAATAAAGTAGCTTTCCGTAAGAGAGAAAACTGTAACATGCATGATGGTGTTGTGTCAAAATGGAAAAATCTATGTAGAATTAATATATATTTTAATGAAGGTGAATAAATAATGAATGGAGCTCTATTTTTTAGCTTTTCAGTGTTTTTACTATGTTTACTCCCTTTCCACTATAATTAATTCACCACTATTTTTCTATTATTAAAATAAAATCCATTAATTAATTTTCTAATTAATATATTATATTAGTTATTTAAACTAGGATATAATTTAATCTAATTTATTAATTAAATTTTCATATATCACTTAATTAATTAAAATGGGCTATTTTGAATAATAAAAATCTAATTATATTTTTTTTTCTCTTTTCTTTTAAAAAATCTATCAATTTAGTCTAAGTTTTTTCCATAAATTCATAAAAAAAAAGTTTCTATTATTATAGACTAAAAATATTCTTAATTCATTCTTAAATTTAGTTTATTTATTTCATTTGTCATGGACTTTCTATGTAATAGATTTAATTAGGATTTTTTTTTATTTCTTTCTTTTTAGTTTAATTAGGTTTTATTATTTTGCATGCCCTTTTAATTTGGTACTCGTTAAGTAAGATTTAGATATTTTATATCCCCTTTTAAATTATGTACCCCCATCCCGAAGCCATGTAATAGCATAGTCTTATTTTTCGCACTTTAATTTTTCCATACTGTGAGTATAACTGTCTAGATGTATGCTAATAGGATTGCATGGAAAGATAAATAATCGAACTTAGATAAATTAATTCAAGATAATATATCCGAATCCAATCATTTCCACACTTGCATCTCTAGGGTAACCCTCTCTTTGTTGCCTTACGATATTACGGTCATGTCCCGCGAATGTGGGGATACCCTTAGCAATGACCCTTTCGATTAAATCATCATCATCCCTAAATAGATAAGTCATAGTCCCTTCGATCAAAAGGTCAATGTCCCTACAAGATAAATCATAGTCCCTCGAACGTTGTCCTCGAATATATGACCTTGTCCCTCGAACGTTGCCTTCGAATATATGACTTTGTCTCTCGATGACCCTTCGTTGTAGCCTACGATTAAATGATGATCGTCCCTTCGAATGCTAAGGTATCCTTACAAATGTTGCCTTCAATGACCAATCGACGACCCCACGATGTCTCTTTACATCCAAAGGATAAGACTACTTACTTCTCAATAGTAAGGACAGTTTTACCCTCCTAAGGATAGGAAATACCTATAAAGATCTTGGTTAGGTATAACTCTTAAATGCTTGCTCACAGCTTAAAATACTTTTCACACCTCACACTTTTCAAAACATCTTTTAGAAAATCACCACTTGGTATACATTCGCACCAAAATGATCGTCGAGTTATATTTTTCTAAACATCTTTCAAAATCAAACGAGATAAACACTTTGTATACATTCATACAAGAATCATTACAAAGTTAAACTCTCCTTTCAAAATATTTTCTAAACACACCACATTTCTCAAACACTTTCTCAAACAAGGAAAACATAAGTGAGTTAAGCAATTAAGAGCCCATGGATAACCATGGATACAAAGGGTGCTAACACCTTCCCTTTGTATAATGTACCTCCCGAACTCAAAATCTAATCAAGGTCTTTCCTGTTCTTTTCCGCCTTTCCTTATTGGATAAAAGAAAAGTCGGTGGCGACTCTTGCTATCCGCAACATTGCTTTTCAAAGCAAAAACACAAAGTCAGTTCACCGTATCACAGAACTGGCGACTCTGCTGGGGAATCTTAAAAAGAGAGGTTACCTTAAAGTTAAGATCACTTATGTTTTCGAATTGTTTCTTTGTCTGATTTACTTTTAAGGGATTGTTTGGGTATTATATGCTTGAGTGAAAGATCCTACACCCGGATCTAGTGTACCTTAGGTAAGTAGCAAGAGATCATCGCGACTGTCCGGCGTATACTGGAATGGTTAAAATGATGGCTACGATTAATGTGACACTTTGGATGTCCTGATGTTCCTCATGTTTACTTGAGGAAAAATTTGGCGTCTGCGTGGTGTCATCAAAGCATTAACCAGACCTTTAGAACCCTAATTGACTCATCCTAGCCATTAGAAAGTAGTGAGATAACTGACTTCGGTTCCGACTGGGGTTGGTTGATACTCGATACTACACTCTTTGAGATTGGACTTTAGGGAAATTTTGGTCAACCTCTTGGTGTTGCACTGAAGTGGACTTAAGGAAAAGTCAATGATTTGAGATCCTTCTAGAACCCGATTACTATTCTAGGACAGATTGAACCAACCAAACTTCAGTGGGGAGGGTACTTACCTATGGAACTCATGCAAGCCTTAAAACCTAGGAATGATTGTGGTGTGACTTGTTTGTGCTTGTTACTTACTTGACATCATAACATCATAACATCATGGCATTGTACTAACCATTTCGAGGACTTAGGGATTTAACTTTGCTCTGTTTTGTAGGGCTATGGCTTCCAGGAAGACCATCCTGATCAATTTTGTAGCGACCTCTCCTCAACTTAAGGATTTAGTCTCAGAACTTCCCGATCATGCTCAGTTCATCAAGAAACATGGTTATCTCCTCAATTTAGTTACCACCGGTTTCAAGGAAGATATGATGAGAGTTCTATTCCAGTTCTTCGATACTAAACATCATTGCTTCACCTTCCCAGATTATCAGTTGGTACCCACATTAGAAGAATTTTCCAGGTTGCTTGGGATACCTATCCTTGATCAAACACCTTTCAGTGGTTTAGAAAAGATTCCGAGGTCTGAAGAGGTTGTCGCGGCTTTACACATGACAAAGTCCGACATTGAAACTAATTGGGTAACAAGAAGTGAAGTTAAGGCTTTACTTGCCAAATATCTGATAAATAAGGCTAGAGAATTCCTAAAAGCTATGAGTGTCCATGCTTTCGAAGATGTTCTAGCATTACTAATCTATGGTTTGGTGCTATTTCCTAATCCAGATCAATTCATAGACATGAATGTTGTTAACATATTTCTCACTCATAACCCTGTGCCCACCTTGCTTGGAGACATTTTGCATTCCCTTCACACTCGTACTATGAAAAGGCAAGGGACTCTCATGTGCTGCGTACCTTTATTATCTAGGTGGTTTATTTCACACCTTCCTCAATCAGTCTTGAAGAATGAGCAAAATTTGAAATGGTCGCAAAGGATAATGTCGCTCTCCCATTCATACATCCATTGGTGTCCCCAACCCAAAGAAAATGTTATCATCATTGACCGTTGTGGAGAATTCTCTAACGTACCACTCCTGGGGATAAGAGGAGATATTACTTATAATCCTGCTTTAGCCCTACATCAGTTTGGTTATGCTCGAAGAGATGGTCCACATGAAATAAGTATCCAAGGCACTGTGTTTGACTATGACAACGATTCTCAAGGTCTCCGTCAAAGGTTTGTACGAGCTTGGGGCATGGTGAAAAGAAGTACTTTAGGACAGAAAAACTCTATTCCTATAGAACCTTATCTCAGATGGGTACGCGCCAGAGCTCGTGAGCTTATCATGCCATATCTTGCAATCGGACCTCTGATTGTTGAACCAAAAGTTGAAGGAGGTACCCCTCAAATCATTCCTTATCCAGATATGCCTACCAATGTTGAAGAATTGAAGAAATCTTGAATCCAGTTGAGAGAGGAAAGGGATACTTTTGAAGCTCAGTTCTGTGCTGAAAGGAAAAAAGTATTAGAGCTCACCAGCCAGCTTAATGAGGAACGAAGTCTCAATGCATATCTCCGCCCAAAAAGAAGCCGTCCCTGGGAGACTTGAGCTTTCATTTTTTCTTGTAATAAACATTGATTAAAGAAATTATTAATAAAAGTTCCCCTTTTTAGTGGTTTACGTAAAGTTAAATTCCAAAAGTCCTTGAAAACATTTCATACATTGCATAGCATAACATAACATTGCATAACAGGTACTCTAAAGGATCAATGTTCTCACGGTCTTCCTCTCAAACAGAAAAATGGCCCTCGAACAAACTGTCAAGGATCTCCAGGCTCAGAATGCTCAATTCCAGGAGATGATATTGAACTTATCCAAGGGGCAGGAGGAACTGAAGACTCTATTGCTCGAGAAGAAGAAAGACAAGAAATTTGTGAGTTACATTAACCCGAGAAGAAGGCTTAAAGGACAGGCTCCAGAAGTCAAGATTGGAATTCCGAAGGATAAAGAAGATGAGACAGAAAATGATTCGAAAGATGAGAATGCTGATCTCTTCAACCCTGAGGACGACTATGAAAATTATGAAAATGAACAGTACTCTCCGAAAGATGATAAGTATAAGTTGCTGGAAGAACATATGCTAGCTATGGAGGGTCAGAAGGCACCCGGTCTGGATTTCGAAAGCTTAGGTCTGGTCTCTGATGTGGTCATTCCTTGCAAATTCAAGGTCCCCGCTTTCACTAAGTATGATGGTGCGTCTTGTCCTCAGATGCATCTGAGAGTTTATGTGAGAAAGATTCAGCCGTATACCACTGATAGGAAGCTATGGATCTATTTCTTCCAAGAGTGTCTGTCTGGCACACAGTTAGAGTGGTATTATCAGCTCGAGAGCTCTAACATCCGCACCTGGACTGATTTAGCGACAACTTTCTACAAGCACTACCAGTATAATTCTGAATTAGCACCTACTCGGCTACAGCTGCAGAATATGACTATGGGCTCTAAAGAAAGCTTCAAAGAATATGCTAAAAAATGGAGAGATTTGGCTGGCAGAGTCAAACCCCCTATGATTGATCGAGAATTAGTGGACATGTTCATAGGTACACTAACTGGCCCATTCTACAGCCATCTATTGGGAAGTTCCTCATCGGGTTTCACTGAACTTATATTGACGGGTGAACGTGTTGAAAGCGGCATTCGAAGTGGAAAGATACAGGCGGCTACCTCTGTAAGCACCAAAAAGTCTTATCAGGGGAAGAATGAATCAAATGCTGTGTACGGTCAAAGGGGTCATAACAAGAAAAATCGTGACCATACTGTAGGAGCAGTTACGATTGCAGCACCGCCATCTTAAAACTTCCAACACAGACAAGACAGGCCAAGAAGGCAGTTTACCAAGATCAATATGACTTTAGCACAAGCACTGCAAGGTATGCTAAAAGCAAATTTAATTACCCTCAAAGATCCTCCTGCAAATCCCAACACTACTTCTCCTCGTTATAATCCCAATGTCAGGTGTGCATATTGTAGCGGTGTATTCATTACTATATGATCTATTGATTAAATCATAAGCAAAGTATACAAAATCATAGAGTCGCCACCGCACTTTTATTTATCCAAAGGACTGGCTAAAAAGCGAACAAAAGCCTAAGAAGTTTTACTCGTAGAAAACTAATAAAAAGATCAGAGATCGGGGTAAGGGGTAAATTACGTAATGGGAAGGTGTTAGGCACCCACTACGTCCTAGGTACTCCTAGGGAGCCCTTTTCACACTTGTTGTACAAAATTATTATTTGTTATGACATAAGTAATGTGCAAACATGATTGGGATGATGAGAAAAGAATGTACAAGTTAATTATTTTTGTGTTCGAACGGATGAACCCGTTGCCTACGTACCTTCCATCAAAGGTAAGGATCAAAACGCCGTAGTTCGGCTAAAAATTTCCAAAAGTTAGTGGATTCAATTTTAAAACAAGAGCACTAAGGCTTTTCATTACCAATGGGAGAATACTCAACCTGAATCAACAATCCACCATGCGAGGACGGCTTCAACATACTAGTGAGGGGTTAACCCTATAATAAGTATGGAAGGCTTACAATCAACTCACTAAGGATAGGAAAGAATTACATCAACCACTATGGTAATTGAAACCTACGGCTAATGCATAGAAAACTTAACAAACATGGACAAAGCCACAAAACATTTGAATGGGTGAAGTTAATTGATTTGGTTTATTTACAAAATATGGTCAAGGTATGATTAAAGTCAATTCACAATGAGTATTTACAAAAGTGAAGTTTGGAAAATCAAGGACTTAGGGTCCAGGTTTCTAATTTGGAAAAGAAGTGAGAATGTCTGCACAATACTTATCTCAATTTTTTGAACATGTGTGAAAAGGTTTAGGACACAATGGATGAATGATGGAATGGATGTAAAACTTCCTAGAAGGTTCACCTCTTGAAATCATATAGAAGATGATTCAAGTGTGTCCTTTGGAATAGGCAACAAGTGAGCAATGATATGAACATGGTAATAGATGAAAGTAAATAAAAAGCGGATGCCGAATGCCACTCGATGGTCTTATATCAGTCTCCTAAAACAAACAAGGATATCAGAAGCCACTCTATGGTCTTACACTAATCTCCATCAAAATAAAACAAAAGCAAACATGGAAGTCAGCTGCCACTCTATCTGGACTTAGGTTAACCCCCACATATGATCATAGGAAAACAAATGCCACATCACAGGGACTTACAATGGATCCTCACATACAACAACGATGCTCAATCAAAGAGCAAAATGGATATGAGTGACCAATGATGGTCTTACACTCTATCCCTTCCATGTCATAGGAACACTAGCCAATATATGGACTTACAGTTGCCCTCAATGGGAAATCAACAATGGGTCACAAGGACAAATGAATGATCATGCACTAATGGCAATCAATGATGAGGAATGCACAATGGCAATCAAGTAATCATGTATAAATGAATCAAATAATCAAACCATATAATCAAAGAGCACACACTATATACAAGCATCAGGCTCAAACAAGGGTAAGGCATTAAAGCCATCTGGAATAGGGTTAATGTTGCTCTTAACCTTGCCATTGAGGGGCTAAGGTGAAGCAGATGAAAGGATATGAGGGGTGTACCTCATTGCTCTTATCTCTGGTCAGAGAGAGTATTGAATATCAGAAGGTGTGGGAGTTCGGAAAGTAGGAACTCTCTCCACAATATTTAGACTCTATAGATCTTGGGTTTGGATCTCAATGCTACAACCATGTAATGGGAGCAAGGAGAAGACTCACAGAATAGTGGGAGGTAGGCTACATATCTCTTATATCCACCAATTGCCTTATTTAAAGGACTTTTCCTGCTTGGGACAAACATAAACAATCACAAACATCGCCTCTTAAGGAGGACTTCAGACAGTTGCCTGGCTAAATAACAAGCCAGGTCTTCCAGACTACATGGAGACAAGAGAGTCTACCTCAATGCAAATTGCTATTTAAGCAAAGCAAAGCAAGTTCTTAAGAGAACTGAGCAACTAAGGGTACCTGAAATCAATCAAATATAATCAGCATCCATTCAAAATCAAACAGGCAAGGTAATAAACCAACAGTCAATCATAATCAAACATGTGCAAAGCACAAGGCTCAAAGCTCAAATGAGCTAAGCATCCTACAAGACAAACAATTAGTCAAATGAATTCAACTCAATTATGAATCAACCTCCTTAAGGCATTAGCTTTTTAACCTGAAAAGTCAAAGTCAAACTCAAACATAAGTAACAAGACCACTAGGACAAGCCTAGGGTCAAAAGGAGGGAAAAATCTTAAAACAGCAAGTAAAACATGATCAAAGTCAAGATAAATCACTAAAGGAGAGAATCCAATTGGTCTCACATCCAAACTATGCACTAATTTCATTTTATGTACAAAGGAAGACAAAGTGAGCAATGTTGAATCACATATGGACAACCAGAATGATTACATCCAAAAAAATATCAAAACAGCACAGTAAATTCCACAAAAATTATATCCTAAACAGAAGGCATTCAATGAGCTACATATCAATTTTCATGCCATTTGGACTAGTGGAGCTATGTCAATTAAATCAACATGTCAAGGCATGCAAAAACCATCCTACACTAGGTCACAAAATGTACACTAACTTCAATCAAATGGTAAACAGTGAAATCAAATTAGAAATGAATGGGACCAAAGCCAAATTAAAGCTATACATGTTAGGAAACACTCCACAAAATTTCATATTCATAGGATTAGGGATGGGCCTTTAATGACAGATGTGAAGTTTGTTACACAAGAAACAACCCAAAAATGCTAAACAGCAATCAAAAATCCAAATCAATTAGAAAATAGATCAATTAAATCCACAAAATTTCATGTTGAAAGTTAAGATATACATTGTGTCTCATGCAAAAAATAAGGGCCATTGGCCTAGAGGAAGCATGGAAAAATAATTCATGAACTCAACATAGCATAGTGTGACACATATTGTCACACTCAAAAAGAATAATTCATATCTATCAATCCAGGGATCCAAAAATCACAAATGATATACCAAAATCTCCAGAAATGTGTCAAAAATCATCATATAAAGTTTCATTAATTTTGGATAATGTATGATCATTTGGTGAATGAAAGAGTGAACATGGTGCAGCAAATGACACATAAAAGCAAACCCTAGGTAATGATTTAATCTATCCGTGCACAAACATATTAAAAATCACCAAAAAGTCAAGGACATGATGATGAGAAAATCAAAAAAAGAATCATGAATTTTGGATCATTATTGAATGAATTATGATTTTTTGATTGTGAAAAGAAAATAAAAAAAAGTGAATGGAAAGCATGAACATGATAAGGCATGATTGGAATAATGTGTAAAAAAAAGAAATATGGGATTGCTGGAGGCGGGATTCGAACCCCTGAGCATTTCAAATTGAGCGCGCAAGCAAAAACATAACCAGAGAAGAGTCGACGCATAGCCAGCTATGGTCGACTCAAAACAAACAGCCAGAGCCCCGGGTCGGCGCAAGACCAACTATGGTCGAGGCAAGGCTATCTAATGGTCGACGCGTAGCTGAAAAATTTCGTCTTCTTCAAGAAGAAGAAGATGAACAGTGTGCGAGTTTCAACAATTTTTCCAGAATTTTTCCAGAATTCAAAAACAAACACAACAACATGAAGCTCTTGCAATGGAGAGCATGAATCAATCATCAAACAAGCATCTAACAACCTACATCTCATGGATCGAGCAAATCAAGATTTCACATCAAAACTTCAAATCATGATATCTACCTCAAAACAGCATGAAATTGCTAGATCTAAAGTGCAGTGTAATCTACATGCTAAGATCTACAAGAACCACATAATAATTGCAAGAAATGGAGTGGTCGAATTCCAACCTCTATGAAGATGCAGAACTTGATTCGTGCTCCTCAAGGCTTCAATTGTGAAAACAGATGCTCAATGATGCAGAGGAAGATGAATGAATGATGTACTTTAGCTCAGCAATGTTTAGATCCGAAGAAATCTCCAACTGCCATGTGAATGTTCAAGCTTCAACAGTTCCAATTCTTCAAGACTTCTCCAATGTTTGCTTCAACAGATCTTGAATACTTCCTGCAGATGATGATTAGCGCAAGAACAAGCAAAAGGAATGATGAAATTCAATGAAAAAAAAGTTGAAGAAATTTGAGAGAATTTGAGAGAATTTGAGATGAAAAGTGTTTGGATCTGAAATTGTGAATGTGTTCATGCAGAATTCTGTTATGATTAGGACTTTATACCAACTGTTAATCAAGCTTGTTAAACATGATTAGGCAAAATGCAATGGATTAGTGAAATGATGCTTGTTATGCAATTTGGCAAAAATGCCCTTTTTCAAATGTAGCCAATGGAACAGTGAAACTCCTCTTGCAGCAAATCCAAATTTCTGTTTTGAAGTGATTGCAATTGGGTTGGCATGAAAATTGCATGTACTTTTCAAAATCACTATTTTTCCCACCAAAATTTAAATTGGTCCACTTGAAAAATGGACTTTTTATGTGATGATTTTTGATGAAATGTAATGATGGATCATGATAGTGCATGTCAAATGGAGTTTGCTCAAAAAAGAATCACCCAATTTGGCCATTCCATGTGAGAGTTATGCCACTTTGAATTCGGGCATTTTCTGAAATTGATTTGACCATATCTTGCTAACCACACATGGGAATTGAGTGTTCTTGGACTTTTTGGAATGGTGAGGACAAGATCTTCAACTTTCATGTTGAACAAAATTTCATTTGAAGCTTGTATGATGAAGTAATTTTGAGGAGAAAAACTTTCCATTTTTGGCAGGTGAAAATTACAAGTCATTTCCATTTTTGGAAACTTTTTGTCTGACCTCAAATCCTTCAACCTTGATCTTTGAAATGTCAAATGAGACTTGTATGGACATGAATGAGGTCTTTCTAACCATCTCACACCTTCAAATCCCTGATTAAATGCACAGTTGACCACAGTTGACTTTTGTTGACTTTTCTAGGGTTTTGGTTGACTGGGTCATGTTCTGATGAATTCCAAGCCTCTTTCACTTGAGATCTTGATTCCAAATGATATCACAAGTTATATGAACTCTTTATGCATGATCATGGTGCCCAAATTCTCCAAGAATGGCCACCATCCACTGCTCAACGAATGCCTTGACTGTTTTGACTTAGTCAGCTTCATCTGCAAGTAACATGGTTAGATGACAATATTTTTGTACTTTTGGTTAGTAAACATATGAAAAGCAATGATATACAAATGCAATACATGCTTGGTGATCAAGAAACACACTCACAAGGTAACCCACCCACTATGAGGGAAGCTAGGGTATGCAATGATCCTTGAGGCCCTGATATGATATGTTATGGGCCATGAGGGATCTTAGGGCCAAAATTGAGGTCTTACAGATGCCCCTATTTAAGGTCATTCTATCCGGAGAAATGAAGTTTAGAAATCTTCAACTCGACGCGGTAGAATGGGCTTAAATACTAGTAATGAGACAAATTTTGGTCCCTAAGAGACCTCATGATGCAGATGTATGCATGCAAAAGCAAATTCTGTGGAGAGTATATGGTTCCCACAGAAGAAAAGACGATCCGTCGGAGTAATACACTCACCAGGAACAGAGACTCTAACAAGACTCTTATTGGGATTCTACTAGGGGATAGTAAAAGAAAAAATGCGTGAGCAGGACACGACTTTGATTAGGGTAATGACAAAACTGACACAGCGTGAATTAGACACGACTCCGATTGGGGATAACAGATATCGGAAGGGAGAACTTGTTGGGGAAGTAAAGGACTCACACTAGGGAATAAAGATTTCCAGAGGAAAATAAATCCATTGGAAAGACATAAGCTGACTCAAACTTATCCATGAAGGATACTTCGGATAAAAATCCGGACTCGGACCAGGAAAAGATTCACATAGAACCTTCCTGCCGGGAAATGCATATACTGGGGAATAAACACCCATATAGCAAAGGGTAAAAATCACCAAAGGAACTCCGCAGGGGAATGTCTAACAGAGAGACTCTCCTGGGAAAGCGACAAGAAATGAGGTGTTATCGGTATAAGGGTAACAAACTCAGGAAGAATGAATATCTAAGACCGGTATAAGGGTGAGAGATATCAATAAACCAACATCTGAGAAAGACCAACAAAGGGTACATACACTCAGGAAAATCTGACTCCACAGGGGACCAAGGTCATAATAGGGAGTAGACAGGAAGGAACACCAGGGATACCGAGGTATATAATAGGTGACCGACCGAAATGTGAATTGGTATATATGCCAAGACACTCATCATCCGAAAGGAGGGCTTGAAAAAGCAAAACGACTTAAAGGATGGACATTCGAATCCACAAACGGGAAAACGAATCTTACTCAACTGGGGACACAAACCCAAAGAGTGCATGAGATACAATATCCATTACCGGCAGACCGTGGATAAGAATACTCGCATGAGATATTATCTATTACCGTCAGAACGTAGATAATAAACTCGCATGGTAAGAAACACCAGAGATACCGAAGTATATAATAGGTGATCTACCGAAAACGTGAATTGGTATATATGCCAAAACACACATCCGAAACATAAACAGGTTAAAGGATGAATATTCGATTCTACAAAGAATACGAATCTTACTCTACTGGGGGAAAATCAACAAAGGACTCCAACCAAATAGCGCATGAGACATATTATTCATTACCGGCAGACCGTGAATAATATACTCGAAAGGAAAAGACACCAGAGATACCGAAGTATATAATAGGTGACTAACCAAAAAGAGAGACAATCGATACCAAGCATCCGGGTAAACGAAAGACAACTCAAAGAGGATAAATTGCAATCATCCGGCAATTATCCAACAACAAAGAATATTCGACTCCGCAAAGGGAAATAACGAATCTTACTCGACCAGGGAAACACAAAAGGCTTCAGCTGAAGAGTGCATGAGATATATTATCCATTACCGGCAGACCGTGGATAGTATACTCGCATGGAAGATTATCCACAACCGGTATAAGGGTTAATAAAGGATAAATCGACCGAAAAGAAAGGCATCGGGATACCACATAGGCATATAATGATGACCAATCAAAGGGAGCAATAACATTACCAACAAACGGGTAAGTGAAAGAAGGCTCACTGGGGATAAATTGCAAGCATCCGTCAATTATCCACAAAAGCAGGGGATTCATTGATAAACAATCAATGATCTGGGGAACAAATCACTAGCAAACGGTGAAGGGACCCACTGGCGACTTCAAAAGGATAACATTGCAAGCATCCGGCAATGATCCAGAAAACTGCTGGGAATACAAGTACTTACTCAAGAGCAACCAACCCAAGGCAGGGAGGAATATCAACATCGAATATTGAATGAAGATAACCACAAAGAGATTAGGGTTTACATCTACCGAATACGGGACAGGAGACCAAAAATCAAGCTGAGGAAACAAGAGGTTTAACAATACCGACTACTGGGTAAGAAACCGAAGACTCAGCTGAGGATAACATTGCTAGCAACCGGCAATTATCCACAAGTATCACAAGATACAAATCCGCTGGAGAGAAAAATCACAGCAACATAGGGTTTACAACTACCGAATACGGGGTAGAAGACCACAAATTCCACCGGGGATATAAATCACCACCGGGAATAAAATTCTGTTTGGGATGAAACCACAACAATAGAAAATCCACCAACAATCAGATCGGACCACAAAGGTTACCACTGCTAGGGGAAAAGATATAGGACTTATGACTACCGAATATGGGGTAGTGGCCAACACTCTGGTGAGAATAAAAGATTAGGGTTTATTTCAACCACTAACTCCTCGTGGGGATGGAAATACATCACAAGACCGCACGGGAAACAAAATAAGGTTTAACAACCACAAACTCTGTTGGAGAGTAACAAAATAGGATTTACGACTACCCACTACTAGGCAGAAAACCAACAACTCTTGCCGAGGAATAAAAGGTATATAACCACCAATTCCATCAAAAAAGGGCAAGGAAAATAGGACTTACAACTACCGGTATGAGGGTAGAGGCCAATCGACTCTTGCGGAGGAATAAAAGGTGTATAACCACAAATTCCGCCAAGAGGAAAAGAGGAACAATAGGACTTACAACTACCGGTATGAGGGTAGAGTCCCGAAACAAATTCCGCTGGGGATAAAAATCACCACAGGGAATCACAAGAAACAGACGACAAACGTCAATTCGGGAAAGATCCGAATAGACAGACTGAATCAAGACACATCCTAATGAGGATATAACTCAAATAGGCACATCCATCCCAATATATATGTTGGGAGGAAACGGAAGAAACCGTCATCCACAAGGAAATATCTCAGTGGGGAACTGCGGAAGGAAAGACAGACATCTTCTGCTTATGGGGCTGACTCTATATGGAGAGATTTAACACCCGACATCTGCTTAGGAAGATCTATAAAGATCCATATCACCATAGCAGGGAATAACAATCAAAGGATATATGGCAAAAATGCAACATGAATATCTGAATGTTTTATGAATATGCATGAATATGCGTGATTTATGTTTGATGAATGCTGACAAAACAGACATTTCTAACACAACCGGCCCAGGAATCAAACGCCCGGCATTACACTTCCAGGGGAAAACCAACTGGAAAGCCAATCTGCTGGAGATCCACATGCTATAAAGCAAAGATCTGCCGGTACTACTAGAAAGCAGAAGCGAAAAAGAATCGGAGATATCTGGAGAATACCAAATCTCTGAATAATGGATCAGCGAAACATCCCAACTAGGGCACAGAAAGTCACAACGGGCAAAGCGGCCACCAAGACAAATCTGTTGGGGAACAAGAGAAATCTCAAAGTCCTGCAGGGGATCCTAGCAAACACTGCTATGGAAAAGATCCAACATAACTCCATTGGGGAACAACCCACTGAGGGAACAAAGATCATCCAGAGAGTCTGGCTGCACAAATAACTCTACTGGGGGATACTATCAATCACTGTCGGAGATACATCCACTGAGGGAGAAAGAATAGATCACATAAGTAGATTCTGCAACATAGCCACACTACTGAGGATCAAAGCATCACGATATCAACCAAATCTCTGGAGGATAAAACCACCAACCACACAACTGGGGAACAGAGGGTATGCTGTGGAAACGGAGAGTTCACCAAGCAAACTGCTATCACATCAACTCTGTCGAATATATCAACTCTGACGGGGATCTCTAAGAAATCACACATATAATCCGTCACATCACAAATCTACTGACGGTTCCACCGGAGATCTACTGAGGATTCCACCTGGAGGAAGAGGATAACTGTTCTGCTGAAGAGAACAAGCACTCTGATGGAGAGGACCAACAACTCTACTGACGACTTCGCCGGGGAAAAGGTAAAGTACCGGGTATCAAACCACTGACTTACCGAGTCTTCCAAAAGAAAAGCGACCGTGCTGAGGAAACAGACAAAGCCGGGAAATATGGATGAACTACCGGGATCAACCCACTCAACCACTGAATCTTCAAAAGAAATTAGCCATGCTGCGGAGACCACTGCTGGAGAAGAAACTGAGTCTTCAACAAACACTCTGCTCTGACTGCACTGGCAACTCCTCTAGGGAGGAATACGGGATACGGGGACATTATCCCACTAACCACAAATTTTGAACAACTGAACAACCAAGTCGGGGAGAGACTACGGCCGGAGAACAGACTGAGTCTACAACACACAACGCTGCTTCGGGGAGTCAAAATCCACAGAAGCTCTGCTTAGGGAACAACCCTAACAACAAATCTCTGCTTGGGGAACAACCCCAACAACAGAATCTGGAGAAGAAGGATACAAACCACACCAGGAATATGAACAAATGTCTTACCTGTTGGAAATCATGCCACCCTTGGGAGAGCACTGAGAAATTCTTTGAGTATCCTTATATCCTTGTGAATGTTCACTTTGTTTAAAACAATAATTCTGAAAATTTTTGTTTTTAAAACAATGACATTTTATCAATTAAAATATGCAAAACATTTGTTGAATTGAAACAAATAAGAGTGCAAATAATTGGATAGAAGCTCAAATTTATTTGATGGAATGGTAGTCTGCAAATGGCAAGACTCCATAGATCTGTACAAATTTGAAATCAGTGATATATATTGGAAGAGGCCCATATTGAACATAATGATCCTTTCTCTACCAATTTGAATCTCGATGTATTCGAAGCTTCAGTTGACGACGAATCGAGAATCTTCTGACGAAAAGACAGCTGGTGAACAGAAAGTCTTGTCAGGATGCAGTTACTTGCCTGATCCCTAATTTTGCCTAGATTGCCCCAGGGTGAGGTACTCAATCTAGCGGGACGCAAATATGCCTTTTTTATCAAGTCTCTAATTTTTGCCTGGATTACCCTTGCAGGTTCTCCACCGAGACGCTCATTTTTGCCTAAGCCGCCCTTTCGGGTTTTCAACTTAGCAAGCTATTCTGTTTTTCATTTGCATATACTTTTTTTTAGGCAAAGTATTTCTTAACTGCATCTGAATTCACAGGACGAGTGAAGTCCTCCTCATCCATTGTTGTAAGCATCAAAGCTCCGCCTGAAAAGGCTCTCTTAACAACATATGGACCCTCGTAGTTCGGAGTCCACTTGCCCCTGGAATCGGGCACGAAAGACAAAACTTTCTTGAGCACAAGGTCACCTTCTCGGAACACACGAGGCTTGACCTTCTTATCGAATGCTTTCTTCATTCTCTGCTGATATAACTGACCATGACACATGGCAGTTAATCTCTTCTCTTCAATCAAATTCAGTTGGTCATAACGACTCTGAACCCATTCAGCATCAGTCAACTTGGCTTCCATCAAGACTCTCATTGATGGGATCTCCACCTCTACTGGGAGAACAGCCTCCATACCATAAACGAGAGAGAAAGGGGTTGCCCCTGTTGAAGTGCGTACAGACGTACGGTATCCATGTAAAGCGAATGGCAGCATCTCGTGCCAATCCTTGTACGTGACAGTCATCTTCTGGATAATCTTCTTGATATTTTTATTAGCAGCTTCAACAGCCCCATTCATCTTGGGTCTGTAGGGAGAGGAATTATGGTGTGCAATCTTAAACTCAGCGCACAACTCATCCATCATCTTATTATTCAGATTAGATCCATTATCAGTAATGATCCTCTCTGGCACACCATAACGGCAAATCAGCTGGTTCTTGATAAACTTCACAACCACCTGCCTGGTCACATTCGTATACGAAGCGGCTTCGACCCATTTGGTGAAGTAGTCGATTGCTACGAGAATAAATATGTGTCCATTGGACGCTTTCGGCTCAATCATGCTGATCATGTCAATTCCCCACATAGAGAAAGGCCATGGTGATGAAATCACATTCGGGAGTGTCGGAGGAATATGAATCTTATCCGCATAGATTTGATACTTGTGACATTTCTTCACATATTTGCAACAGTCAGACTCCATTGTCAGCCAATAGTAGCCTGCTCTCAACATCTTCTTTGCCATAGCATGTCCATTGGAATGAGTACCAAATGAACCCTCATGAACCTCAGTCATCAACAGGTTTGCTTCGTGTCTATCCACGCATCTGAGCAAAACCATGTCAAAATTTCTCTTATACAACACTTCACCACTGAGGTAGAAGCTGCCTGACAACCTTCTCAAAGTTTTCCTATCTTTCACCGATGCCCCAGGCGGGTAAACCTAGTTCTGGAGGAAATTCTTGATATCAAAATACCAAGGCTTGTCATCATTGACTTCTTCAATTGCAAATATGTGAGCTGGTCTATCCAAGCGCATCACAATAATATTGGGGACTTCATTCCACAGTCTGACAACTATCATGGAAGCAAGAGTAGCAAGAGCATCTGCCATCCGATTATCCTCTCGAGGAATATAATGAAATTCAACTTCTGTAAAGAAAGTTGCAATCCTTCTCGCATAATCTCTGTACGGGATGAGACTAGGCTGATTCGTCACCCATTCACCCTTAATCTGATTAACAACCAGGGCCGAATCACCATAAACATCAAGATGCTTGATTCTCAAATCAATGCATTCTTCAAGTCCCATAATACAGGCTTCATACTCAGCCATATTATTCGTGCATTTGAAAGTTAGCCTCGCTGTAAATGGAATATGGGAACCTTGAGGATTGATTATCACTGCCCCAATTCCATTTCCATACTGATTAACAGCGCCATCAAACACCATCGTCCATCTGGAACCAGGTTCTGGACCTTCATCAAGTGTAGGCTCATCACAATCTTTCATTTTCAAATACAGAATCTCCTCATCAGGGAAGTCATACTGAACGGACTGATGATCTTCAATCGGCTGGTGCGCTAAATGGTCAGCCAAAATACTACCTTTGATAGCTTTCTGAGCTCGATACTCAATATCATACTCAGACAACAGCATCTGCCAACGGGCAATCCTCCCAGTTAAGGCAGGCTTCTCGAAGATATATTTGATAGGATCCATCCTGGATATCAACCAAGTTGTATGATTTATCATGTACTGGCGCAAACGCTTAGCAGCCCAAGCCAAAGCACAGCACGTCTTCTCAAGCATAGAGTACCGAGACTCACAATCAGTAAACTTCTTACTGAGGTAGTAAATAGCAAATTCTTTCTTCCCTGATTCATCTTGTTGACCGAGTACACAACCCATCGAGTCTTCAAGAACTGTCAAATACATAATCAGAGGTCTTCCTTCCACAGGCGGAGACAAGATCGGAGGTTCAGACAGATATTCTTTGATACTGTCGAAAGCTTTCTGGCAATCCTCGGTCCAATCATGAGACTGATCTTTCCGGAGGAGCTTGAATATAGGCGCACATGTGGCGGTCATGTGGGATATAAATCTGGAAATATAATTCAAGCGGCCAAGAAAACCTCGGACTTGCTTTTCAGTTTTGGGTGCAGGCATCTCCTGTATTGCTTTGACCTTTGCAGGATCAACTTCAATACCTCTCTCGCTAACAATGAAACCCAATAACTTTCCGGAACGGACTCCGAATGTACATTTGTTCGGATTTAGGCGAAGTCTAAACTTCCTCAAACGCTGAAAAAGCTTCAACAAATGCTCCACATGCTCAACTTCCGTTCGGGACTTAGCAATCATGTCGTCAACATAGACCTCTATCTCCTTGTGCATCATGTCATGAAACAAGGTAGTCATAGCTCGTTGATACGTGGCTCCGGCGTTCTTCAAACCGAAGGGCATCACTCGATAACAGAATGTTCCCCAAGGTGTGATGAATGTTGTCTTCTCCATATCTTCGGGTGCCATTTTGATTTGATTATATCCGGAAAATCCGTCCATAAAGGAAAAGACTTTGAATTTAGCTGTATTATCTACCAACATATCAATGTGTGGTAGGGGAAAATCATCTTTCGGACTAGCTTTATTCAAATCTCTGTAATCAACGCACATACGGACTTTTCCGTCCTTCTTAGGAACAGGCACAATATTGGCCACCCATTGAGGATATGTAGAAGTCACCAGAAACCCCGCACCAATTTGCTTTTGAACTTCCTCTTTGATCTTCACTGCCATATCTGGATGGGTTCTTCTGAGCTTCTGCTTCACAGGCACGCACTCAAGCTTCAAAGGCAGGAAATGTTGCACAATATCTGTATCTAGACCTGGCATGTCTTCATACGACCAAGCAAAGATATCTGAATATTCTCGTAGCAATTCAATCAAATCCTTCTTGACAGACTCTTCAAGAAGTGCCCCAATCTTTACCATACGAACATAATCCTCAGACCCCAAGTTGACTGATTCCAAGTCTTCTAGATGCGGCTGAATGATCTTCTTCTCGTGCTCAAGGAGACGGGTAATCTCATCAGGAATTCCTTCAACATCATCTTCCTCTGCCTCAAATACAGGGAATTCAAAGTTGGGAGATGGCATTGGATCATTATGTTCAATGGGTTTTAGAATCAACCTGCATAATGATTTGGGTTAAGAAAAACTTTAGAATTTAAACAAGCAAACCATTATGCAGATGAAAAGGATTGCTTTTATTCTTGTTTTTATGGGTTTTTTGTGATCACTGATTTCATGCAAAAAGCAAAAAGTGAAAACAAATGGAAAAACAAATGTTTAACAATGCAATAATTGAATGAAAACATCATTGTATATATGAGCCAACAATGTCATCACTTCTCCTTTTGGCATGGGAGAAGGGTTTTAAACAAAGTGAGCATATTACTTTGATCTATGGATAACTGTTGGAACATCCACAGCGGCCCAATTGTGGCAGACACCACCAGGAATAACAAAATTGCAGGTATCCTCTGCGTCCTCTTCAATGATAGCAGCAGCTTCCTCTTCAGGCTGATCATCATGGATGAATCCTCCACTTGTGAACAGACCTTGCTCATTATATGCCCCAGAACAGTAGCCAATGCCAGCCCGGGATTTATTGTCTTCTAGCTCAATCACCTTTCCTAAACCAGCAACTGCACCACATTCAATGGCCAGTTTTGCATCTTTGTAGGAAGCAAATGACGGAGACTTCTTCTCTATAGGTTCATCAATAGATAAAGCTTGGAATGGAGTTCCAACTTCATCCTCAGCATCAATATAAGAGAAAGAAGACAAGTGGCTAACCAGGAGAGCCTTTTCTCCCCCTACCACAACTAGTTTTTTATTTTTAACAAATTTCAGCTTCTGGTGTAGGGTGGATGTCACGGCGCCAGCCTCGTGAATCCATGGTCTGCCAAGGAGACAGCTATAAGATGGGTGGATGTCCATTACCTGGAAGGTAACCTGGAAATCACTTGGTCCTATCTTGATTGGGAGATCAACTTCTCCAATCACGGTCTTGCGCGACCCATCAAATGCTTTCACAACCACCCCACTCTGCCTCATAGGAGGACCTTGATATGATAATCGAGAGAGTGTGGATTTTGGCAACACATTAAGAGATGATCCAGTGTCCACTAACACGTTGGACATAACATCAGATTTGCAATTCAGAGATATGTGTAAAGCCATGTTGTGGTATCTTCCCTCCTCGGGGAGATCAGCGTCACTGAAACTCAAGGTGTTGCAAGCAGTGATATTCGCAACAATACTGTCAAATTGCTCAATAGTGACGTCGTGATCAACGTACGCCAGATCCAATACTTTCTGCAGAGCCTCCCTATGGGGTTCTGAATGCATCAACAAGGATAGTATGGAGATTTTGGACGGCGTGTGTAGAAGCTGGTCTACAACATTGTACTCGCTTTTCTTGATGAGCCTCAGCATCTCATCAGATTCTTCATTCGAAGTGCCACTCGGGCCAGCTGAAGAAGTAGGAGTTTTTTGTATGGAGGAGGGTCTGGCAACATCAAGTGCCGGATTCTGACTATTCACAGCAGTCCCAACTGGACGCTCAGCCGATTCAGACGCAACAGCCTTTGGAGGCGCAGAGAATACACGACCACTCCGGGTCAAACCGCTTACATCAGCGATGTTGGTAACAGCAGTTGAAGGTAAAGGCGCTTCTACCCCATCTTGCACAGCGACTGGGTTGTACCTGAATGGTATAGCTTTGTCAGAGGAATACGGCACAGGGCCGGCTGGCTTAATCACGAGGGAAGGAGAAGTCTTCGGCTTGCTGCTATCGTAGCGAATAACAACAGGCTCTGGCAACTTGAATACTGGAGATACAACATTGATCTCAGGTTCAACTTCATTAACATTGCGATTTTGCAAAATCTCAATGGTACCTTCGTTCAACAATTCTTGCAGCTCTCTTCGTACCTGGTTGCAACCTGAGCGATTGACTGAGCAGATACGGCACTTAGCATGGTCATGCTCCATAGGGCTGTACTGACATAGCAAGCGATGTAGCTCCACCAACGATTGTCGAATATGACTCACATATTTGACTTTGTATTTCTCAGGGCATTCCTGGACCATATTTACAGATTTCCCATGCGCAGGCAATGGGTTCTTGGTGACATTTGGGCCCGAATCTTTGAAGCTCAAAATTCCACATCTCATCAGGTCTTGAACCTTTGTCTTGAGTGGATAACAATTTTCGATATTATGGCCCGGAGCTCCGGAATGATACACACAATGTTGATCTGGCTTGTACCACCATTGTGGGTTTGCAGGAATATCATGAGGATCCCTGGGAGTAACCAATTTCCTCTCCAACAAGGAGGGATAAAGCTCGGTGTATGACATGGGGATAGGATCGAAGCTGATCTTTTTCCGGTCATAACTCAAGTTAGCTTGATTGGTTGTGCTTCCACGAGGCTGGTAGGCCTGTTGCTGTGGACGTTGCTGTTGCTGATACTAAGGTTGTTGATACTGTTGTTGATATTGCTGCGAATTATCTTTGAAGACAGGAGCAATATGGGCCACCTGATGCTGATGACCTGCACGGCGTGCGGGTTTCCTCTGAACCGGAGGTTTCCTTGATCTATGGGACTGCACAGCATGTGCTTCCCCATCTTTCTTCTTAGCAAATGAGCCATACCTCTTGCTAGAAGAGCCTTCATCCTTAGCCAAACGTCCTTCACGGATACCTTCTTCAAGTCTCATCCCCATATTCACCATCTCGGTGAAGTCAGAGGGAGCACTTGCTACCATACGCTCATAATAAAATGAGCTAAGAGTTTTCAGAAAAATCTTAGTCATTTCCTTCTCCTCGAGCGGGGGAGTAATCTGAGCTGCCAGCTCTCGCCACCTCTGGGCGTACTCCTTGAATGTTTCCTTATCTTTCTGCGACATAGACCTGAGTTGATCTCTGTCAGGCGCCATATCGATGTTGTATTTGTATTGCTTGACGAAAGCCTCGCCAAGGTCATTGAAAGATCGGATGTTGGCACTGTTCAGGTTCATATACCAACGGAGTGCAGCACCGGACAAGCTGTCCTGAAAGTAGTGGATCAAAAGCTGATCATTGTCGGTCTGAGTAGACATCTTCCTAGCGTACATGACCAGGTGAGCGAGAGGACAGGTGTTCCCTTTATATTTTTCAAAGTCAGGGACTTTGAATTTGACCGGTATCTTCACACCGGGAACCAGGCAGAGCTCGGCAGCAGACTTGCCGAATAGGTCTTTACCTCTAAGGGTCTTCAATTCCTTCCTCAGCTCGAGGAATTGGTCGTTCATAGCATCCATTTTTTCATTGACATCCGGGCCCTCAGACGGCTCGGAATGATAGATGGGGTCTTCCACTCTGGGCATAGTATGCACGATAGGAGGAGCAGCAAACGGGACCGGGCTAGATGCCGGCATGTGAGCAAAAGTTGGGGCTGGAATGTCAGGCATGAAACCTGGAGGCATACCCCACGGGAACCCGGCTGGCATAGCATTGGGCATATACGGAGCACTGGCGGCAGGCACAGCAGAAGTAGCAACCTCTGATATCACGGTCCTCTGGACAGGAGTTGCTGGCGGTTGAGCAGGTTGATTCTGAGCAGCAAGAAGTTGCTCCATCAAAGCGCCAAGTCTGGCGACCTCTTCTTTCAATTCACGGTTCTCTTGTTCTAGTTGATCCATTACTCTGGCAGAATTGGCTCGAGTGTAATACCGGTGAGTCAGCTTGTCTTCAAAATAAATGAAGATCACAAGGTTAGAACAAGGAGACCAGAAACAAGGGTACCTGCTAATGCAATATGATGCATGAATGCTTGTGCAGATGCTTTATTTATTTCAAGGAACCCTTATGGCATTATTTGCAATATTTTGATTATTAAACGTTTTTAATTCACATGGAAAATATTTCATTCAATATATTCAACAAAGGAGTACAGCATTTTGATTATTACAAGGAGAAAAGGAAAACAACATCCTATGGATCCCTAGAAGCTCGGGATGCTGGAAGACGAGAAGCACACAGCTTCTTGATCTCTCTCTCATAAGCTGCTTCCATATCCGCCTTTGCCTTAGCAAGCTGATCATACTTCCTCTTCCAGAACTTGGAAGACTGAGGAAGTAGGGAAGTCCATGCATCGTTCGGATCGTCGATCACCTGATGCTCAAGAAACTCAATCAGAGCATCCTTTTCCTTAATCTGTTGCAGCAATTCCTCTCTCTCACGGATCCAAGCACGTGAAAGGTCTTCCTCTATCAACTCCTCTACACGTTGGATAGGGAGGGTTGAAGGCCCAGCCACATCCAAAGGTGTAGGTCTCGGATAGTCCTATGGCATCAGATATTCGGCAGCTCGCTGTCTGACCCAGGAAGTATATGGCTCCAAAGCAATGCAATTCTTCGGACCTAATTCATTCCTACTCTTCTTACGGATACTGCGCCAAGCGCGGATAAATCTGGCTTTCAGGCCTTGGGGATCTTTACCCTCCTGAAAGAACACACCTTCTAACAGAATGTTATGAGGTTTATCCTTTAGGGGGAACCCAAGCTGACGACGTGCAAGACTAGGGTTGTAGCTGATCCCACCACATGTACCAAGAAGAGGCACATTCGGAAATTCACCACAATAATCAATGATCTGAACGGTATCATACACGCGATCATACCAAGTGATATCGTCATTAGTGAGAGACATAAGCCTCTGAGACCACCTTAGACATCCCTTGTTCTCCTTAAAAGCAACTGTCTGCGGCAAGTGCGAAATAAACCACTTGTACAGCAAAGGTAGACAGCAGACAATAACACCTCCACCCTTCATATTCCTCAGGTGTAGAGAAACATAAGCAACGCCCAACAAAGTCGGAACTGGGTTAAGAACCGAGAAGATCCTAATAGCATTCATGTCCACGAACTTGTCAAAGTTGGGGAATAGCACTAGGCCATAGATGAGCAGCACAAACAGAGCCTCAAAGGCATCTTCACTCCTGGCTTCTCCATAGAAGGTAGCTTGAGTGACAAGGAACTCAAAAGAAAAACCCTTAATCCCACCTTTGGTAATCAGGTTGGCTTTGATCAAGTCTTCATCTATATGCAACAGACTAGCAATCTCTCTAGCAGATGGAATACTCTCTAGGCCACTGAACGGCACCTGATCCAGAATCAGAATCCCAATGATGTGAGAGTACTCTTCCAAAGTAGGCAATAGTTGGAAGTCCGGAAATAAGAAGCAATGATAGAGCGGATCATAGAACTGAGCAAGAGTGCTCATCAATCCCTCATCCACTTGAGTAGTCAGCAGAGGTAGAAGCTTCCCATAGCGAGCCTTGAAACCCAAGGGATCTAGTACATAAGATGTTAGATTCCTTAACTCTTTTACATCGGGTTGTCGGAAACTGTACTTCTTTGTATGCCTCTTTGGTCTTTCCATGTCTGAAAATTTTGCAAATAAACCCTTTAAGTTCCTTGAAAATTTTCTCTCTTTTTTTTCGATGACATGAATGCGGATGAATGTATGACTGTATGAATGCAACAATCACACTCAAGGATCAAGCAAAGCACACCAGACAAAGGTCATGGGAAAGCTCATTGTATCCCTAATATCAATCATCCATTTTGGTGGATTTAGGTTTTCACCTTATCGACACCCAAGTTCCATTGATATTAACGGTACATGAACCGGCTCTGACATCCCTAATATCAACCATCCTTCTTGGTGGATTTAGGTTGTACACCTTATCAACACCCAGGTTCCATTGATATTAACGGTGTCTGAACGACTCAACCACGAATCACGGGTTTGCTGAGAGTCACGAGCATGGAGTCTTGGTTAAGAACCACCCAAAGGGAGTGTACTAGGGTTTAAACCTGCCAGACATGTTCTACCAGAGGTTCCCATAATCATTGTCCCATCTTTCGGATATTATCGGAGGAACGAATACTCGTATTCCAAAAATATTCTCAAGAGAAACTCTTATGAGTGTAGTATCGCGTGACAATCGCATCAGAACTTACATCTGAACGACCTCCGCACTACGTCCTAAAATAGGCCAAGATGGGCTTGGTAAACTAAGGCTCTTGGCTTCTAAGGCACATGATTGAAAGAATAATGCCTAACCACAAATGACTTGTGTGACATTATTAATCCAACATGACCTCCACCAAGTAAATGGACTCGCAAGTCAACTGGCTAAGGAATACTCCACACCAGTCAACAAGACTACGCCATTCTCCTATCCTAAGGTGCACTCGAGTTCGGGTATAGAACTCATCTCACAGAGATCACCAAAGCAAACAACAATTGTATATCAAGCAATTCACACATTACAATCAGTACAGTTATCCCAAGTTGTACAAAAATATGTCAAATAACAATAATAATATAGCACAACAAAGGGTGAAAAGTGGGCAATACCACCAAGGATCAATGCATCCCCAGCAGAGTCGCCACTTTTCTGTAGCGGTGTATTCATTACTATATGATCTATTGATTAAATCATAAGCAAAGTATACAAAATCATAGAGTCGCCACCGCACTTTTATTTATCCAAAGGACTGGCTAAAAAGCGAACAAAAGCCTAAGAAGTTTTACTCGTAGAAAACTAATAAAAAGATCAGAGATCGGGGTAAGGGGTAAATTACGTAATGGGAAGGTGTTAGGCACCCACTACGTCCTAGGTACTCCTAGGGAGCCCTTTTCACACTTGTTGTACAAAATTATTATTTGTTATGACATAAGTAATGTGCAAACATGATTGGGATGATGAGAAAAGAATGTACAAGTTAATTATTTTTGTGTTCGAACGGATGAACCCGTTGCCTACGTACCTTCCATCAAAGGTAAGGATCAAAACGCCGTAGTTCGGCTAAAAATTTCCAAAAGTTAGTGGATTCAATTTTAAAACAAGAGCACTAAGGCTTTTCATTACCAATGGGAGAATACTCAACCTGAGTCAACAATCCACCATGCGAGGACGGCTTCAACATACTAGTGAGGGGTTAACCCTATAATAAGTATGGAAGGCTTACAATCAACTCACTAAGGATAGGAAAGAATTACATCAACCACTATGGTAATTGAAACCTACGGCTAATGCATAGAAAACTTAACAAACATGGACAAAGCCACAAAACATTTGAATGGGTGAAGTTAATTGATTTGGTTTATTTACAAAATATGGTCAAGGTATGATTAAAGTCAATTCACAATTAGTATTTACAAAAGTGAAGTTTGGAAAATCAAGGACTTAGGGTCCAGGTTTCTAATTTGGAAAAGAAGTGAGAATGTCTGCACAATACTTATCTCAATTTTTTGAACATGTGTGAAAAGGTTTAGGACACAATGGATGAATGATGGAATGGATGTAAAACTTCCTAGAAGGTTCACCTCTTGAAATCATATAGAAGATGATTCAAGTGTGTCCTTTGGAATAGGCAACAAGTGAGCAATGATATGAACATGGTAATAGATGAAAGTAAATAAAAAGCGGATGCCGAATGCCACTCGATGGTCTTATATCAGTCTCCTAAAACAAACAAGGATATCAGAAGCCACTCTATGGTCTTACACTAATCTCCATCAAAATAAAACAAAAGCAAACATGGAAGTCAACTGCCACTCTATCTGGACTTAGGTTAACCCCCACATATGATCATAGGAAAACAAATGCCACATCACAGGGACTTACAATGGATCCTCACATACAACAACGATGCTCAATCAAAGAGCAAAATGGATATGAGTGACCAATGATGGTCTTACACTCTATCCCTTCCATGTCATAGGAACACTAGCCAATATATGGACTTACAGTTGCCCTCAATGGGAAATCAACAATGGGTCACAAGGACAAATGAATGATCATGC
This sequence comes from Lathyrus oleraceus, assembly GCF_024323335.1. Classification (NCBI taxonomy): domain Eukaryota; kingdom Viridiplantae; phylum Streptophyta; class Magnoliopsida; order Fabales; family Fabaceae; genus Lathyrus; species Lathyrus oleraceus. The sequence continues at coordinate 84,741,341 of NC_066581.1, forward strand.
ACTAATGGCAATCAATGATGAGGAATGCACAATGGCAATCAAGTAATCATGTATAAATGAATCAAATAATCAAACCATATAATCAAAGAGCACACACTATATACAAGCATCAGGCTCAAACAAGGGTAAGGCATTAAAGCCATCTGGAATAGGGTTAATGTTGCTCTTAACCTTGCCATTGAGGGGCTAAGGTGAAGTAGATGAAAGGATATGAGGGGTGTACCTCATTGCTCTTATCTCTGGTCAGAGAGAGTATTGAATATCAGAAGGAGTGGGAGTTCGGAAAGTAGGAACTCTCTCCACAATATTTAGACTTTATAGATCTTGGGTTAGGATCTCAATGCTACAACCATGTAATGGGAGCAAGGAGAAGACTCACAGAATAGTGGTAGATAGGCTACATATCTCTTATATCCACCAATTGCCTTATTTAAAGGACTTTTCCTGCTTGGGACAAACATAAACAATCACAAACATCGCCTCTTAAGGAGGACTTCAGATAGTTGCCTGGCAAAATAACAAGCCAGGTCTTCCAGACTACATGGAGACAAGAGAGTCTACCTCAATGCAAATTGCTATTTAAGCAAAGCAAAGCAAGTTCTTAAGAGAACTGAGCAACTAAGGGTACCTGAAATCAATCAAATATAATCAGCATCCATTCAAAATCAAACAGGCAAGGTAATAAACCAACAGTCAATCATAATCAAACATGTGCAAAGCACAAGGCTCAAAGCTCAAATGAGCTAAGCATCCTACAATACAAACAATTAGTCAAATGAATTCAACTCAATTATGAATCAACCTCCTTAAGGCATTAGCTTTTTAACCTGAAAAGTCAAAGTCAAACTCAAACATAAGTAACAAGACCACTAGGACAAGCCTAGGGTCAAAAGGAGGCAAAAATCTTAAAACAGCAAGTAAAACATGATCAAAGTCAAGATAAATCACTAAAGGAGAGAATCCAATTGGTCTCACATCCAAACTATGCACTAATTTCATTTTATGTACAAAGGAAGACAAAGTGAGCAATGTTGAATCACATATGGACAACCAGAATGATTACATCCAAAAAAATATCAAAACAGCACAGTAAATTCCACAAATATTATATCCTAAACAGAAGGCATTCAATGAGCTACATATCAATTTTCATGCCATTTGGACTAGTGGAGCTATGTCAATTAAATCAACATGTCAAGGCATGCAAAAACCATCCTACACTAGGTCACAAAATGTACACTAACTTCAATCAAATGGTAAACAGTGAAATCAAATTAGAAATGAGTGGGACCAAAGCCAAATTAAAGCTATACATGTTAGGAAACACTCCACAAAATTTCATATTCATAGGATTAGGGATGGGCCTTTAATGACACATGTGAAGTTTGTTACACAAGAAACAACCCAAAAATGCTAAACAGCAATCAAAAATCCAAATCAATTAGAAAATAGATCAATCAAATCCACAAAAATTCATGTTGAAAGTTAAGATAAACATTGTATCTCATGCAAAAAATCAGGGCCATTGGCCTAGAGGAAGCATGGAAAAATAATTCATGAACTCAGCATAGCATAGTGTGACACATATTGTCACACTCAAAAAGAATAATTCATATCTATCAATCCATGGATCCAAAAATCACAAATGATATACCAAAATCTCCAGAAATGTGTCAAGAATCATCATATAAAATTTCATTAATTTTGGATAATGTATGATCATTTGGTGAATGAAAGAGTGAACATGGTGCAGCAAATGACACATAAAAGCAAACCCTAGGTAATGATTTAATCTATCCGTGCACAAACATATTAAAAATCACCAAAAAATCAAGGACATGATGATGAGCAAATCAAAAAAAGAATCATGAATTTTGGATCATTATTGAATGAATTAGGATTTTTTGATTGTGAAAAGAAAATAAAAAAAAAGTGAATGGAAAGCATGAACATGATAAGGCATGATTGGAATAATGTGTAAAAAAAAGAAATATGGGATTGCTGGAGGCGGGATTCGAACCCCTGAGCATTTCAAATTGAGCGCGCAAGCAAAAACATAACCAGAGAAGAGTCGACGCATAGCCAGCTATGGTCGACTCAAAACAAACAGCCAGAGCCTCGGGTCGGCGCAAGACCAACTATGGTCGACGCAAGGCTATCTAATGGTCGACGCAAGGCTATCTAATGGTCGACGCATAGCTGAAAAATTTCGTCTTCTTCATGAAGAAGAAGATGAACAGTGTGCGAGTTTCAACAATTTTTCCAGAATTTTTCCAGAATTCAAAAACAAACACAACAACATGAAGCTCTTGCAATGGAGAGCATGAATCAATCATCAAACAAGCATCTAACAACCTACATCTCATGGATCGAGCAAATCAAGATTTCACATCAAAACTTCAAATCATGATATCTACCTCAAAACAGCATGAAATTGCTAGATCTAAAGTGCAGTGTAATCTACATGCTAAGATCTACAAGAACCACATAATAATTGCAAGAAATGGAGTGGTCGAATTCCAACCTCTATGAAGATGCAGAACTTGATTCGTGCTCCTCAAGGCTTCAATTGTGAAAACAGATGCTCAATGATGCAGAGGAAGATGAATGAATGATGTACTTTAGCTCAGCAATGTTTAGATCCGAAGAAATCTCCAACTGCCATGTGAATGTTCAAGCTTCAACAGTTCCAATTCTTCAAGACTTCTCCAATGTTTGCTTCAACAGATCTTGAATACTTCCTGCAGATGATGATTAGCGCAAGAACAAGCAAAAGGAATGATGAAATTCAATGAAAAAAAAGTTGAAGAAATTTGAGAGAATTTGAGAGAATTTGAGATGAAAAGTGTTTGGATCTGAAATTGTGAATGTGTTCATGCAGAATTCTGTTATGATTAGGACTTTATACCAACTGTTAATCAAGCTTGTTAAACATGATTAGGCAAAATGCAATGGATTAGTGAAATGATGCTTGTTATGCAATTTGGCAAAAATGCCCTTTTTCAAATGTAGCCAATGGAACAGTGAAACTCCTCTTGCAGCAAATCCAAATTTCTGTTTTGAAGTGATTGCAATTGGGTTGGCATGAAAATTGCATGTACTTTTCAAAATCACTATTTTTCCCACCAAAATTTAAATTGGTCCACTTGAAAAATGGACTTTTTATGTGATGATTTTTGATGAAATGTAATGATGGATCATGATAGTGCATGTCAAATGGAGTTTGCTCAAAAAAGAATCACCCAATTTGGCCATTCCATGTGAGAGTTATGCCACTTTGAATTCGGGCATTTTCTGAAATTGATTTGACCATATCTTGCTAACCACACATGGGAATTGAGTGTTCTTGGACTTTTTGGAATGGTGAGGACAAGATCTTCAACTTTCATGTTGAACAAAATTTCATTTGAATCTTGTATGATGAAGTAATTTGGAGGAGAAAAACTTTCCATTTTTGGCAGGTGAAAATTACAGGTCATTTCCATTTTTGGAAACTTTTTGTCTGACCTCAAATCCTTCAACCTTGATCTTTGAAATGTCAAATGAGACTTGTATGGACATGAATGAGGTCTTTATAACCATCTCACACCTTCAAATCCCTGATTAAATGCACAGTTGACCACAGTTGACTTTTGTTGACTTTTCTAGGGTTTTGGTTGACTGGGTCATGTTCTGATGAATTCCAAGCCTCTTTCACTTGAGATCTTGATTCCAAATGATATCACAAGTTATATGAACTCTTTATGCATGATCATGGTGCCCAAATTCTCCAAGAATGGCCACCATCCACTGCTCAACGAATGCCTTGACTGTTTTGACTTAGTCAGCTTCATCTGCAAGTAACATGGTTAGATGACAATATTTTTGTACTTTTGGTTAGTAAACATATGAAAAGCAATGATATACAAATGCAATACATGCTTGGTGATCAAGAAACACACTCACAAGGTAACCCACCCACTATGAGGGAAGCTAGGGTATGCAATGATCCTTGAGGCCCTGATATGATATGTTATGGGCCATGAGGGATCTTAGGGCCAAAATTGGGGTCTTACACATATCACTCTGATAGCCCTGGGCATGATACAAACGATTGTTGATTGTTGAAGAATAAGATTCAGGATATGATCAACGCTGGAGAAATTGAATTTGATCCTCTAGAGACTCCTACTGTCATCACTGCTCCTATGCCTAATCATGACAAGACTGTTAATATTGTGGATGACAATTGTCATATTACTAATGTAACTGACTTAGCATCTCCTCTCTTGATCATCAAGAAGAATTTATTGCAAGCTGGTTTATTTCCAGGTTGTGCTGAAAATTGCGATCTCTGTATACTCCGACCCAATGATTGCTTGAAGTTGAGGAATTGTATTCAACGGCTGATGGATGATCGTACAATTCTCTTTGAAAAGATTCCTAAGGTGGAAAACCCTATTGAAGAAATATCTGTGATTGCTAGGTCCAAAGTTCCAGTGAAGATTACCGCTACTAGAGTGCCTGTGAAGATTACTGTTGAGCCCAAGGTAGCTCCCCTAATTATTACTGCACCTGGCCCAGTACCGTATTCATCAAGCAAAGCCATTCCGTGGAATTATGGAGGTGATGTTTACATCCACGGCATAAAGCAAGATGATAATTCTGCTAATCCTAATGACGTTGACATTGTTGGGACTAGTAAAATTACTCAAAGTGGAAGGATCTTCTCTCCAGAAATCTCACCTCCCGCCCCTGAAACTCGAGGAAAGGGACCAGTAATCAATCCTTCTTAGTCAAAGACACCAGTCAAAGTTACTACCGAAGATGTTGCCAAGCAGGAAATGGAAGAAATGCTGAAAATCATCCGTAAGAGTGATTTTAATGTGGTAGAACAGTTGGGGCATACTCCGTCTAAAATTTCGATGTTATCCATGTTGTTATCTTCTGAATCTCATGCCAATGCGTTGATAAAATTCTTGAAGACCGCTCATGTACCTCAGGATACATCTGTCGATCAGTTAGAAAATTATGTTGCTAACTTGGCTGTTGATAATGGCATAGGCTTTTCTGATGCTGACCTGACACCAGCAGGAAAGAATCACAATAAAGCTCTGCATATCTCCATTGAGTGTAAGGGGATCACCTTGTCTCATGTGTTGATCGACAATGGCTCTTCTTTGAATGTGCTACCGAAAGCTGTGCTCGATAAGCTTGACTGTAAAAGCATTAAACTGAAACCTAGTGACGTTGTGGTGCGTGCTTACGATGGTGCGAAGAGTGTTGTCCATGGTGAAGTGGTTCTCCCTATCAAGATAGGACCTCAAGTCTTAAACACTACCTTTTACGTAATGAACATTCGTCCTGCCTATTCCTGCTTGCTGGGCCGCCCTTGGATCTATGGGGCAAGTGTTGTAGCTTCGTCTCTCCATCAAAAGCTAAGATATCCAATAGAGGGCAAGATTGTCATTGTGTATGGAGAAGAAGAGTATATTGTCAGTAGTGTGCATACCTTCAGATACGTCGAGATGGATGGTGAATTCTTTGAGACTCCTTCTCAGTCATTTGAAGTAGTTCCTCCGACCAGTCCTGTCCTTAAGCCAACTTCCCGTGTGCCCAAGGTTATTCGTGCTCCTCCTGCTATGATTTCTCTGAAAGATGCTCAAGCCGTGGTTGAAGATGATGGTCGTACTGGTTGGGGTCAACTGATCGATGTACCGTACAAGTCTGATAAATTTGGCCTGGGGTTTAGCTCTGAAAAGATAGTCAAAGATCAGATTAATGTTGTAGAAGATGCTGATAGTGATTGCGACTTGGATAGCTGGATTTTCCCAACAATTGGTGACGGACTCAATAATTGGAAGGCTGAAGACACTATCCCGATTTCCTTTAGTCAGGAGTAATTGTTATTGCTTATTTTAGTGTTTCAAATTTTGTAATTTTTATTATGAACAATTGAACTTCTTAAAGCATTGTGTCTATGCCCGGGGCACAATGGTTAATTTGTTAAGGGTTTTGTCATTTTCATAAGAATATTCACATTCAATAAATCAATGGACTTTTTGCATTCAAATATTACGCTCTTTATCTTTCCTGTCATCTTTCAAATAAGCTATGTTTTCTTACACACACTCACGTAACAAATTGCAGATCCATATCCACTCTGGATCCTGTTGATAATAATTCTGCTACTGTTAATTATGGCTTTAAAAATCCGATCTACCAAGTCGAGGATGGAAGTGAGGAAGATTGCGAAGTGCCTGGAGAGCTTTCCAGACTGTTACTGCAAGAAGAAAAGACTATACAGCCGCATGAGGAATCAATTGAAATTGTAAATCTGGGTACTGAAGTAGACAAGAAAGAAGTCAAAATAGGAGCAGGCTTGGAAAACAGTGTCAAAGAAAGATTGATTCAGATGTTACATGACTATGTAGAGATTTTTGCTTGGTCTTATGAAGACATGCCAGGACTGGACACTGATATAGTAGTACATCGTTTGCCGATGAAGGAAGATTGTCATCTTGTTAAGCAAAAGGTTCGTCGCATGCGTCCTGAAATGTCTGAGAAAATCAAAGCCGAGGTTATGAAACAATTTAATGCAAGTTTTCTAGTTGTTACTTCTTATCCTCAATGGGTTGCTAATGTGGTACCAGTGCCAAAGAAGGATGGTAAGGTGTGAATGTGTGTAGATTACAGAGATTTGAATAAAGCAAGTCCCAAAGATGACTTTCCACTTCCGCACATTGATGTTCTGGTAGATAACACCGCTCAACACAAGGTATTCTCATTCATGGATGGATTCTCAGGTTATAACCAGATTAAGATGGCACCTGAAGACATGGAGAAAACTACGTTTGTGACGCAATGGGGCACTTTCTGTTACAAAGTAATGCCATTCGGTTTAAAGAATGCAGGGGCAACATACCAGCGTGCTATGGTGGTTTTGTTCCATGATATGATCCATCATGAAATAGAGGTATATGTGGATGACATGATAGCCAGATCTCATACTGAAGAAGAACATCTCGATCATTTATACAAACTGTTTGAGAGGTTGAAGAAATACAAGTTGAGATTGAACCCGAACAAATGCACCTTTGGAGTAAGATCCGGTAAACTCTTGGGCTTTATTGTCAGTGGTAAAGGAATTGAGGTTGACCCGGCTAAGGTGAGAGCTATTCAAGAAATGCCAGTTCCCCGTACAGATAAAGAAGTCAGAGGTTTCTTGGGACGCTTGAATTACATTCCCCGATTTATCTCCCATTTGACTGCTACTTGCAAACCCATCTTCAAATTACTGAGGAAAAATCAAGAGATAATATGGAATGATGAATGTCAAGAAGCTTTTTACAAAATCAAGAAGTATCTCCAAGAACCTCCAATTCTGATGCCACCAGTTGAAGGAAGACCTCTAATCATGTATTTGATCATGTTAGAAAATTCAATGGGGTGTGTGCTGGGGCAACATGACGAGTCTGGTCGAAAAGAGCATGCAATATACTACCTTAGCAAAAAGTTTACCGACTGTGAAACAAGATACTCACTGCTTGAGAAAACTTGTTGTGCTTTGGCTTGGGCTGCTCGCCGACTAAGACAATATATGTTGAATCATACCACTTTATTGATTTCTAAGATGGATCCTATCAAATATATATTTGAGAAACCTGCTCTCTCCGAAAGAATAGCAAGATGGCATGTGATTTTAACAGAGTATGATATCCAGTATACTACCCAGAAAGCAATCAAAGGGAGCGTGTTAGCTGATCATTTGGCTCATCAAGCAGTTGATGATTACCAATATATGAATTTTGAGTTCCCTGATGAGGATGTTATGCTTGTTACTAATTATGAAGAACCTGGACCGGATAAAGGACCCGAACTGGGATCCCGATGGACTATGGTTTTTGATGGATCTTCTAATGCATTGGGAAATGGTGTTGGTGTTGTAATTATTTCTCGCAAGGGTCGCCATACGCCTTTCACTGCTAGACTATGTTTTGATTGTACCAACAATATGGCTGAGTATGAAGCATGTATTTTGGGACTCAGAGCTGCTATAGACCTGAGAATCAAGTTTTTGAGTGTGTATGGAGACTCAGCCTTAGTAATCAGTCAGATCAAAGGAGAATGGGACACTAAACATTCGAATCTCATCCCTTATCGAGAGCGGGTGTTGACATTAATCCCATACTTTGAAGAGATTACATTCGAACATATTCCACGAGAAGAGAATCAGTTGGCAGACGCATTGGCTACCATGTCATCTATGTTCAGAGTCAGATGGGACAATGAAGCTCCCATGATCACCATTGAACGATTAGATGAACCAACATATTGTTATGAACTTAATGTTGATGAAGTAGAAGAGAAACCTTGGTTCCACGAAGTAAAAAGATATTTAAAAACTCAAGAATACCCTGAAGGGGCATCCATCAATGACAGAAAATTTATGAGGAAGTTCTCCGCTAAATTCTTTTTGAGTAATGGAGTATTATACAAACGTAATCATGATTCGACTTTGCTTCGCTGTGTGGATAAAAAGGAAGCAGAAAATATTATGGAAGATATGCATGACGGTATTTTTGGGACTCATTCTAGTGGACATACGATGGCCAAGAAGATTCTGAGATCAGGGTATTATTGGTCTACCATGGAAGCTGATTGCCACCATCACTCCAGAACTTGTCACAAGTGCCAGATCTATGCGGACAAAGTACATGTACCTCCTGCTCCATTGAACGTGTTGACAGCCCCTTGGCCCTTTGCAATGTGGGGCATTGATATGATTGGAGAGATTAAACCTACTGCTTCTAATGGACATCGTTTCATTCTTGTTGCTATTGATTACTTTACGAAGTGGGTAGAGGCAGCCTCATTTGCTTCTGTCACCAAGAATGTGGTGGCACGGTTCATCAAGAATAGTCTTATTTGTCGGTATGGCACCCCTGAAAGAGTTATCACTGATAATGGTACTAATTTGAACAACAAGATGATTACTGAACTCTGCACGCAATTCAAAATAAAACACCATAACTCTTCTCCGTACCGGCCAAAGATGAATGGCGCCGTAGAAGCTGCTAATAAGAATATTAAGAAGATTATACAAAAAATGACAGTAACATACAAAGACTGGCATGAGATGTTACCATTTGCTCTTCATGGTTATCGCACTTCAGTACGCACTTCGACAGGGGAAACTCCTTTCTCTTTAGTCTACGGAATGGAAGTCGTTTTACCAATGGAAGTTCAGATTCCCTCTCTAAGAATTATGAAAGATGCAGGCTTAGATGAAGATGAATGGATTCAGACTCGACTCGATCAGATAAATTTGATTGATGAAAAGAGACTTGCGGTTGTTTGTCATGGGCAGATATATCAGAAACGTGTGACCCAAGCATTTAATAAAAAAGTCAAGAGACAGGTGTATCAAATGGGCGACTTGGTGATAAAGCGTATCATTCTACCACAAGGTGATCCTAGAGGCAAATGGACTCCCACATACGAAGGGCCATTTGTAGTTAAGAAGGTATTATCTGGTGGAGCCATGATGCTTGCTACAATGGATGGCGAAGATTTCCCGCATCCCGTGAACGAGGACATAGTTAAAAAATACTACGCATAAAAGAGACCCGCTAGGTCAACATATCTAGGCAAAAGTAAGGGCATCCCGGCGAACCAAAAGGGTTCGGGCAAAAATTAGGGATAAACATATAAAAATGTACACCCGGCAAGTCGAAAACCTAAAAAGGCGGCTTGGGCAAGAAAGGGTATCCTGGTGGACTGAAAACCTGAAAAGGCGGTCCAGGAAAAAATTAGGGATTAAAGCGTATGACTATGTCCCGTTCTCGGTCAGCTTCACCAAAGTCAAAGAGACTCAACAAGCCAATCACTTCTATCCGACAGCAAGAGATGAGATGCTTGAAGACATAATAGCAGTAGTAAAATTAAAATCAATAGGACTTTTTTTCATAGCTGTTTTTTCTTTGCTTTCTTGACAATTTCCTCTTACTAGGATTTTTGTCTCCTTGTATTAAAATTGCTTGTTTATAGGCCCTCTTTCAAAATCAATACAATTTTATTTCCAAAAAGATACTTTTGTTTTACTTTCTCCGTTTTGTTTGCATAAACGTCCATTGATTTAATTCGAATTAATATATGCATTTGAATATGATTGATGTTTACCGAAAATACATGCATAAAATAGAAATAACAATTACTAAAAGACTTTAGGATCAAGGATAAGGTTTAACCATGTGTTCTAACAAATCCGGTTGCAAATCCTATTCCCCAGCAAAACCAGTTATTCCCAGAAGAAATTGGCACTACTAGACAGACTGGTCATCTCTTTTATCCCCAGTCAGGTTCTGTTGAATATTTCTACCATCAGACAGAAATCAAATATCCCCAGCTAAGAAAGGGTCATCAATACAAATATCTCCAACCAGAATATTGGGATTTATTTTCCCATGGCAAAAAATTTCAGACGCATAATTCATTCATGCATCATTTCACAGCATATACATGCATGTAATGTTCGCATTTATTTTCAAGAGCATAAAACATCTCATGCATCATGACATGGCATGAGGCTAACTCTTTTTTTCCAGGTTAATTATCCTCCTGATACAGTCAAAATAAAGATTCATTCAGACAGATATCTTTATCGATTACATTCAAGATTCAGATACATCTTTCAGATATAATCCATATGAATATTCATTCTGACAAGCATTTTGATATCCTCCTAATGATGGCATCTTTAAGCCCATCCCAGACATTTATTGCAAATACAACATATACAAATATTATTAGATATAGCCTAACGTACGGCTCATTCTGATTCAGCCTAACGTATGGTTCCCTCAACTGTTCCAATACAGTCTAGCGTACGACCCATTTGGATATTCATCCCCTCAGATACTACCTAGCGTACGGTACATTCTGAAATGTAGTCTAGCGTATGACTACCCCTTTTATCATCAGATACAGCCTAATGGACAGCTCATTCTGCTACTCAGATACGATCTAGCGTATGATCCATTCTGATCTTTTATCCTCAGATACAGCCTAATGGACGGCTCATTCTGCAACTCAGATACGGTCTAGTGTACGACCCAGTCTAGCTCTTCTCATCAGATACTACCTAGCGTACGGTACATCCTGAAATATAGTCTAGCGTACAACTACTTTTTATCGCCAGATACAGCCTAATGGACGACTCATTCTACTACTCAGATACGATCTAGCGTACGATCCATTTTGATCTTTATTTCTCCAGATACAGCCTAACGGAAGGCTCACTCTGCTACTCAGATACGGTCTAGCGTATGACCCATTCTGATCCTTATTTCATCAGGTTCAGCTCACCCTAATATCACCTAATGGATGACTCATTATACGGTCTAGCGTACGACCCAGTGTGACACCCATGTCTTCAGATATGGTCTAATGTACGACGCACTCTGAAGCTCTCATCATCAAACTTTCTAGATGGCATCTTTAAGCCCATCTCCATCAAGACTATCTTTTAATTAACAAGTGCAAATTTTTGGGGCATTCTAAGTGTTCAATAATCTTCCACCTCCAGATCACGAATGGCGTACATACCATTCTAATTCTCTCGGTTTAAGAATATTGAACAGGGGCAGCTGTCATACCCCAAAATTTGCCTGTTAATTTTTATGATAAATTGATTCATGCATGACATTCATTTCACATTTGCATTCATTCATTAGCATACATTCTCATATAAATTATAAAATTTAATTTATTTATTATGTGATACAGATATAAAAAATAATAATAATTTTGGTTATCTGTATGATATAAATAAATTATATATATATATATAAATAAAATAGTTTTAATTTAATGATAAATAAAAATAGATTTGAATTTTAATTGTATAATTAAAATTTTAAATTAATTTTATTTGTTAAAACTCATTAAATTATAATAACTATTTTTTATAATTTAGTGACTCATGTTCCATTTATTCATTATTTATAAATAGTATTTATTTAGTAATTCATGTTTTTTACTTAATAAAATTTATTTATAAGAGTAACATTTTTTTAAAAAGCCCATAAATTATAAAATAATTTTGGTTGATATAAGTAACAATAATTTTGATTTTTTTTTAAATGATGAAAGTAAAAATAGAAATAGGTTTAAATTTTAATTTAATTATGTAACTAAAATTTAAATTAATTTTTATTTAAATTATTCATTATTTATAATAATATTTGTATTTAATAAATATTTAGCAAGGTTAAACCCTAACTCTCCTAAAGTATAGGAAGGGATCCAAATATTTAGCAAGGTTAAACCCTAACTCTCTTAAAGTATAGGAAGGGATCCAAATATTTAGCAAGGTTAAACCCTAACTCTCCTAAAGTATAGGAAGGGATCCAAATATTTAGCAAGGTTAAACCCTAACTCTCTTAAAGTATAGGAAGGGATCCAAATATTTAGCAAGGTTAAACCCTAAAGTATAGGAAGGGATCCAATTATTTAGCAAGGTTAAACCCTAATCCACACCATTATAAATACTTCATATGGCTGCAGCGAGAGGAGGAAAAGACGAAAAAGAGGAGAGATACAGCAGAAGAAGATACACAAGGCAAGGCAGAAGCAAGAAGATTCACGGGCAGGGAAAAGAAAAGCAACCATAAAGCACTCATAGCCTGAATAAGAACAACACACATACAGTGAGCAAGCTAGAAGAATCAAATCCCCAGTAAGTGTTCATTATGGAATTTGCATCCAGCATGATTACCTTGCAATACTCCTTAATTCATGCATGAATAATATTGGTTTAATATATATATTGAGATGATGTATTCATGGTTTGGTGGATGTTGATATTGCTTTATTCAAGTATGCATCTGTTCTTGATATGTCATAGCATGTTGGAGAAATTCTGTTTGCATGATTAAAGAATTATATCTACCATTTAATTATTATTATATGAGTGTTGTTTCTAGCATGATTATGTTTATTTCACATGTTGTTATTACATAATAATGATGATGATGATATAATGGTGATAATATAAATCTTTGGTTGTCTTTAACATGTATGTGTAAGGTTTGTTTTATCATTATCATTTGCAGTAAAGAGAACTAATACATGAGTAAAATAATATAAGCTTCTTGATTTGTGCATGGCTATTCTTATTATTGCATGATGATTACATATGATCTTATTTTATGTGTGTGGTTTGATATAAGATGAAGTTACAGATTTGTTATATTCACATGAAAGAAACATCATGAGAAAAAATAAAGTAGCTTGCCGTAAGAGAGAAAGCTGTAACATGCATGGTGGTGTTGTGTCAAAATGGAAAAATCTATGTAGAATTAATATATATTTTAATGAAGGAGAATAAATAACGAATGGACCAACATGGCTCGTTGGTAGCTCCCCCAGGACCTATTTTTTAGCTTTTTAGTGTTTTTACTATGTTTACTCCCTTTCCACTATAATTAATTCACCACTATTTTTCTATTATTAAAATAAAACCCATTAATTAATTTTCTAATTAATATATTATATTAGTTATTTAAACTAGGATATAATTTAATCTAGTTTATTAATTAAATTTTCATATATCACTTAATTAATTAAAATGGGCTATTTTGAATATAAAAATTTAATTATATTTTTTTTCTCTTTTCTTTTAAAATTTCTATCAATTTAGTCTAAGTTTTTTTCCATAAATTCACAAAAAAAAGTTTCTATTATTATAGACTAAAAATATTCTTAATTCATTCTTAAATTTAGTTTATTTATTTCATTTGTCATGGACTTTCTATGTAATAGATTTAATTAGGATTTTTTTTATTTCTTTCTTTTTAGTTTAATTAGGTTTTATTATTTTGCATGCCCTTTTAATTTGGTACTCGTTAAGTAAGATTTAGATATTTTATATCCCCTTTTAAATTATGTACCCCCCATCCCGAAACCATGTAATAGCGTAGTCTTATTTTTCGCACTTTAATTTTTCCATACTGTGAATATAACTGTCTAGATGTATGCTAATAGGATTGCATGGAAAGATAAATAATCGAACTTAGATAAATTAATTCAAGATAATATATCCGAATCCAATCATTTCCACACTTGCACCTCTAGGGCAACCCTCTCTTTGTTGCCTTACGATATTACGGTCATGTCCCGCGAATGTGGGGATACCCTTAGCAAAGACCCTTTCGATTAAATTATCATCATCCCTAAACAGATAAGTCATAGTCCCTTCGATCAAAATGTCAATGTCCCTACAAGATAAATCATAGTCCCTCGAACATTGTCCTCGAATATATGACCTTGTCCCTTGAACGTTGCCTTCGAATATATGACTTTGTCTCTCGATGACCCTTTATTGTAGCCTACGATTAAATGATGATCGTCCATTCGGATGCTAAGGTATCCTTACAAATGTTGCCTTCAATGACCAATCGACGACCCCACGATGTCCCTTTACATCCAAAGGATAAGACTACTTACTTCTCAATAGTAAGGACAGTTTTACCCTCATAAGGATAGGAAATACCTATAAAGACCTTGGTTAGGTATAACTCTTAAATGCTTGCTCACAGCTTAAAATACTTTTCATACCTCACACTTTTCAAAACATCTTTTAGAAAATCACCACTTGGTATACATTCGCACCAGAATCATCGCCGAGTTATATTTTTCTAAACATCTTTCAAAATCAAACGAGATAAACACTTTGTATACATTAGTACAAGAATCATTACAAAGTTAAACTCTCCTTTCAAAATATTTTCTAAACACAGCACATTTCTCAAACACTTTCTCAAACAAGGAAAACATAAGTGAGTTAAGCAATTAAGAGCCCATGGATAACCATGGATACAAAGGGTGCTAACACCGTCCCTTTGTATAATGTACCTCCCGAACTCAAAATCTAATCAAGGTCTTTCCTATTCTTTTCCGCCATTCCTTATTGGATAAAAGAAAAGTCGGTGGCGACTCTTGCTATCCGCAACATTGATTTTCAAAGCAAAAACACAAAGTCAGTTCACCGTATCACAAAACACTTTTCAAAAGACTTCTGGTTAGTTGAATGAAAATCGGAAGTCTTTTACGAAGTGTTCTGGTTAATTGAATGAAAACCAGAATTCTTTTACAAAGAGTTTCGGTAACCACTCTTCAAAACTGGAAGTCTTACTGAAAGAGTTCTGGTTCAACGCCTCAAATCTGCAGCAAACTAGAAGTCTTCTGGAAAGTGTCTCGGTATGCTGTTTGTGAATCAAAAGACTTACTCTTAGTGTTCTAGTTTACAATGGTAAAAAGTTTATTCCGGAAGTCTTGAAGAGAAAATGAAGTAAAACCCAATTTTTTCAGAAATATAACCTATTTATATGAGGGCATTTTGATCCAAAAAAATTTATTGTAGGGGTATGGGTATAATTTATGGGGTATGAGGTAAAATTTTCCTCATGCAATGATAGTTGTAATCTAATGGGAAATACAACTATCGGTCCACGTGATGTTGTTGTTTTCCATGAGTTGGATGTGGTAATGAAGTTCAGCAAGGAATATGTAGATAATGATTTAATTCATTTGGGTCCTTATTCTTGGCCACCTCTAGGTCGGTATCTCAAGTCCGGGAATGCCTTTAAGTTTGTGGAAAATCTTAGTTCGTCGCATCGAGATTTATATGACATTTTGACTCCGCTCCCTCAGAGATTTGGATGTGGTGTTTTATCTTCGTTATCAAAAAGTGAGGATCACTGTACGCCAGACTCGGGCTCAAACTCTATTTCGGACCTGAGAACTCTAGTGTTCCCCACTCCTTCTCGGGAGCTAGGTATGGTTATCCCCACTTGTGATCCTTGTTCTTCTATTGGGTTGTATTTGCGACTATTATTCCCATACTAGTACCAGAGGGAAGTTTGAGTTCTCCAAGGTTCTCACTATCTATTTGTTTAGAAGACTCTTTTATCCCTTCTCCTTCATGTTTGTTGACTCTGATGCCGCTTTTATCTGGAGTGTCTGAGATTTAAATAGTTATTTCTTTGATCCAAGACTAAGGATCTATGATTATTAACTTTTCGCGATAAAATATTTGATGACACTTTTATTAGAAAAAATGTCAATTTTTCTTTTCTTCTCTAGTGTGTCTATACCTAGCACCCACTATATCTCTTTCTTGTTTGAAAACAACGTCTTGAGTGTAATTCATGTCAATTACATTTCTTTTTTGTTACATTTTACATGTATACTTTTTTTGTTTAGGGAAACCATAGAAAGTGAGTTGATTAATCTTGTAATGATTCAATTTTGATCAAGCTCATAATAACCACCAAGAACCAAAATCCATTTTTCTATAAACTTGAGAGAATATTTGCGTGTGTTCTTCATTCGCCAACATATATCTCCTTGTTGATAGCTTATGATTAATCTTATAGAATATGGATCCTATGTGAAATAGTGTGTGTGTGTGTGTGTGTGTGTGTGTGTGTGTGTGTATGTGTATGTGTGTGTGTGTGTGTATGTGTGTGTGTGTGTATGTGTGTGTGTGTGTGAGAGAGAGGGAGAGATAGAGATATTATTTGGCACTGCTCATCATCTTCAACCTTAGTCCTAATCCAGTGTTATGGATCATCATCTATAAAGATTGAGAGTTTGCGAGAGACTATTGGTACATTAGGATATCTAATGTTTTTGTGTGAATTTTGTTGTTTGTAACAGGTACATGAATCATTTCTTGAATGTGGGTTGAACATTGTATTATATATCAAGAGGAGAGTGTCATTATACTCCATGGAAGGCTTGGATAAAGTCGGGGAACAAACTATTTGTAAGGAAGTTGGTAGTTATCCAACTTTGGTGAAGTTGTGTAAAGACTAGTCATAAGACAGAGTTGGGAGTTGTCCAATTGAACGCTTAGCTAATGGTAATCTCTCAAACATGTTTATCCATTTCTAGGGGGGTTACATCTTCTTCTTGATTCCGGTCGGGGTTTTTCTGGTTCTCTTAAGATGGATATTGGCAGAAAGAGACATGTCGCCTACAAGTTTCCGGTGGTCTGTCTGGAGCCTATTCAACAGTTGATGAAGTTAATGAACAATGGTTCTTGTAAGACCCCAATTTTGTCCCTAAGATCCTTCATGGCATCATAACATTGCATTGCATAGCCTCAAGGATAATTGAGCATCTTGGTTCCCTTTACCTTTGAGTGAGACTTCTTGTGAGTGGTTTGAGATCACCAAGTGTTGCAATGCGAAAAACAACCGACGGGAAAAGAAGAAACAAACAGAGCCGCCACCGTGCGTTATTTATCCCAAAGGAGGGAAAGGAAATGCTCGAAGTAAACCTGGAAAGGAAATGGTCTTACGACCGGAGATTGCAAGGATCGGGAGTCGGTTACGCAAGGGGAAGGTATTAGCACCCCTCACGTCCGTCGTACTCGACGGGATCCACGCTCAAAAGAATAGAAAAAGGTTGCTGAATAACTGCTCAAAGAATGCACACACACTGGAATAACAAACAGGTGAAAGAAGACGGAGAAAGCAGACTCGGCAGGATGTCGCATCCTGGGCCTACGTAGTTTGTCAGACACAAACATCAGAGTCGACGTAGTTCGGGGAAATGGGAAACGGGCTCGCTAGAATATCGCATCATATGCCTACGTATCTCATCTGGAATGAGAATCAGAGCTACCGTAGTTCGGCTAACGCACGCCGAAACAAAACACACGCAAAGACGTTGAGACGTCAAAAGAAACACACAACAGGAAATGGAATGCCAATCAATGGACTTACATCCAACTCCTCACAAAACAAACAAACGGGAAACCGAATGCCAATCGCTGGACTTACATCAGACTCCAAACACACCACAAATAGGAAACCGAATGCCAATCGATGGGCTTACATCAGACTCCAAGCACACCACAAATAGGAAACGGAATGCCAATCGCTGGTCTTACATCCAACTCCTAACACACACAAAAAGGTTATCAAACAGACAAGCTAATAGGGAGTCTGGAACTCGAGCCTAATAGCTGTCAAGCAAACACACACAAAAAAGAAAAGGTTGCCCGGAGAGATCTCGCACGATCTCCTGCCTACGTACCTCATCTGGTATGAGGATCAGGGCGACGTAGTTCCCCTTAACAGGGGAGAAACTTTCTCCTAACCAGAGACCGAGGGAAAAACGGACTAAAAGGGAGACTGACTCGAGCCTAATAGTCATCATGCAAATTATAACCCTAGGTTGAGGTCTCTAACAAGAGTTTGACTCACACAGGCAGTGAGTCAACTCAAGTCTATCTCTACGTACGTTCAACTTCCTCGAAAGTTGATCATACGACTCCTACAGAAAGGAGATGAGAAGCAAAAGCAGATAAACATCAAAAGCAATCATCACACGCTATATGCAAACAAGCGGCTCATACAAGGCTGGGCTTTAGTAAAGGGGTCATATCAACCTCGACAAACAAGCCAACACTAGAAAGGGAGTCTGAGGCTCTTAACCACTGACATTGACCGTCAGGGTGAGCAGATGAAAGGTAATGAGGGTTGGACCTCATAGCTCTTAACCCGGGCCTGGGTGAGCTTGAATCAATGAAAACGTGGGGGTCCAGAATGAGGAACCCTATTCCACAATGACTGACTCTATATACAAGGATCTTGGGGACGTGTCCAAGAGCATCAGCACGTAGTGCGAGCATAATGAACGACTCAAACGATTAGCAGGGGACTGGCTACTAGCCCCTTCTATCTGCCAATTGCCTCTTCACTTAGGAGGACTTGAAGTACATGGCACAAAAGTAAACAATCACAGACATTGCCTCTTAAGGAGGACTTCAGCCAAATGCCTGCCAAACAGAAATGACAGGGCTTCCAGACTACATGAAGTTAGAGGATGATTACCTAGGTGGTATGCCAACCACAAGCAAAGCAACTCAAGCAATGAGTTAAAGCGGCTAAAGTACCTGTAAAAAAGTCAAACAAGTCAATATTCACATTCAGACAAATCCAACAGACAGTCAACAATGTTACAACCAATAAGCACAATGCAAGTCAACAACTCAACAACTCAAGTGAGTGCATCACCAATGAACCTACAACACAATAAAGGTTAGTGGATAAAGCAAATTTGCATCTCAAGTCATGAGATTGCATCAACCATTAGGACTATAAGCTTGAACCTGAAATGCAAAACTCAAAAGATGAGTACAAACCACTAGCACCAAGGCTAGGGTCAAAGGTAAGGCAAAAAGTCAAAACAGCAACCAATATCCAACATGAAGCTGCGCAATTTCCTTGGATGCTCCTTTGTGAGCATCGAACCGTCGAGCTTATCCGACGTTAAACAAGCGCTTGTTGGGAGGCACCCCAACATTGTAAGTATTTATAGTTTTCTGTTGTGTGGTGTTGGTGTTCGAATTGAAGAAACTTGCTGAAATGTGCTTTGCATACTGTTTTGAAAAAACAAAATATTGTCATGCTCGCTAGCTGCTCGCTAGGCGAAGGCAGTAGCGAGCTGATTCGCTAGTTGCTCGCTAGGCGAAGCAGTAGCGAGCGCTGCGTGGCAGAAACCCATTTAATTTTCAGCAGGCCACTCATTTGGGCCCAAAAACCATTTTTAAGTGTTGTAGTCTGAACCAGAACTCACAATCACTCTCTCACTTTCCATCTCACACAAACCTTAACTTTTACATTGCAAACCCTAACCACCGTTGCATTTCAAATTCAATCGATCTCTCCACTAAGGTTTGTCCTATCTCATTTACTTTATGCTGTCAAGTTGAAATTTCTGAAGTATGAGACATTATGGGTGAATTTGGGAGAGTGGGTATCATTAGGTTTTGCATGAGGGTTTAGATTTGCATGTATCTTAGAACGATTCTTTGTATGATAAATCATTTTGTTTCTGAAATGGGTACCATTAGATTTAGGGTTTTCTGAAATTTGAGTGTTAACAAGGAAGAACCCAAAAACCTGTAACATTCGCTAGCATCTTCGCTAGGTGAATCAGTGGCGAGCATTCGCTGCCACTTCGCTAGGCGAACCTGTAGCGAAGCTTCGCTAGGTCTTCGCTAAGCGAAGCAGCAGCGACCATGACAGTAGTGTGATTTTCTGTTTTGCTTTCTAATCTGTTCTGTGGTTTTGTGTTGTTCTTTTCTATAATTTTACAGATGGCATCCAGGTCGAGCGCTTCGAAAAAGAGAAAGGTCGGGAGCACATCCCGTACGGTGCCAATACAGTTCGACACCGACAAATTCGTCGGGGCAAAGCAAGCCGCTCGCTATGTTGCTGGGGAAAAAAGAATTTTTTTTCCAGAAAAGAGGTTTATGATCAACCCCGAAGGCGACTACCGTACATTTGCTGGGTTGATTCATAGCAAGAAGTGGGACCGGTTGATCGCTCCACTCGAGAGCTATGACATCGAGATAGTGTGTGAGTTCTACGCGAACGTACTGCCTAACAACGACGAGCCGTTCACATGGACGACTAGAGTGTCCGGTCGTCAGGTTGCTTTCGATAGGGATGCAATCAACTGCGTGCTGGGTGAACCGCTCCATCTGGGAGCTAATGAGAGGGACACTTACCACCATGATTTTAGGCTACACAGAGACACTGAGTCTATTTCTGCAGCCCTTTTATTTGAAGGAAAATCAGTTGAGTTGAACCCATCTGGGGTTCCAATGAGGTACCATAGGGAGGACATGATTCCCTTGGCTCAGCTGATCCTTATGCTGGTTCTGACCAATATTAAACCCAAGTCCCACACCTCAACCGTGCCGATCCCATTGGCACACTTGGTCCATTACATTCTCACTAATATTCAGATCGATGTGGTGAGAATCATTGCTTTAGAGATGAAGTCCGTGGTTGAGAGCGGGCTGAAGTCGGGGGCAAGAGTTAATTGCCCCCTTGCTTTCCCTTGCCTCATCATAGCTTTGTGCCAACAATCGAGGGTAAAGCTACCCTCCCGCAGCCAAGTGAGGATTCCGTCAGCCATCGACGACAGATATGTGGCCAAGTATTGCAAGCCAAAGAATTTCAGGAGTAGTTCAGCTGCTGATGTTACCGGGGCTTCTGATGGTCCTAGTACTTTTGCTTAGGGATCCGATCCTTTCCAGCAAGTTGTCTACAACTATAATTGGGATTGGATGGCGGCAACTCAGCGCGCCATGCTTGATATTCACGATTCTATGCAGTTGTTACAGTTGTAGGTATGGTGAGTAGGTTTATGCAACAGCCAAAGGTATCACATCTAGCAACGACGAAGAGGATACTAAGGTATCTGAAAGGAACTCTCCACTATGGTATCTTTTCCTACAACTGATGAAGAAAAATAATGCAAATTAGTGGGATACACCTACTCAAGTTGGTATAGTGATGCTGAGGATCAAAAATCCATAGTTGGTTATGTGTTTATGCTAGGTGGTGCACCAATTGCTTGGAGTTCGAGAAAAGAGCCAGTAATGGCATTATTTTCCTGTGAAGCAAAATACATAGCTACTTCTCTTTGTGCATATCAAGCAACGTGGATGATGAATTTGGTCGAAGAGATAACAACGAAGAGTCATGGAGCAATTACAATGAAGATTGACAGCATGTCAGCTATCAAGTTGGTGAAGAATCCGATAGCACATGGTCGAAGCAAGCACATCGAGATGAGGTTCCATTATCTTCGAGAGCAGGTAGCATATGGGAAGATAAATGTGGAACACTGCAGAACTGAGAATCAGATTGCAGACATCATGACGAAGGGAGTGCAGATCAAAGTGTTCAGAAGACTAAGAGCTATGATGAATATAGATAGCTTAGACACAATGAATTAAGTGGTGTAATGAATTCTAATTCCTTGTGTCGAAGCATGTTGCTCGACAAGAACAAAGAAGTGTCGAACCACCTAGTGTGTTAAGTCGTGTTAGTGTGTCAAAGTGTCGAAGCATGTTGCTTCACACATGATTTCGACTTAGGCCTATTTTAGTAGTGTTAGTTATTTTGGACTTTTATAGTTTTGGGTTTTGCCTTGAGGTCCAAGTTAATCTAAATATATAAATAAAGGGAGTAACCCTTATTTTTGTAATGAAGTGAATAGAGCATTCATAACATTGTATTCACAGTATTTTGCAGTTGCAAAGTGAATAAGAAGTTTTCCACAGTTTGTGAGGAGCGAGAAACTCTGCAGAATTTAATTCTTCCTCTCCTTCATCGTTTTTTACTTTCTTTCTCCATTGCTCTTCTCTTTCATTGTTATTGTGTGGGTGATAACATTCTTGTTCATCAAGATTGATTGAAATTCTCCATAGATTTTTGAGGATTTCCAACAACACAAAATATATTAAATAGGGGTGGCAAAACGGATCAAGTTTGTCGAACATGTATATTTTACCTGTACTTTTTATTGGGTGAACTTCACAGTTTAATATATTTATTTCTCTCGTCTTTTTTTCCAGACGTTTGGAGATGCAAACATTTATATATATTTTTGAAACTTTTAAATTATAAAATTGAAGTGGCCACAGGTCCGTGCCTTCCGTCCTCTTTTATTTGCAGGGTTGACCAAAAGTTTAGGTTTGTATTTTTAACATTGTCTGCTCTGTCCTGCTTCATTTTTTTTCACATACTTTTGTAAGACATGCTCGTTTATTATCCTTAATATTAAGAGATGTTATCGTTGTGAGTTTTACAAAGTAATTTGGGGGCTATTATCAATTACTATACTTAGACTATCTTTGATAACACTAAAAAGAGACCTTTTTACCTTTTAGTTTTTCTATTCATATTAAAAAGAAAAGTTTTATTTTGGAAACTGTCATTTAAACTTTAAGTTTGTAGTTTTTCCTATTAACTTTTAGCTTTTTTTATTTCAAAAATTATTTGAAATAGCTTTTGAGCTTATAGCTTTTAACTTGTCACTTTTTTTTCAATTATACCCGTATATATATATATATATATATATATATATATATATATATATATATATATATATATATATATATATATATATATATATATATATATATATATATATATATATATATATATATGAATTTTGAATCGGATGATTATATTCTATCAATTCATAAGATGAAAGATAATGCAATGTTTAATATTTTTTAGCAAAATTTAATTTATTTAATGAATTTCGAAATATTATTGATAATTCTCAAATTAGTAAAATGTCCCAAGGGAATGACTGAGATCAACCACGACGATGAAAAATTAGAATATCATTATAATTTTGTTGTAGAATATTAAAACATAAAATTAATTTTATTATAATAATAATAATTATTATTATTATTATTATTATTATTTTAGATTAATATAATTGAATTCAAAATTACAATGCTATTATTTCATGTATTTTTTTAAATTTTTATTATAATTAATATAATCTGACAATTTTGAAGAGATTCATGTACTTCCTTGTGATCGCGAAAAAGAAGGGAAAAAAAAATCTGAAAAGCATTAATTAAATTAAATTAAGCAATAAGAATAGAGTATCGGTATTATACCTCTCATAGTCCCTAATAATTTTGTAAGTCGTGCCTTCCTCGAGAGCTAGCTAGGTAATAATTGTTATCAAATGTAATCTTACCGACTTTGCTTCTTCCTACCATATTGAATACAGTAACCGTCGCTATTATATATATATATATATATATATATATATATATATACTGAATCTGCCGATACAGTTATATCGGTTTTAGGAGATATGAGGCGTGAACAATCTATTCTTGAGAAGTATGAGAAACCAGTACTTCCAGCTAGGTTAAAAACTTCATTGTCATTTGGAACTCAAACAAATCATTTGGAAGTGAAAGTCCCAAGGCTAAATACCGTTGTAGAATTGTTCTCTCGTCCCTCAATCGAAGAACTTATGGATTTGAGTAATGCAAGAAAGATAGAGAAAATATGTTCGGATCATTCTTTACCTATTGGTCGCCCCCTAAAGAAAGAATTTGAATTTGCTGCATTGGGTAGGATTTTCTATTTCCTTAAGACTAGAAAAGTAAAAGATATGAATGAACAAACTTGCAAGGGTGTTCAGGTTTTATGGAAAGAACTTGAGAATTTTGAATTCGATCTTACATGGCTTGAGCCTCATGTGCAATCTGCTTTAGAAATGGAAAGTTACGTGGAGAATGTTCTACAAGTTGAAAAGGTGAAGGAGGATATGGTAATTCTAGAGTTGGAGATGGAGAGACTCAAAGCAAAGTTGACTGCTTGTGAACTGAATCTTAACGTGGAAAGAGATTTGTTGAAAGCAAAAGGGTTAGAAAAGGTGGATTTGGATTCTGAACTAGGATGTGGAACTTTAATTTGATTTCTATGAATCTGTAATTTTGTCTTTAAAAGAATGAGATGAAAATATGTTTTTCCAGCATATTGTGATTACCATACATAAACTTTTTAGATGCCTTTTTGTTTACAATCTTACTGTATGATGTTAAAAACTGATGGATGTTAAAAGTGTCTAAAATTGTCAGATTAAAAATTAAATCACCTACATCAACTTTTCAAATATCCTTTTTGTCATTTTTTAGAAGTATTTCCCTAAGTAAATTTTTATTTACAAATTTCATATTAGTATAGATTTTATAATAATTATTGGATAATGCTAGTATAACACCATCACTTCTTTTGAAATTGATGTTCACAACTCCCATTCGTCCACTAAGATGATATATTTTTAAAACTGCTTCTCAAATTGCTACGCAATAAAATCCATTAAGATGATATATGTTCAATCCATTCATTTTATTTATCAAACAAAATACTATTTAATAGATTGAATCTAATTCATCCATCTAATTATATGGTTGGAACTAATTCATCCTTCTTATTTTATAATTCTAAGGACTAGATTTTATTTTATTTTTTTAAAAATTTCACAAAAAATCATTTAATTTATTTAATAGAAAATATATATTAATGATGAAGAGAAATAACACTATTACAACTAATATATTTTATGATAACGATTTTATTTCACGTATCGAAAAGTCGATGTATAATTTTTGGACGCGCCATGTTTTTTTTTTCGTTTAAAAAAATAATCTATTCCGTCGATTTTAATTGAAAATCGAGAGGTAAACTAATCCAGGGTACATGTTTCTGATAAGAGTTTCTTAGTAATTCAAGTGCTATAATTGGTTAACACAAGTGTGTAACTGGTTACAGATGTCAAAATAAGTTAAATAAGCTGAAGAAAAGTGATTCTGACGTTAGGGTAACCGATTACACATTCACAATAACCGGTTATCTTTGTTAGTTAATTTCTATTTTATATCAGTTGTAATTGGTTACAAGTTTTGGGTAACCAATTACAAATCCGAGAATTTTATTTTTCTACTATTTGATTTATGTAACGTGTGTCCCAGACAACGTGTAATATTTGCATAAATGCCTTTGAGGCATCCTCATCTATCATAAAAAAAAATACCCTTAATCAATTTTTCTCTCGCTCCCCACACTCGATTTTCTCCATTATTCACCAATCTAGTGGTTCCAAGTTCTAACATTTGGTATCAAGAGTCTGGTTCTGATCCACAAACATCTAGTGTGCAACATGAATTTTATCTCACTATTACAAAATAGACATTTCGTAACATCAATTTTACAATGGTCATCGTTTGAACCGTGGTAATAGTTTATTTTTGGGCGTTTTTTAATAACTAAAGGACATGTAACAACGGTCATGTTGAACAACCGTAGTGAAATATACATGTAGTGAAATGATTTGAATCCCAACACCAACAATTTGACGATTTATCATGATAATAATATGATTGACCTTGTATATCACCACAATTGTTGTTTTCAATTGTGGTGAAAGGTGCTACTTATTTATATATAAGTAAAATTATCTCTCGCTCCAGTACATAGTCTCTCTCAAAACAAAACCCTAATAACTCTTTCACTCGTCTCTCTCAAAATGAAACCCTAATAACTATGTCAGTCGTCTCTCTCAAAATAAAACCCTAATAACTATGGCAGTCGTCTCTCTCATATGGAAACGCCAAAACTAAACCATAACATCAAATTTTAACCAATGGGTATTTACAAGTTCGTTTTCACTATAGTTTTTTTTAAAATCTATTTCAATAGCTTGTTTCATAATCTATGAACTTTCTGCTTGTTTTGACTTGTAGGTAAGGATGCTTGTTTCAATGAAGAGGACGAAGCTAAAGTTAGCGTTGCAAACTTGTGTCAAAGATCCATAATGACATTCATTCAAGATAGACACGAGTTTACGACTCTAACTTTAGCTTCATTCTTAATTAATTGTGGACATGCCATTATGGGGCATGTATGATACATTTCTGAAGCATTTTATGACTTGATATGTTTGTTGTTTATGGTTTATTGTTGATGAATGTTTTTGACGAATGTTTTTGATTAATGTTGTTGTTATTATTTGTTTAAAAGATGAATTTATTATATATTATGTGATTTGGGTGTTTTTCCGATCCTTTACCGAATATATAACTTTTCAAATTGCATTAGCAAATTATAATACGATAGATTAAGTTGTATTAGAAAACAAGTACACGCTTAATTCTTTACAAGATTTCTTCACACTGTTATATGCATGTTATTCTTTGACAGTTAGAACTTGGTTTAGTGATTGTAGTCTTCAACCAACCCTCTCTCCATCTCTAATTTTGTTTGTAAAATATTGTTTTCTTTGTAAACAAAAATAGAGATGGAGAGAAGGGTGGTTGGAGAACTACAATCACTAAACCAAGTTCTAAATGTTAAAGAGAAAAATGCGTATAAGGAGTTGAAGAACTCTTGTCAAGCATTGAACGTGGACTTGCTCTTATAATATAACTTAATTTGTCATATTATAATATTCTACTGTAGATTGAAAGGTTATATGTTTAGTGATCATTGGCGAAATAAGCATTCCACATAATTTATGATAAACTCATGTGTATATATCAAAGGTTATTTAGTACAACGATTGTTAAAATACCATGCATTAAACAATATAACAACGATTATTTAAAGTAACCATTGTGGTAGGTAGAGCACTACATAGATACAATCACGATCGCACGATTGTGGTAGAAGGCATCAGACATACAATCACACCTTACCTCATAACGGTTGGTTCACCGTGGTGGTATCCCTTTTCCAACACGTGTGATAGGTGTTTTCCGTAGTAGTGTATCCCATGAAAAAATCCTTACAAACCCACTTATCCTTGATGTGAACAATTATGGGAAATGATGAAAACAAATGAAAGTGTTGTTTAGCTACCAAGATGTTCTTGAAGTGATCAAGAATGACGTGAATTGTCTTGTCGAAGATGCAACAGATGCACAACGAGAAACAATAAGGAAGATAATAAAAAAGATTTCAAGGCGATGTTTTTGATCCATCAATGTGTGGATGGTGACAACTTTGTAAATATTGGTAATCACAAATCGTCAAGGCAAGCATGGGAAATCTTATAGAAGGCATACACAGGGGCTTACAAGGCGAAGGTGGTGAGATTACAAACTCACAAGCGTTAACTTGAATTGATTCAAATGGAGTAAAAGGAGACGATCAATGTTTTCACAACAAGAGTCACTCAATTGGTGAATCAAGTGAAGACACGGGAGAAATAGTCACGAAGCAGTAGGTTTTGCAAAAATCTTGCGCTCTTTAACGCCAATATTTGACAACGTGGTTGTAGCGATTGAGGAATTAAAAGATCTTGTGACGATGAGCTAGAAAGCTCTGTTGAGGCTCATAAGCAAAGGATGAAGGAGAGAAATAATGATAAGGCAAAGGCAGAGATCCCTTTGCAAGATCGCTTCAACGAAAAGGACAAGAGATCGAAAGAAAAATGGCTCATGAAGAATAAAGGGAATTTTTAGAATTTTGATGGAAGAGAGTCCCAAATTTTCACGAAAGCTACAAAGTTAGGGAGAAGAAAAGTAACAAGAAGGTAAATGGTGTTGTGTTTTTATATTTTAAGGTTTGAAAAACCTTTTTTATTTGTTTTTTTAATTTAATTTTTGGGTTTTGGATGCAGAAGCCAAGAGGATTAAAGGTTATGGGAAATGTGGAAACTAGAATTGATTTCTTGATCGGTAAGAAATCCACAAGGGTAGGAAAAAAGAAAACAATATGAACACAATGAAATTGGTTATAAACTGCTATTCTTTGCTTTCTCTTTGAAACAAGATTACAAGTGTTATAAAATAAAAAATAACCTCTCTCGCCCTAATTAGGATTTTCCTTATTCAAATGTTGAGAGACCAGTATGCTATCTATAATAAAACTAATATATTAAACTACTGATATTTTGCACACAATCCCATTACACAAGTTAACTTAGAGAACAAGCTAACTTAAATAATTAAGCATAACAAACAGGCCCAATTCGACATGCTAATAATCTTAGCATAATTCGACTACAACATGTGAACAAACTTCGATGGCATGCTAAGGTCCTGTCGAATTGTCGAACCAAGAAGTTACCCTTTGGCCATACTAGATTTCAATCCAATATCTCACAAATCTCCACTTTGGAACAAACTCTATAACATCAAGGGAACAAACTAGATTTCTTCATGCATATTTATTAACTGCATACAGTGGAAAAGCTTGCAACTCGTAATATCTTGGTGATCATATCAACAATATTGTGATATGTCAAAACCTTCCGCACTTGGACTTCTCCATGCTTGATTACCCCTCTGATGAAATGCAGCCTCACCTCGATGTGCTTGGTCCGTTCATGATAGCCTGAATTCTTCGACAGATGTATATCACTTTTACTATCACATTGAATAGTGATAACTCAACCTTGATGTTTTATTTCCTTAGTAAAACCTTCAAGCCACAATGCTTTTTTTACAACTTCATTGAGGGCGATATATTCTGCTTCAGTGGTTGATAAGGCAACAACCTTCTGAAGTGTTTCTTTCCAGCTGATTGTTGTGCCAAATATAGTGAACACATATCCAGAAGTAGATTTTATGGAATCCATACAACCTGCATAATCATAGTCGACATACCCTTCAATTTCTGCTTTACTATTTTCACCACATGCTCCGCCATAAATCATGACTCTATTTAGAGACTAATTTATGTACCTTAAAATCCACTTCAATGCTTTCCAATGAGCCTTTACAGGATTCTCCATGTTCCTGCGTATAAGACTTACTGCGTCTGTTATGTCGGGTTTAGTACAGACCATAACATATATTAAAGAACCTATTATGTTAGCATATGAGATGCTATTCATATAAGCTCTTTCGACCTCAGTACGGGGACACTGATCTGTACTAATCTTGAATTGAGGGTTTGTCAGAGTCACAACAGGATTTGAATTCTATATACCAAACTTATTGATAATCTTCCGTAGGTATGTCTCTTGAGATAAGCATAAATTCGACCACGTTCTGTCTCTTCGGATGTCAATCCCAAGAATCCTGGACGATGGTCCTAAATCCTTCATATCGAACTCCTTATTAAGTTCAAACTTCACCTTCATTACATCATCAACATTGTTTCTTTCTATTAGAATATCATCCACATAAAGCAACAAAATAACAAATGAATTTCGAGGTCAAAATTTGAAGTAAGCACAGTGGTCGAACTGACTTCTAATGAAACCTATGTGTGCCATGAACTTGTCGAATCTCCTATTCCAGTGTCGAGGAGATTGTTTCATTCCATATAATGATCTATTCAGCTTACACAAATAATCTTCCTTACCCTTTTTTGCATACTCTTCAGGTTGCCTCATTAGGAATGTTTCACCTACAATTCTGAAGGTGAGAAAAACAAGAAAGGGGGGGTTCTAATTGTTTGAAAAATAAGCGCTTTTCCAAAATGAAAATCACACAATGATTTTATACTGGTTCGCTTATAACACAAAGCTACTCCAGTCCACCCGGCCAAGGTGATTTCGCCTTCAACAAGGACTTAATCCACTAATCTTGAAAGATTACAAACAACACCTAAGAGAGAAGAAAATCTCTTAGTCTTCTCAAGTCTACAGACTACACAGAGTCACTTGAGGAAATCAAACAAATAAAAGATACAAGATATGTAATCTAAAGTGCTTCTAAGAAAGCAAGTATTACAAACTTAAGAACAGATTTTTCACTTAATAAGCAAAAGCTTAGTGAAATTCTTTGAGAGCAAAGATGATTTTCTGAGCGTGAAATAATTCAGTATAGTTTTGGCTAGTTGATTTCTTGTTGCTGAATGTTGATTGCATCTCTATTTATATAAGAGTTGGAGTAGAGTAGAATCTGGTGGATATTAAACTGAGTTTACTCCATCACTTAAATAGCTTCTGCAGTTTAACTTTTCATCTTTGAAGTGACTACTTACCACAAGTAGTATCTTTTCTCTTGGAAGCGGAGATTAACGTCTCTTTCTCAATTAGGAAATCCATTTGAAAATCTTTTCTTGTCTTCAACGTTACTCTTTCATGATTAGCAAATCCATAATCAGAGTATTTGTGTTTCTGGAGAATCTTGGAATCTTGCTTCTGATGTTGATCTCTTGAGAGTTCAGATGGCGCTGATAACGTTTCTCCAGAATCAGAGCTTCTAGACTTTACTTCATGTTCAGATGCTTCTGATACTTTGCAGTTTTGTCCAGAGTCAGACTTTCTTGAACGAGATTCCACTTCAGATGCTTCTGATACTTGAGAATTTGTATCTGATCTTGTTGTGCATCTGATGACATCATCAGATTTATTACTTCTTTCTTTAGAACCCTGCACACTTAGAAACTTTTCGTTAGGGTGCCATTTTTGGTTTCATCCTTTGTTATCATCAAAATCAAGGAATCTGTTGTAGAACAATTTTTGTTCTTACAATCTCCCCCTTTTTGATGATGACAAAACAACTTAAAATAGCAGATGAAACATGAATAAAATAAGATCAGATAGACAAAAGCTCCCCCTGAGTTAGTGCTAGGGAGTTCAGAAGTTCTTACCAGAGCTTTCCAAGTAATGAGATTTCTGAAAACTTTCTGCAATTTCTTAAATTTAATGTTAGAGCTATTTAATCAGAGTTATTTTTATCAAAGCTATTTCTACAATTGTTGCAGAGTGCTTAAGGTTTTTAGACAATTTTCATCAGAGCTATTTAATGATTTCGCCCCCTTTTTGTCAGAATCAAAAAGACATAGTAATAAAAATTGAATTAAAGAGAAAAACATTTCATTAAAATAGAAACACAAATCATCAGATTCAAAAAGAAGACAGAAGCAAAAACAACAAAAAAGCAAGCAAAACATAAAATCATAAGTGCCTAAGGGTTCTGAGGCAATTTCTGCAAGATCATGACAAGCATCTTCTGGATGTTCTCATTGACCGTATCTTGCTTATCCATTCTGTCTCGGAGGATATTCTGATCTTCCTTAAGGTCCTTCAAAGTCTGAAGAATCATGGGAACAGCAGTTGAAGACTCCCCCTGAGTCAGAGCCTGCTGAGCTTCAGCTTCAGCAGCAGCTTGGGCTTCTGCATCCGCCAGAGCCTTAGCTTCAGCTTCTTGTTGTCTTAGGATTTCTGCTTCTTTTGCCAGTCTTTCTTCCTCTAGTCTTTTTGCTTCTTCTTCAGCTTCCTTAGCCAACCTCTCCTCTTCTAGCCTTCTGGCTTCAGCTTCTCTGGCAAGTCTCTCCTGGAGTCTTTCCTCAGCATCTCTGATGTAGCCATTTCTGACTTGTTCAGAGACACTCTTCAGCCTATAAGACTCAGAGGTCATCCAACTAATGACTCTGTTCCAGTGTGTCCTAACAGATTTAGGATCATCACTGACTTCAGAGTTGTTAGCCAGAGACTTGATCTTCTGGATTGAAGCTTCTGCTACCTGCCTGATGGCTTCCTCAAGGGTAGGTATGGTAAGTTCAGGTTCAGGTTCAGGTGAATGAGGTGGAGAGTTTGGAGGGCTAAGATTTAGAGTTTGAGGTTCAGATTCTGCTTCTGGTTGAAGTTCAGAATCTGCTTCTGGTTGAAGACTGGGGGATGAAGCATAAAGTGGGTTTAAATCTAATGGTTCGGATTCTGGTTCAGGGACAGCGGGAAGGATTGGTGGAGTGATATTAGAGGTGAAGGGATCAGATGGTTGAGTTTCAGAGGGTAGAGTTGTTGTTTGTTGTGGTGGAAGTGAAGTTTGGAGGGGTGAGGTTACTTCAGATTGTGTTAGAGTTTGTTGTTGAGAGGCAAGTCTATGAGCATATAGAGTGGCTATTGTTGGGGAGTCAGGATCAGAAGGTTCAGGGTCAGAGGAAACAACAACATAAGGTGGTGATTCTGGTATAGAGGATGATGAAGAAGAAGAAGTGCTTTGGTGAGTTTGTGCAGGTATAGAGGGAGGAATGAAAGTTCTAGTTATGTTTAGAACTGGTGTAGGTTGGGAGGTTCTGGTGATTGAGGGTGGGATTTCAGAGGTAGTATATAAGGGAGGTGTTGTGAGAGGATGAGAAGAAGCCATCATAGGAACAGAAGTAACAAGAGGAATAGACATACCAGAAGAAGAAGTTTGCAAAGGAGCAGGAGATTTGGTTCCAGAAGATTCTCCAAGTCTGGCTTTCTTTGCTTTCCTTGCCTCAGCAGCTATCAGTTTCTCAGAGACACCTCTCTTGTATCTGACCAGATCTTCTACTGAATCCAGACAGTCGTCGAGACTGAAATCAGAAATATCAACGCCTTCATCCAGACGATCCTGAAGGTAGATAGCAATGGCACTCTTGGGTTCATTCTTGAAGAACCTGGCAAGGCCATGAGGCATCTTCCTCTGATCTTTTAGAGACTCCCAGGATGTATCCAGAGTTGGCTTGACTCTGATCTCTTTGATGATTCCCATGCTCTTGAGGTTTTTGGCATTTAAAGCTCTCCCTACATCAATTGCCAGATCATCCATACATCTGGTCTTTTCCAGATCATCTACCAGTCCATGCTCAATGAAGATGTCAGAGAGCAATCTCCCCAGAGGGATGTAAGACCTTGGCTTCATGTTGTTTCTGGTTTCTCTGACAGAATCCCTCAGATATCTGAAGAGAAGAACAGGGAGGTTGATCTGGATACCCTTCTGAATACAATATAAAATGCATTTTTGATCTGCATTTATGTAATCTGAAGAATTTGAAGCTGGACGGTGGTGGATTGTTCCCAGGATGATTTTCAGCCACACTCGGAGGTTCTGGTGTAGCTCTTTGTTCTTAGAGGGGTTACCTTCAACATTTGGTTTGAAAATCGTTGGGTTGATAACTTCAGTGATGCGTTTAGACCTAGGAGGGATGTTGTAAATCCTTTTTCCTCCAGTTTTCTCCATGTTAAGCAAGGAAGCAATTGATGCTTCAGTGATAACGATTTTTACCCCTAGAACAAACGAGACAATGAATTGGTCATCTGCATCAGCATGTCTCCAGAACTCCTTGACCAGAAGAGGGTAGATTGGACCATAAAGCCTGTTGAAGTAGGTTTCCCATCCTTGTTGACGAAGTTCCCTAGTAAGATCAACGCCATTTCTTCTAAGGTTGTCAAAATCAACCAAGGATTCACACAAAACATCCAAACCTTCAAAGGGAGTTGAAAGGTTTATGTGGCTTTCTCGTTCAAGAATGTGGGGTTCTTGATAAACAGGGGTTATGGTGACGCCTGTAACAGTTGGTGTTTGAGTGTTTGAGGTTTGGGGATTAGAACTGGATTCCATCTGTTGGGAGAAGTTAAAAACTTCTTGCTGTTGAGCATCCATGAAGAAGATTGATGAAGAAGGTGAAGAACTTGCAGAGAAGGGTTTAGGGTTTTAGAGTGAGTGAGAGTGATAAGTGTGAAATGTGAGAGAAAGTGTTTATATACTCTAAGTGAAACACATGCAAAACGACACCTCAGAATGCGTTAAACACAATACTCAAAATAGCACGCTTGGGGGGAAAAATGATTACAGCTAATAAATGAATGTCTAATCCCAACAGTACGCACACTGCTCTAGGAGATTTCAAACGTTCTGACCTTTGATTTCTATTGACAGCTGTCTAGAAGTTCTAGGGTTAGACATTTAATGCTCCACGTGTTGATGTATCTGATCTTCAGGAATACCAAAGGATTGGTTTCTGAAGATTTCTAACTCAGATATCTTCTTAACTTGTAGAAGTATCAGAGTCAGAGGCAGAGGTGTATTTGTTTTTATCAGAGTCTTATTTTACATGTTCAGAGCCAAATTTTACTCAGGACAATTTTTAATGTTCAGATTTTCTAATATAAAAAGAAATCTATCTTCAGCTAGAGGCTTAGTAAAGATATCTGCCCATTGATGTTCTGTATCAATGAACTTCAATGTTACTATCCCTTTCTTAACATAGTCTCTGATAAAATGATGTTTTATTTCTATGTGTTTGGCTCTGGAATGTAGAATAGGATTCTTACTTAAACAAATAGTAGCAGTATTATCACAAAAGATAGGAATGTTACTCTCAAATATCTGAAGATCTTCTAGCTGATGCTTCATCCAGAGCATCTGAGTTGTGCACAGTGATGCTGAGATGTATTCTGCTTCTGCAGTTGATAGAGCGATAGTTGACTATCTTTTGCTAGCCCAGGAGATTAGATTGTTTCCCAGAAGCTGGCAATTTCCAGAAGTACTTTTTCGTTCTATTCTATCTCCTGCGTAGTCTGCATCACAGAAACCAGAAAGCCTATACTCTGATGTTTTCTCATACATCAGGCCCAGGTTAGGAGTTCCTTTCAGATACTTAAGAATTCTCTTAACAGCTGTTAAATGAGATTCTCTAGGATCTGATTGGAATCTGGCACAAAGACAGACGCTAAAGAGAATATCAGGACGAGTAGCAGTCAGATAGAGAAGAGAGCCTATCATACCTCGATAGAGCTTCTGACAAACCTTATTGCTTACCTCTTCCTTTTCCAGAATGCAAGTTGGGTGCATAGGAGTTTTTGCAGAGTTGCATTCAGTCATGTCAAACTTCTTCAGAACGTCTTTAATGTATTTACTTTGATGGACGTACGTGACTTCTGGAGTTTGATTAATTTGAATTCCCAGAAAGAATTTTAGTTCTTGCATTAAACTCATTTCGAATTCTGCCTGCATTAACTTAGAAAATTCTTGGCAAACAGAGATATTAGCAGAACCAAAAATAATATCATCAACATAAATTTGGCATATCATGAGATCATTATTAAGGTTTTTACAGAAGAGTGTAGAATCAACTTTCCCTCTGATAAAATTTTGTTCCAGAAGAAAATTGCTTAAGCGTTCATACCAAGCTCTGGGAGCTTGTTTAAGTCCATATAAGGATTTCTTAAGTTTAAAAACATGTTCTGGAAAATTTGAGTTTTCAAAGCCTGGAGGTTGATTGACATACACTTCTTCTGAAATATAACCATTAAGAAATGCACTCTTGACATCCATTTGGTATAATTTGATAGAATGATTAATAGCAAAAGATACAAGAAGACGAATAGATTCTAACCTCGCGACTGGAGCAAAAGTTTCATTATAATCAATACCTTCTTGTTGACTATAACCTTGAGCTACCAGTCGAGCTTTGTTTCTGACAACTTCTCCTTTCTCGTTCAGTTTGTTTCTGAAAACCCATCTGGTTCCAATGACATGAGTGCCTCTAGGTTTAGGAACGAGATCCCAGACATCATTCTTGGAGAATTGATCTAACTCTTCTTGCATAGCTGCCACCCAATCGTTATCTTGAAGAGCTTCATCACAGGACGTAGGCTCAATCAGAGACACTAGTCCCAGAGGAATATCTTCAGAAGTTCTGAAAGTAGATCTGGTTCTAACAGGTTCATCTTTGTTTCCCAAAATCAAATCTTCAGATACGTTAATGCGACTTTTGACTTTCCTCGGAATTTCTGGAGATTTAATTTCTTCAGAGTCTTGAGTGACAGTTGCTTCTGGAGTTTTCTCAGATTCTACCAGAGTGATCTCTAAATCTGCAAACTTTTCAACTAGCTTTGACTTTTCAGGGTCAAGCTTATCATTAAATCTAACATGAATTGATTCCTCCACAATTTTGGTTTCTGTGTTGTATACTCTGTAGCCTTTAGAGCGTTCTGAGTATCCTAACATAATACCTTTCTGTGCTTTGGAATCAAACTTGTTCAGATGTTCTTTAGTATTTAATATAAAACAAATGCATCCAAAAGGATGAAAATATGAGATGTTGGGTTTTCTTCCCTTACACAGTTCATAGGGAGTCTTTTCCAGAATAGGTCTAATAGAGATTCTATTCTGAATATAACACGCTGTATTTACAGCTTCTGCCCAAAAGTGCTTTGCTACATTTGTTTCATTGATCATGGTTCTGGCCATTTCTTGGAGTGTCCTATTCTTCCTCTCTACAACTCCATTTTGTTGTGGAGTTCTAGGGCAGGAGAAATCATGGGATATTCCATTAGAAACAAATAATTCTTCAAAATCTTTATTTTCAAATTCTCCACCATGATCACTTCTGACTCTAACAATTTTAGAGTCAAATTCTTTTTGCACTTTAGAACAGAAACTGGTGAATACAGAGTGAGACTCACTCTTGTGCTTTAGGAATTTTACCCATGTCCAGCGGCTGTAATCATCAACGATTACTAGTCCATACTTCTTTCCATTGACTGATGCTGTTTTCACAGGGCCAAATAAGTCAATGTGAAGAAGCTCCAGAGGCTTAGAGGTGGAAACAACATTTTTCTTTTTAAAAGATGTTTTTGAAAACTTTCCTTTCTGACAAGCTTCATGTAACACCCCAATTAAACTAAGCTAATTATTTAATTTAAATTAATATTTTATTTATTAATTTAATCGAATAATTGGGAGTTTGGATTATTATTATTATTTTGAAATAATAATTATTGGGTTATTATTTATTGGAATAAAATAAGTTGGAATAATAAAAAGTCCCATTTTTGGTAAAAAGGGTTTTCACGTGAAAAGGAAACTCAGAGAAGCTGCTGAAAGAGGAAAAGGGCAAAAGGCAGAGCAAGAGAAGAGGAGAAGCTTGGAGCTCGGAAGCTGCCGGATTAACTCAGGTAAGGGGGGTTTATCATCAATTAACGGGTATTATGGGATGATATGTACTGGGTAGTGATAGACCATTGTTTTACCTATGATTGGATAATATATGTTGAATTTGTGAACTGTTGAGATGAACGAAAATTGGAATATAATTGAAGAATTCGTAGGAATTTAGTGTGGAAATGTTAGACCTTGTGGAATCGAATAGGATCTGTTTTGAGTCAGACAATAGGAAGGAATTTTGTGTGAAAATTGGACTGTAGAAGGTTGAATTGGGTAGATCTCGTAGCAGAGAAAGCCATTGCAGATCTGAGAATTCTGATCTCTGGTCATACGCGTATGGCACTAGGCAATACGCGTATGAGATGTTGGTACGCGTATGGGGGGAAGCCTTACGCGTATGGGAGAGAAAGATGACGTTTTGAACGTGAATTGGTCTCTGGTGGTACGCGTAATGGGATATTGCTACGCGTAGCATACGCGTATGAGACAGGTGATACGCGTATGAGTTGGGCGAGGAAATGCGCAATACGCGTATGGGGTTGGCCAGGTTTGGGCAATACGCGTATGGCATGGGCAGTACGCGTATGGGCAGAGTTGGGATTTTCCTGAACTATTGTTGTGCAGTTTTTGGTTGTTTAGGCTGAGTGATGTACTTAGCTGAGATATGATGTTGTAGGGATCAATTCCCGTTGTTTTGAGTGGTATAGGTATTAGTAGAGAGTGCTAATACTGTGTTTGATTATGTGGCATGATATGATATGCTTTTGTGATTAATTATGTTGATAATGTGTGATGGTATACACGATGATGTGAATGTATACATGTGTGAATAGACTGTATTATGTCTTAGAGTGTGAGCATGTGTCTATTCTTGATTATTGTTGATGTTGCATTGCTAGGTGATTAGCATGCATGTTGTGGCCCATTTGGGGTGGTAGCTAATTCCCATGGTGAGGAATTAGTGAGTAAATCATTTTGATTGTTGTTGTTGATGTTTGCATGCTAGGTGATTAGCGTGCATTTCATGGCCCATTTGGGGTGGTAGCTAATTCCCATGGTGAGGAATTAGTGAGTGAGTCACTATGTCTCAAATGAGTGGGACTAGTGAGCTTGGTAGCCGTGCCTGGATTTGGACGGTGAGGTTGAACTATATGTTCACAAATAGTCGGTACCGCATGCATAGAGTCTCATTGCATAATGAATGTATGGCATATGATATGAATGGATGTATTCCAGTATCGTATGTGTGTTGTGTGTTGTGTTGCTAATGATTGAATATGATGGAGATTTGTACTGTTGAGTATGATGTTTGAATGGATATTACTGTTGCTGAATGCGTAGTCTAATTAGGGTGAATTAATGTGTTAATTACTTGGCATTACATGTTGTTCTATAATGCTTATTATATTGATTGAGGAACTCACCCTTACGCATATTTTTCAGGTAACGAGAAATGAGTTGAGTAGAAGCTGATGCTTGGAGTCTAGAGTAGTTTCTTATGGGTCATGCTCTGATAGATGTAACATCGGGAGGGGATGTCTTAATTGATTTGATATTGGTTGTTGATGCTTTACATGTATAGTGTTACATGTTTTACATTGATGTTGGATTTTATTCCGCTGCGAATTATGCAAAAGACCTTATTTTGATTTAAATAAATGAGCATGACAGGACATTTGATGAATGTAGTGAAATGATTGTGTGACACCCTTCGGGGCATAATTACTCTGATGAATATATGTGTATTTTAATTATAATAATTTGGGGTATTTAGAAGGGTGTTACATTAGTGGTATCAGAGCATAGTCGGTCGTGTCGAGTCGTAATTATTCTGTTTCCCCTGTACGGGATAGGTGTTGTGTAACCCTATCAGTACTTATTGTTTTAGGTTGTTTGGGTTTCAGAATAGAGATGGCTGGAAGAGGTAGAGATGATGCTGCAATTGCTGAGGCTCTGGGTATGCTAGCTGGAGTACTTGGAGGAAATCCGAATGTTGTAGGAATGGGAGCTGCTCGTCAGTTGAGTGAGTTCCAGAAGAACAATCCTCCAATGTTCAAAGGAGCATACGATCCAGATGGTGCTCAGAAGTGGCTGAAGGAGATAGAGAGGATATTCAGAGTAACTGAGTGTGCTGATAACCAGAAGGTCAGGTTCGGTACACATATGCTGTCAGAAGAAGCTGATGATTGGTGGGTTGCTACCCGCACTGAGTTGGAATCTGCTGGGAATACTGAGATCACTTGGGCTGTGTTCAGAGAGAGATTTCTGAGGAAGTACTTTCCAGAGGATGTCAGAGGGAAGAAAGAGATAGAGTTTTTGGAATTGAAGCAGGGTAACAAGTCTGTTACTGAGTATGCTGCTAAGTTCACAGAGCTGTCTAAGTATTACACTCCCTATAATGAGGCTGCTGGAGAATTTTCGAAATGTGTGAAGTTTGAGAACGGGTTGCGTCCCGAGATCAAACAGGCTATTGGATATCAGCGGATCAGAGTGTTTTCTGACTTGGTTGACTGTTGCAGGATTTTTGAACAGGATTCCAAGGCCAGAGCAGAGAGCTATCAGCAAAGGGTTGATAGGAAAGGCAAGAATCAGATTGATCGTGGAAAACCGTATGCAGCTGGCAAAGGTTTCCAGAGGCAGAGTGGGATGAAGAGGCCTAGTGGGGGAGATTCTAGTGCTCCTGCTAAGTGCTACAGATGTGGTCAGGCTGGACATCGTATCCATGAGTGTACCAGTAATGAGAAGAAATGTTTCAAGTGTGGAAAAGGTGGTCATTTAGCTGCAGATTGCCGGTTGAAGACTGTGACTTGCTTCAACTGTGGAGAGGTGGGTCATATCAGTCCACAGTGTCCTAAGCCAAAGAAAGAGAATCAGTCGGGAGGCAAGGTTTTTGCTTTATCAGGTTCTGAGACTTCTGCAGATGATCGTTTGATCCGAGGTACGTGTTATATTAATGGCTTTCCTCTTGTAGCTATTATTGACACAGGTGCGACACATTCTTTTATATCCTTGGATTGTGCTGTGAAACTTAAGTTAGAGATATCTGAGATGTTGGGTAGTATGGTGATTGATACTCCTGCGAAGGGTTCAGTGACTACTACTTCTGTTTGTTTGAATTGTCCTTTGAGTATTTTTGGTAGAGCCTTTGGGATAGATCTTGTGTGTCTCCCATTAGTGCAGATTGACGTTATTCTGGGTATGAACTGGTTGGTGTTCAACCGAGTTTCTATCAACTGTTTTGATAAGACTGTGATTTTTCCTGAGATTGAGGAAGGAAAGGATTTGTTTCTATCAGCAAGGCAGGTGAATGAGGAAGTGGCAGATGGGGCAGAGTTGTTTATGCTGTTAGCGACTTTGGAGGCTAAAGATAAACTGGCGATTGGCGATCTAGCCGTAGTGTGTGATTTTCCTGATGTGTTTCCGGAAGAAGTGAATGAATTACCACCAGAGCGTGAAGTTGAGTTCTCGATTGATTTGGTACCTGGTACTAGACCGATATCGATGGCTCCGTACCGTATGTCTGCTGTTGAGTTAGCTGAATTGAAGAGTCAGTTGGAAGATCTGTTGGATAAGAAATTTATTCGTCCTAGTGTGTCACCGTGGGGTGCACCAGTGCTATTGGTTAAGAAGAAAGAAGGTACTATGAGGTTGTGTGTGGACTACAGGCAACTGAATAAAGTGACGATCAAGAATCGGTATCCTTTACCGAGGATTGATGATTTGATGGATCAGTTGGTTGGTGCAAGTGTGTTCAGCAAAATAGACTTGAGATCTGGGTATCATCAGATACGTGTGAAAACTGAAGATATTCAGAAGACTGCTTTCAGAACAAGGTATGGACATTATGAGTATTCTGTAATGCCTTTTGGTGTGACTAATGCGCCTGGAGTATTTATGGAGTATATGAATAGGATTTTCCATCCGTACCTAGATCAGTTTGTTGTGGTGTTTATTGATGACATTTTGGTGTATTCGAAATCTGAAGAAGAGCATGCTGAGCATTTGAGAGTGGTTTTGGGAGTTCTACGAGAAAAGAAGTTATTTGCTAAACTGTCGAAGTGTGAATTTTGGTTAGAAGAAGTTAGTTTTCTTGGCCATGTGATTTCCAGAGGTGGTGTTGCCGTTGATCCTTCTAAGATAGAAGCGGTATCTAAGTGGGAAGCTCCGAAGTCAGTTTCTGAAATAAGAAGTTTTCTTGGACTGGCAGGTTACTATAGGAAGTTTATTGAGGGATTCTCTAAGTTAGCGCTACCGTTGACAATGTTGACTAGAAAGGGGCAAGCGTTTGTTTGGGATTCTAAATGTGAAGAAGGTTTCCAAGAGTTAAAGAGAAGGTTGACTACTGCTCCTATTCTGATATTACCAAGTTCGTCGGAACTATTTGAGGTTTACTGTGATGCTTCATTGTTGGGTTTAGGTGGTGTGTTGATGCAGAATAAGCAGGTGATAGCTTATGCTTCGAGACAGCTAAGGGTTCATGAGAGGAACTATCCGACACATGATTTAGAGTTGGCAGCTGTGGTATTTGTTCTGAAGTTATGGAGGCATTATCTGTATGGGTCAAGATTTGAAGTTTTCAGTGACCATAAGAGTTTAAAGTATTTGTTTGATCAGAAAGAGCTGAATATGAGACAGAGGAGATGGTTAGAATTTTTGAAGGATTATGATTTTGGTTTGAATTACCATCCGGGTAAAGCAAATGTAGTAGCTGATGCATTGAGCCGGAAATCATTGCATATGTCTATGTTAATGGTTAAAGAGTTGGATTTAATTGAGCAGTTTAGAGATTTGAGTTTGGTGTGTGAGAGTACTCACAATAGTGTTAAACTGGGAATGTTGAGATTAACAAGTGGTATTTTGGATGAGATCAGAGAGGGTCAGAAATCCGATATGCTTTTGGTTGATAAGTTGACTTTAGTGAATCAAGGTCAAGGTGGTGAATTCAGAGTTGATGAGAATGGTGTTTTGAGATTTGGTGATCGAGTGTGTATTCCGGATGTTACTGAGCTTAAGAAGAGTATTCTTGAAGAAGGACATCGTAGTGGTTTGAGTATTCATCCTGGAGCTACGAAGATGTATCATGATTTGAAAAGGTTATTTTGGTGGCCGGGAATGAAAAGAGAAATTGCGAGTTTTGTGTATTCCTGTTTGACTTGTCAGAAGTCGAAGATTGAGCATCAGAAGCCGTCTGGGCTAATGCAACCGTTGGCTATCCCAGAGTGGAAGTGG
Source organism: Lathyrus oleraceus (assembly GCF_024323335.1). Classification (NCBI taxonomy): domain Eukaryota; kingdom Viridiplantae; phylum Streptophyta; class Magnoliopsida; order Fabales; family Fabaceae; genus Lathyrus; species Lathyrus oleraceus. The sequence goes on from NC_066581.1 coordinate 84,783,561, forward strand.
GACAGTATCAGTATGGATTTTGTTTCTGGTTTGCCGAGGACAAGTAAGAATTTTGAGGCTATTTGGGTGATTGTGGATAGATTGACGAAGTCGGCTCATTTCATTCCGATCAGAATGGATTATCCATTAGAGAGATTAGCCGAGTTGTATATTGAGAAGATTGTAAGTTTGCATGGTATTCCGTCGAGTATTGTTTCGGACCGAGATCCTAGATTTACATCGAAGTTTTGGGAAGGGTTGCAGAGAGCTTTGGGAACTAAGCTGAGATTGAGTTCTGCATATCATCCGCAGACTGATGGTCAGACTGAGAGGACGATTCAGTCATTAGAAGATCTTTTGAGAGCTTGTGTTTTGGAAAAAGGAGGTGCTTGGGATTGTTATTTGCCTTTGATTGAGTTTACCTACAACAATAGTTTTCATTCGAGTATTGGTATGGCACCGTTTGAAGCTTTGTATGGTAGGAGATGTCGGACGCCTTTATGTTGGTATGAGTCCGGTGAGAGTGCTGTGGTTGGACCGGAGATTGTTCAACAGACTACAGAAAAGATTAAGATGATTCAGGAGAAGATGAGAATTGCTCAGAGTCGTCAGAAGAGTTATCATGATAAGAGGAGGAAGTCACTTGAGTTTCAAGAGGGAGACCATGTGTTTCTTCGTGTTACTCCGATAACTGGTGTTGGTCGAGCTTTGAAGTCGAAGAAGTTGACACCTCGATTTATTGGTCCTTATCAGATTTTGGAGAGGATAGGAGAGGTAGCCTATCGTATCGCTTTACCGCCGTCGCTTGCGAATTTGCATGAGGTCTTTCATGTGTCTCAGTTGAGGAGATACATTCATGATCCGTCGCACGTTGTCCAAGTAGATGATGTACAGGTGAGAGATAACCTGACTGTTGAAACATCACCTATGAGGATCGAGGATCGAGAGTTGAAGCAGTTGCGGGGTAAAGAGATTGCCTTGGTGAAGGTAGCTTGGGGAGGACCAGCAGGTGGCAATGTGACTTGGGAACTTGAAAGCCAGATAAAGGAGTCTTATCCGGAGTTGTTCGCTTGAGGTATGTTTTCGAGGACGAAAACTCTTTTAGTGGGGGAGAGTTGTAACACCCCAATTAAACTAAGCTAATTATTTAATTTAAATTAATATTTTATTTATTAATTTAATCGAATAATTGGGAGTTTGGATTATTATTATTATTTTGAAATAATAATTATTGGGTTATTATTTATTGGAATAAAATAAGTTGGAATAATAAAAAGTCCCATTTTTGGTAAAAAGGGTTTTCACGTGAAAAGGAAACTCAGAGAAGCTGCTGAAAGAGGAAAAGGGCAAAAGGCAGAGCAAGAGAAGAGGAGAAGCTTGGAGCTCGGAAGCTGCCGGATTAACTCAGGTAAGGGGGGTTTATCATCAATTAACGGGTATTATGGGATGATATGTACTGGGTAGTGATAGACCATTGTTTTACCTATGATTGGATAATATATGTTGAATTTGTGAACTGTTGAGATGAACGAAAATTGGAATATAATTGAAGAATTCGTAGGAATTTAGTGTGGAAATGTTAGACCTTGTGGAATCGAATAGGATCTGTTTTGAGTCAGACAATAGGAAGGAATTTTGTGTGAAAATTGGACTGTAGAAGGTTGAATTGGGTAGATCTCGTAGCAGAGAAAGCCATTGCAGATCTGAGAATTCTGATCTCTGGTCATACGCGTATGGCACTAGGCAATACGCGTATGAGATGTTGGTACGCGTATGGGGGAAGCCTTACGCGTATGGGAGAGAAAGATGACGTTTTGAACGTGAATTGGTCTCTGGTGGTACGCGTAATGGGATATTGCTACGCGTAGCATACGCGTATGAGACAGGTGATACGCGTATGAGTTGGGCGAGGAAATGCGCAATACGCGTATGGGGTTGGCCAGGTTTGGGCAATACGCGTATGGCATAGGCAGTACGCGTATGGGCAGAGTTGGGATTTTCCTGAACTATTGTTGTGCAGTTTTTGGTTGTTTAGGCTGAGTGATGTACTTAGCTGAGATATGATGTTGTAGGGATCAATTCCCGTTGTTTTGAGTGGTATAGGTATTAGTAGAGAGTGCTAATACTGTGTTTGATTATGTGGCATGATATGATATGCTTTTGTGATTAATTATGTTGATAATGTGTGATGGTATACACGATGATGTGAATGTATACATGTGTGAATAGACTGTATTATGTCTTAGAGTGTGAGCATGTGTCTATTCTTGATTATTGTTGATGTTGCATTGCTAGGTGATTAGCATGCATGTTGTGGCCCATTTGGGGTGGTAGCTAATTCCCATGGTGAGGAATTAGTGAGTAAATCATTTTGATTGTTGTTGTTGATGTTTGCATGCTAGGTGATTAGCGTGCATTTCATGGCCCATTTGGGGTGGTAGCTAATTCCCATGGTGAGGAATTAGTGAGTGAGTCACTATGTCTCAAATGAGTGGGACTAGTGAGCTTGGTAGCCGTGCCTGGATTTGGACGGTGAGGTTGAACTATATGTTCACAAATAGTCGGTACCGCATGCATAGAGTCTCATTGCATAATGAATGTATGGCATATGATATGAATGGATGTATTCCAGTATCGTATGTGTGTTGTGTGTTGTGTTGCTAATGATTGAATATGATGGAGATTTGTACTGTTGAGTATGATGTTTGAATGGATATTACTGTTGCTGAATGCGTAGTCTAATTAGGGTGAATTAATGTGTTAATTACTTGGCATTACATGTTGTTCTATAATGCTTATTATATTGATTGAGGAACTCACCCTTACGCATATTTTTCAGGTAACGAGAAATGAGTTGAGTAGAAGCTGATGCTTGGAGTCTAGAGTAGTTTCTTATGGGTCATGCTCTGATAGATGTAACATCGGGAGGGGATGTCTTAATTGATTTGATATTGGTTGTTGATGCTTTACATGTATAGTGTTACATGTTTTACATTGATGTTGGATTTTATTCCGCTGCGAATTATGCAAAAGACCTTATTTTGATTTAAATAAATGAGCATGACAGGACATTTGATGAATGTAGTGAAATGATTGTGTGACACCCTTCGGGGCATAATTACTCTGATGAATATATGTGTATTTTAATTATAATAATTTGGGGTATTTAGAAGGGTGTTACACTTCACACAGAGCATCTGAAGAAAACTTCAGTTTAGGTAAGCCTCTGACTAACTCAAGTTTAGTTAGCTGAGAAAGTTTTCTCATGCTAATGTGGCCTAAGCGTCTATGCCATACCCATTGCTCTTCGTGAACTGACATTAAACATTTAACATTTTGATCTTTTAAGTCAGAAAGATTTATTTTATAAATGTTGTTTTTCCTCTTGCCTGTGAAAAGGACAGAGCCATCGTTCTGATTAATGGCTTTACATGTTTTTTGATTAAAGATTACATCATAACCGTTATCACTTAATTGACTTATGGATAACAAGTTATGCATTAATCCTTCTACATAAAGAACATCAGATATAGAGGGAAGAGTACCATTACCAATAGTTCCGGAGCCTCTGATCCTTCCTTTCTGATCTCCTCCGAAGCCTACAAATCCAGCATCTTTAAGTTCCAGGCTTTGGAACATAGACTTTCTTCCCGTCATATGTCGCGAGCATCCAGAGTCCAGGTACCATGACTGGTGTCTGAACTTTGCTGCATAGGATATCTGCAACATAGATAATCTTATCTTTCGGTACCCAGAATCTCTTGGGTCCTTTCAGATTAGTTTTCCCAGAGTTTCTTACAACTTTGGGTCTTCTAGCATTTTTAAATTTGTGTTCTTGTGTGTGTGTGTAGTGATATGAAAAAGGCGATTTAATTTGGTTACTAGTAGAGGTTTCATCTTCCTTAGGATCATACCCAATTCCCCTTTTATTATTCTGACTTACTCCATAAATCATGGATGCCATAATACTCCTATCTATTCCATTCTTCAGAAATTTTTGAAAGGCTTCTTCATATTTATAAATAATTTCATTTGAAGTTTGTGGTGCTTGAGATAACGTTTCTTCTAATTTTATTTTTGCTTCATCTCTTTCTAACATTAAAGATTTGATTGTATCTTCTTGTGATAGAATTGTTATCTCAAGTTCACTACACTCTTCAAATTTAGCTTTAAGACAGCCTTTAACGTTTTTAAACTTTTGTTTTAATTTCTGATAAGAAGTAAGAGTTTCTGACAAACATGATTCTAAGTCAGATCTAGAAAGTTCAGAAAATACCTCTTCAGATTCTTCATCTGAGCTGCTGGATGTGATAGCCATAAGTGCTACGTTGGCCTGTTCATCAGAGTCAGATTCTGATGATCCAGATTCACTATCGTCCCAGGTGGCCATCAGTCCTTTCTTTGTTCTGAAAGTGTTTTTCTTGAAGCTTTCTTTCCTAGGGTTGTCTTTCTTCAACTTGGGGCATTCATTTCTGTAATGACCTGTTTCTTTACATTCATAGCAGGTAATATCTTTGTTAGCTTTACCTTTTGACGTTGACTCTGATCGATCCCCTCTGGGTCTTGATCTTCTGAAGTTGTTGTTGTTCCTCTTTTTCCAGAGTTGCTTGACTCTTCTGGTTAGTAGGGACAACTCTTCTTCATCATCAGAGTCTTCTGGTTCAGAATCATCAGTATCTTCAGCTTCTGCCTGGAGAGCTTTGGTTCTATCTGACTTCCGTCTTTCAGGTCTGGAATTTAGCGCCACTGACTTGTTCTTCCTCTGAGGCTCATCCTCCTCTAGTTCTATCTCATGGCTTCTGAGAGAGCTAACAAGTTCTTCAAGGCTGATATTGTTCAGATCCTTTGATAACTTCAGAGCAGTAACCATTGGTCTCCATTTCTTTGGCAGACTTCTGACTATCTTCTTAACATGATCTGCAGTCGTGTATCCTTTGTCTAGCACTTTAAGACCTGCAATAAGAGTTTGAAATCTGGAAAACATAGCTTCTATAGCTTCATCATCTTCCATCTTGAAGGCTTCATACTTCTGGATAAGCGCCAGAGCCTTCGCCTCCTTGACTTGGGAGTTTCCTTCATGGGTCATCTTCAGAGAGTCAAGTATATCTTTGGCAGTCTCTCTGTTGGTGATCTTTTCATATTCATTGTATGATATAGCATTTAGAAGTATTGTTCTGGCCTTGTGGTGATTTTTGAAAACACGTTTCTGATCTTCTGACATTTTGCTTCTGGGAACTTCAGCTCCATTTAAGATTGGAGGTTTGTATCCATCTGTGACAATGTCCCAGAGGTCAGCATCATAACCCAGAAAGAAACTTTCGATTCTATCTTTCCAGTAATCAAATTTTTCTCCATCAAAAACAGGAGGCTTGGCATTGTAAGAATCTTTCTCATTTGAGTGGGCCATTGTTTTTCTCGTACTGGATCTCTCTACACGGTTAAGTGTTTGATTAGAAAATCAATAACAGAGCCGTAGCTCTGATACCAATTGAAGGTGAGAAAAACAAGAAAGGGGGGGTTTGAATTGTTTGAAAAATAAGCGCTTTTCCAAAATGAAAATCACACAATGATTTTATACTGGTTCGCTTATAACACAAAGCTACTCCAGTCCACCCGGCCAAGGTGATTTCGCCTTCAACAAGGACTTAATCCACTAATCTTGAAAGATTACAAACAACACCTAAGAGAGAAGAAAATCTCTTAGTCTTCTCAAGTCTACAGACTACACAGAGTCACTTGAGGAAATCAAACAAATAAAAGATACAAGATATGTAATCTAAAGTGCTTCTAAGAAAGCAAGTATTACAAACTTAAGAACAGATTTTTCACTTAATAAGCAAAAGCTTAGTGAAATTCTTTGAGAGCAAAGATGATTTTCTGAGCGTGAAATAATTCAGTATAGTTTTGGCTAGTTGATTTCTTGTTGCTGAATGTTGATTGCATCTCTATTTATATAAGAGTTGGAGTAGAGTAGAATCTGGTGGATATTAAACTGAGTTTACTCCATCACTTAAATAGCTTCTGCAGTTTAACTTTTCATCTTTGAAGTGACTACTTACCACAAGTAGTATCTTTTCTCTTGGAAGCGGAGATTAACGTCTCTTTCTCAATTAGGAAATCCATTTGAAAATCTTTTCTTGTCTTCAACGTTACTCTTTCATGATTAGCAAATCCATAATCAGAGTATTTGTGTTTCTGGAGAATCTTGGAATCTTGCTTCTGATGTTGATCTCTTGAGAGTTCAGATGGCGCTGATAACGTTTCTCCAGAATCAGAGCTTCTAGACTTTACTTCATGTTCAGATGCTTCTGATACTTTGCAGTTTTGTCCAGAGTCAGACTTTCTTGAACGAGATTCCACTTCAGATGCTTCTGATACTTGAGAATTTGTATCTGATCTTGTTGTGCATCTGATGACATCATCAGATTTATTACTTCTTTCTTTAGAACCCTGCACACTTAGAAACTTTTCGTTAGGGTGCCATTTTTGGTTTCATCCTTTGTTATCATCAAAATCAAGGAATCTGTTGTAGAACAATTTTTGTTCTTACAAATTCCACACAAGAAAGCAGTCTCACGTCCATTTTATTCCAGTTCTAGGTCGAACTGTGCCACTATGGCAAGTAACATTCGAATGGACTTGTGTTTCACAACAGGAGAGAACATATCATTCAAGTCAACACCTTCTTTATGAGTGAAGCCAATATTGCCTTGTATCTCTTCAACGTCACTCCTTCGATTCCTTCCTTAACTTTGAAAATCCACTTACAACTGACTAACCTGGCTCCAACAGGTTTCTTGATCAGTTCCAAGTGTGGTTATCATGAAGAGACTTCATCTCATCATCCATGGACTTCATCCATTCAGTCTTATTTCGAATCCTCACAACTTCCTTATAATCTCTAGGTTCTTCTTCTAGAACCTCACTTACAGAGATTAAGGAATAGGCTATGAGATCTGCATACCTAAGTCTTTGAGGTGGTTTGATGACTCTTTTCTTCCTATCTCCTACCAATAAGTAGTCACCGATAATTTCCTCATCTTCCTCAGTATCTTCAGCATCTTGTTCTTCTTCTTCAACTTGATATGGGATACACAATTCAGCATCGACATGTTCCACCTCAACATGAATCTCTTCTTGTTCCATCTCTTCTTCAGATATCTATGCAATTCGACTAACGACATCAGTTTTCTTGAAAACCATCTCAGCTTCATTGAAAACTACATCTCATCCGGTGATACACCTCTTGTGACCTGGCTCTAGGAACCATAACCTATAAGCTTTGACTCCTTCAGGGTATCCCATAAACATGTCTCTTAAAGCTCTAGGTTCGACCTTGTCTTGCCTAATGTGAGCATAGGCTATGCAACCAAATACTCTAAGTTTCTCAAGATCTTGTGGATGTCCCAACCAAATTTATTCAGGTGTCTTCATATCTAACACAATCGAAGGACATTTGTTTATCAGATATGTTGTTGTCGAAACAACCTCTTCCCAAAACAACTTCTTTAACCCTCAAACTCTTTCTAAAGTGGTTCGATTAGACCTTTCAGCCAAACCATTTTGTTGGGGAGTACCTACAGTAGTTATGTGCCTGCAATACCAGAGGCTGCATAAAAATTGTCAAACACCTCATTGTAAAATTCAAGGCCATTGTCGGTTCTCAACCTCTTGACCTTCCTGCCAGTTTGATTTTCGACCAGAGTCTTCCAACAGTTGAATTTCTCAAAAGTTTCATCCTTAGTCTTCTGGATGAATACCCATAACATTCTAGAATAATCATAAACTATGGATAGAAAATACCTTGCTACTGAATGTGATGGAAACCTCGCAGCCCCCCAAAGATCAACATGATTGTAATTAAGGGATCTATGTGTTCTTTGTTTTCCTTTATTGAACTTCACTCTGCAATATTTTCCAATTACACATGGTTCACAAAACTTCAGCTTTTCGACTTTGTCTCCACCAAGTATATACTTTTCCTCAATTCGACCAGACCCCTTTCATCGACATAGCCCAATATCACGTGCCAAATTTTTGTCTTCGGAAAAGGTTTCATGGATGCAACATTTGCAGAACCTTTATCAACTTCATCCTCAAGAGTATATAATCCTTGTTTCTTCACGTCTCTTAAGACTTCCTTCGACCCCTTCATGACTTTTAGAATACTTTTCTCTCCTTAGAAAACATATCATTTCTTGTCGAATTCATCAAGAGAAATCAAAATTCTCTTCAAATCAGGTACATACATGACTTCAGTCAACAACCTTATTGACTCATCATGGAGCTTAAATCTCACAAATCCAACAACTGCAATCTTGCAAGCTTTATTATTTCCAAGCAATACAAATCCACCATCTTGATCACATAGTTCCTCAAACAAGTCTTTGTTTGGAGTCATGTGCCAAGTTCAACCTGAATCCATAATCCACTCTTTACTGGAGTCGCCGCTTGAAACCGCAAGAACATCATATGAGTCGAAATCATCTTGAACAATGGTTATGTTGCCATTATCCTTACCTCCATGATCTTTGAGGTGTTCAGGGAACACTTTTCTTGTATGTCCCTCCTTCTTACAGTGATAACATCGAATACCAGATGGATCACCACTATAAGACTTATGCTAAATTTTACCCTTCTTCTTGTTGAACTTGTCATCTCTCTTTGTGAATTTTGCCTTAACCGACAAACCTTCACCAGTCGAAGATGGTTTGTGCTCCTTTTGTTCGTTCAAATCCTTAGAGTACAAGGCTGATTGAACTTCTTCAAAGGTCAGAGACTCTCTTCCATACAAGAGAGTTTCTTTGAAGTGAACATATGTTATGGGTAACACACGCAATAGTAACATCGCTTGATCTTCATCCTCGATTTTTACATTGATATTTTCAAGATCAAGAATCATCATGTTGAACATATCCAACTGCTCAGCTAAAACTTTGTCTTCACTCATCTTGAATGAATGCAGAGCTTGCTTCAGGTAGAGGCGATTGACCAATGATATGGTAATGTATAAACTTTCTAGTTTCTCCCAAAGACCCGACGTCGTCGTCTCCTTTGAAACCTGTCGAAGAACCTTATCACCAAGGCTCAATAAGATGGCATTGTGGGATTTCTCTACCATAGTCATTTTTTCTTTATTCTTTAACGCAATGTCCATGACTGCGGCTCCCTTCAACGCTTCTAAATAACTATGTTGAACCAGTATGACTTTCATTTTCAAGCACCACATACCAAAATCGTTCACTCTGGTGAACTTTTCAATCTCATACTTTGTTGACGACATCTTCTCCATATTCACCGCACCAATTTGATGTGAAAACGATGCTGAAATTATAAAGTATAATTGTTTTCTTGATCAGTAAGAAACTCACAAGGGTAGAAAAAAATAAAACAATAAGAACACAATGAAATTGGTTATAAACTTCTATTCTTTGCTTTCTATTTGAAACAAGATTACAAGTGTTATAGAATATCAAATAACTTATCACACCCTAATTATGATTTGCCTTATTCAATTATAAGAGACTAGTATGTTATTTATAAGAAAACTAACATACTAAACTAAAGAGTTTTTTCACACAAGCTCATTACACAAGTTAACTTAGAGAACAAGCTAACTTAAATAATTGACCATAACAAACAAGCCCAATTCGACATGCTAACAATCTTAACATACTTCGACTACAACATGTGAACAAACTTTGACAACATTCTAAAGTCCTGCCGAATTGTCGAACAAAGAAGCTAACATTCGACCATACTAGAATTCGATCCAATATTTCACAAAAGAGAGTCTCAAAATTTTAAGAAAGATACGAAATTAGTGAGAAGAAAAGTAACAAGAAGATAAATGGTAATGGTGTTGTGTTTTTATGTTTTAAGGTTTGAAAAACTTTTTTTTTTTAATTTAATTTTTGGATTTTGGATGCAATGCCAAGAGGATTAAAGGCCATGGGAAATGTGGAAAGTGACTATGAATGATGATGCAAGTGGAACGATGGATCTATAAAACATACAAAACCTAAAATATTTTGAAAGATGGAAGAAGATAATGATGACATTTTGTGTGGGTGATTCAAGTTTGTTTTAAATTTGTTTTTTCACAATATTTTTTTATAAAAATAAGGTCTGATATGATTTTATCCATTTCAATCAATGAATTCGATCTTTCTTAATAAATGAGTTGAAGAGTAAAGATATTATCACCTTCCTACCAAAAAAAAATTCACTAACGAGTATTAACTCTTTTATATTACATTCCTACTCAGTCAAAGATTTTGTTGATTGTTACATTTATTATTATTATTTTATTTTACGTGATATAAGTAAATAAATATTGGTTTATCCATTGAAAGTGATTTAATTCAAATCAAAATAATAAAGAAAAAGTGACCAGAAATTAAACACAAGGACAATGGATATTTTTTAATTGATTTTGGTTGGCTTTTGTTTTCATACACAATGGGACAGAGCTAATATTTGGATATAAAAATGGACAAATTATATAGCTGATGAATTTTGGGTTTGGGGTTGAATAAATGATGAAAGTTTATGGGTTTGATGATGAAGAGGAGATGAAGATTTGAAGGAAAACTAAGTTTTCGCTTTGAAGGTGGTTGAATGAGAGATGAAATCTGAGTTTCTTCTTGAAGGTTTGAATTTGAAAATAGAGAGGAAGAGAATAGAGAAATAACCCAATGTTGTGGAATATGAGAAATCTTCGAGGATAAGAGTAAGATGGATCAAAGACATTAGGTGCAATATATTATGAATTTGATTTTTTTTTTTAAATAACCAACTTTTAAAAAAAAAAAACGAAAATAACCATATTTTCAAAAGAAATACCAAAATAATCAACAAGAATCAAACAAACAACCTTCTCATCAAGAATCGAACACATTACCACTACACCACAAACCCTTCATGTTAATTTGTTTCATCATATATTTAATATACCGTGTATAACAGTAGATTAATAAATTACTAAAACTTAGTTGAAATTTTTTTCATTTAATTTTAAAATAATGTATAATTACATTAGATTAATTTGTTTCATCTCTATATATTTGTCTTAATTATTTTCACTTAGAACTTTTATACCTATTTTAAAATTTTAAATTAACTAAATATATATTTAATTTTATTTTATCATTGTTTTAAAATATATAAGTTAAGAATATTATTTAATATTTACATTTTAATTTCTTAAGAGTACAATCACAATTTTATATTATAACATTAAATATAAAATATAGATAATATCCATTCGACATATAAAATATGAACGTAAATAGTTAAAATATTTATGTTTATTTAAAATTCATTATAGTAAAATTAAATAAAATATATATTTTTTATTTTATAAAAATAATTGTTTAATAAAAAAGAGTATTGTATAAAAGAATATTTTAATTTTATAAAACTTAACATTAAATAAAACAATAGATGAAATATAATTAGTTAAAATATTAAATAAAATAATGGACGAAACATAATATAAAAACATTTAGTAATTAATTAACTTTATTAATTCATTAATTTGCATAAACAAGTCCTCGGTGGTTTTTTTACTGAGATAACCCACATTTTCGAAAAAATTCCCAAAATACCTCACTTTTCAGGAAAATTCCCAAAATACCCCACTTTTAGGAAGAGGCGCCAATTGGATTGGCGACCCCTCTTAAAAATTGCAAGGAGGCGCCAATTGGATTGGCTAGGGCACCTGCCCTAGCCAATCCAATTGGCGCCTATGTGTTATTTTTAAGAGGAGACGCCAATTCAATTGGCGACTCCCTTAAAAAAGCCTCAAATAAAAAAACCTCCAACATTAAAGTTGTAGATCTTTTCAAGACAATTAATTTGGATATAAATTTTGCATCATTTGGATTTTTTATGAGAAATTTATGGGCAGTTGAAGTTGGACTGCTGAGTTTTTGAACTATTATCTGACCTATAATGTCTTGCATTATTTCATGTGTTTCTTTTAGAGTTATGAAATTTTGTCCAACATAACAACTGAAGTAGACATCTTAAATTTTGCAATGCACTTGGTCCCACCTCAAAATAATTAAAAATGAGTGAGTTAGGTCCCTGCGAAATTGACCCAAAATTAGGGTTTCTGTCAAAATGACCTATAATGTCTTGCATTATTTCATGTGTTTCTTTTAGAGGTATGAAATTTTGTCCAACATAACAATTGAAGTAGACATCTTAAATTTTGCAATGCACTTGGTCCCACCTCAAAATAATTAAAAATGAGTGAGTTAGGTCCCTGCGAAGTTGACCCAAAATTAGGGTTTCTGTCAAAATGACCTATAATGTTTTGAAATGAATGATGAGCTTCCAAGTTTCAAATGGATTTTTGATGAACATGAATGTTGTTCATATGGCGACTCTTCTTAAAACTTGAATGGAGGCGCCAATTGGATTGGCTAGGGCAGATGCCCTAGCCAATCCAATTGGCGCCTATGTGTAGGTTTTAAGAGGAGTCGCCAACTCAATTGGCGAGTCCCTCATAAAATGCCTTTTTTTGTCTTATAAATAGATGCGTTGTGTGACCTATTGTTCCACAACTCATATAATCATTTGGCTATCATGTTTGGTGTTCGTCGTCGATACGGTAAGGTGATTTATGCGAGAGACAAACCTCAATTGGTGATGCTGTTTTGGAACATCACCACGTTAGATCAACTGAAGAGAGAGCTGGTTCGATGGTTAGACGGGAAAATACCAGAAGGGGAAAAAATCAGAAGTATTGAGAGAGTTGACAGTATCTTTGGTTGGGTGCGAATGAAGACTGATAAGGATGCTAGGGAAATGATGTTCGGTCGAGACGACATTAATTTGATTGTTGTAATCAGTTAGAATTATTTATGTTTTCAGATGTTTTATACTGATGTTGGTTATGAAACTCGTTGTAACAAGAACTTAATGATATATAACGATTGATTGTTACAGAAATACAATGTTACCAAAAGCTTAAGATCTAGAAAAAATGTTAAAAAAAGCTTAAGATCTAAATAAAATGTTACAAAAATCTTAAGATCTAGATGATGCTCCTTGATTGGGACAATTGTTTTTGTTGTGTCCTGGTTGACGACAGATACTACATAATCTTATCATTTTATCTGTGGAATCCATCTCTGTTCTGATACGTGTGCTGTTTGGCCTTCCTTTCTTCTTTCTACGCATCTGTTCATTGTGCCAAACAATATCTCCTTCATATGGAGGCCAATAATCCTCCATTGGTAGTACTGAAAAGCTTTGACTATATACATTCATGATGGTGCTGGCCTTGTACACATCAGATAAATGGGTGTAAGCGTCTTGACGAGTATAAGCGCATGCTGCAATGACATGGGAGCAAGGTATGCGGAAGGCCTGAAATTTTCCACAATCGCACCAACTTCTGTGTAGTCTAACAGCGTAGGCTAAATTTGGTCTCCCCTCGTTGTTGCCCATTGTTTCCTGGACGCTGAAATTTTGTCTATGACGGTCAAACACTGTTACAGCGTGTGTCGTAGCTTTGATGCTCTCCTCTTTCATGACCTTCATGCAACACTCACTGAATACTTGTCCGGACATTAACACTGCACTCCATCTTTCACCTCTGGTTGCGAACATAGAAGCCAACCTATAATAGGTTGATCTTACCAAGGCGGTTATTGGCAGATTTCGAATCCCTTTGAAAACCCCGTTCATGCATTCCACAATGTTTGTTGTCATGTGGCCCCATCGACAACCACCGTCAAATGCTCTTGTCCACTGCTCTACCGGGATGTTATTTATCCATCTCCCCGCGTCTTCATTAGACAGTCGAATCTCATCACGATAATATTGAAATGACGGTTGAGTTAAAGCATACCCAGCATTCACCACCTTCTTGTGAAGATTCTTATCTTTTATAGCACGCATGAAGTTTTGTGCAATGTGTCTGATACAGTAGACATGTGTAGAAGGAGGATCATGCCATTCGTTGTCATGGTTGTTGTAGGCACTTTCAATGGCAGCATGTCTATCTGAAATCAAACATAGATTGGCTTGTGGAGCGACATGCGTGCTGAGATGTCGAAGAAAGAAACCCCATCCACCAGCTGTTTCACCTTCAACAAGAGCAAAGGCAATGGGAAATACATTGTTGTTACCGTCTTGTGCAACTGCCATGAGCAAAGTACCCTTGTATTTTCCGTATAACCAGGTGCCATCAATTTGCAGGAGAGGTTTGCAGAAAGCGAAACCTTTGATGCACGGGTCAAATGCCCAAAAGAGACGGTGAAATATTCTATTACCTGTAGCGCAGGTTCCGTCTGGCATCATTGCTGGCACTGTCTCCAGAATTGCCACAGTTCCTGGGACATAAGTTTTTAGTGCCCATAAAAACCGTGGTAATTCCTTGCATGAATCCTCCCAGTTGCCGAAAACCTGTTCAACAGCCTTTGTCCTCGCAATCCATGCTTTCTTGTAAGATGGAGTATAATTATATGTTGTTCGAATATGGGATATAATTATACTCACCTTCACTGATGGGTCTTTATTTACCAATGGCAGAATGTCTTGACATATCAAGGTTGTGCTCAGTTTACGGTGATCTTGTTCAACGTTAGTTGCAACGCAACTGTGTGGTGGGTCTATTGAAGCGATCTCCCAAGAGTCGTTTTTCTTCTTGTAAGATGCAGCCAAACGAAACTTACAAAGCATGTTACGACATTCGATAACATACCTTCTAGAATCAGTGCGTTTCACTGTAAAGTCAGCAAAGTTGTTCATGTGGAATTTTTTGATTGCCAAGACACATTCTTCTTTGGTACGAAACATGTCTCCCACCTTTAATTCGCCTACTGGTCTCGGATACGGATTATAGAAGACACTGTCGGACGTTTCATCGTCGTGAAGATCCATATTTGTCATATGTTGAGGAGGATTGTAGGCATGACTAGGAGGTATTGGTGGTGGTTGAGCCTCATCGTCATCGTCGTTGTTTAGGATGTGATCAACCTGTATCTCAGTCTCCTCTTCTTCTTCATCAACAACGTCGACTTCTACTTCTGCTTCTGGGTTGAGTTCATCTGACCATTGTGCATCATCTGCAGCATCTTCACCAGCTGCATCCTGATCGGTTAGTTGAGACTGTTGAGACGGTATACATGGTTGTACAGTAATGTACAACTCGATAGAATCCATGCCTGAATGTTCATGACTAAGAAACATGTTTTGAACATCTTCATCGTCTCGTATCTTAAGGGGGAAAAACTTGCATTGACCATTCTAAAAAAATATAGGATTTTGATATGTCATCTTTGACACAATACCTGATCCTATAAAGGATTGTATTCTTTTTTTCAAATGCAAAAAGGTTGCATTTCTCTTCATCGTGACTCTAATGGTATCAGTGTTTCTAAAACAAAAACCATGAAGCTCAGACTCAAAAGTTTCACCGTTGCAGTGAACGTTGACACTGTATAATGATGAAGATGACATTTTGGAGATGAAAACTATTTTGCAAGTGCAGATGAATGTGAGAGAAGTGTCTTGGATGTTGATAGTAAGACACTTAAATAGATGGTATCAGTATCTCACATGCTAGCTAGTTCTGAGATGATGCGTCGGACATTGAAGCTACTCTGAGATAATGTGTCAAGCATGCAAGTCAGTTCTGAGATGAGGTGTCTGTCATGCAAGACAGTGTGAGTTGATGTGTCAAGCATGCTAGCTAGTCAAGACAGAAGTGAGTCTTCAGCATGCAGGATACTAGAGAGCCACGTGACTGAGATGATGTGTCAATCTGCAAGACAGTGTGAGTTGATGTGTCAAGCAGGCAAGCTATCAAGAAGTGACTCTTCAGTATGCAGGAGACAAGATAGCCATGTGTCGGACATGTAAGACAGTTCTGAGATGATGTGTCAGTCAGGCAAGACAGTGTGAGTTGATGTGTCAGACAGGCAACCTATCAAGAAGTGTGTCATCAGCATGCAGGATACTAGAGAGCCACATGTCAGAGATGATGTGTCAGTCAGGCAAGACAGTGTGAGTTGATGTGTCAGACAGGAAAGCTATCAAGAAGTTAGTCATCAGCATGCAGGAGACAAGACAACCACGTGTCGGACACCTAAGATGGTCAGACATGATGTGTCAACCAGGCAAGGCATCAAGAAGTTAGTCATCAGCATGCAGGAGACAAGACAGACACGTGTCGGACACCTAAGATGGTCAGAGATGATGTGTCAATCATGCAAGCCATCCATAAGTGAGTTGTTTAGCATGCAGGAGACAACAGTGCCACGTGTCAGACATGCAGAAGGTGGCGCCAATTGGTTTGGCGCCTACACTTAAGGCTTGCACATGGTCGCCAATTTGAATGGCGCCCCCATGGAGTCAGTCCTCGAAACCAAGCATTCAGAACTTGCCTTGCATGCATGTACCCTATGGTGTCACCAATTTGAATGGCGCCCCCTCTTTATTATTGCACATGGTCGCCAAATAAGGTGGAGACACCATGCAAACACAATTTTTTATGCTCTCCTCCATTTGCCTATAAATTCATCCACTCCTTCAACAATTCTTCCACACCAACATTCTCACTACTTCATCTACATTACTTCTTTTACAATTTCATCTTCAACAAAATCTTCCAATTTCATCTACACCAACTCCCCAACAATATGTCTTTACTCACAATGGGCGAAGCACACAGAGGAACAGTTGCAAACATCGCAACATACGTAAGTTTTTTCTTATACTAATTTTTTATGTTTCATCTCCACCAACCCCATTTTATTTTGAAATACCAACTTAGTCAAGTGTTATATTATTTCTATTATAGGATGTATCAAGGTTTCGAACTCGAGTCCACGAATTTGTCCCAATGGACCCGATGATTCAACCTTATGTTGAACTTGCCGGTTTTGGTCACATTAGCAAGATTATGTCTTGGTCTATAGATAACAAGTTCATTCTAGCCTTATGCGAAAGATGGAGGTCAGAGACACACACATTTTGGTTTCCAACCGGTGAGTGTACCGTGACGTTAGAAGACGTCTACATGCTTTTAGGACTACGAATTGAAGGCAAAGCTGTTAATGGTAAGACCAACTATGCAAATTCAATTTGAATGGAGCTTTTAAACACTGATTTGTTAGATGATAATGCTAGAGGTCAAGGTATACTACTCTCACGCCTAAAGTCATATTATAATAGTTTTTATTTAGATGAGCATTCTACCGAAGATGCTCGAATCATTAAAACTAGGTGTTACATTATGTTGTTACTAGGATCCTTTTTATTTCCCGAAGGTAGTGGTTCTAGCATGCATATTATGTACTTACCTTTACTTAGACATATAGATAGAATAGGTAGTTATAATTGGGGATCCGCATGCCTAGCCTATCTTTATAGTTCGTTGTGTAAAAACTCCCACAAAGACACATCTACGTTTTCTGGATGTGCTGTTTTGCTACAAGCATGGGGATGGTCAAGACTACCGTCTCTAGCACCGGTCAATAACAACCCCTTCACTTTTCCATATGCAAAAAAGTAAGTTGTTTAAATTGCTATATCTTTACTTCCTTCCTTACAGTTTAGTACCCATAACTAATTTTTTTTAACTTTTTGGTGTAGATGGTCGGCACGCGGTATGAATTACAGCAGATGTCCGAGACACTGTATTACTCAGTATCGCAACCTGTTGGATCACCTTCGACCGACAGACGTAAGCAAAATGACTTCATTAATTCGTCATATTATGTTGACTTTTTTTACATTCATTTAAATCCTATCGTCTTTAACATTTCAGTTCATTTGGCGCCCATACCTTAATATGGATCATGAGCATCAGATCAACCCTGAAGACGCAGCCGTATGGACAACATGCACACCGAAAATATGGTTCACAACAGTGGAGATGCACAACACCGATCGTGTGAAGCTGCAGTTCGGTATGGTCCAGAATATCCCAGACCCCCCAGCTAGCCTAGGAGAATGGCATATGCGTAAAGTGAACGACCAATGGAACTACAACCCTTGGCAACAATTTGCAAGATCAGAGTGTCGCAAGTGGAAGCACCGTCATGACCATGTCTTAACTGACGCAGTCATGCCAAATGAGGTAAAACCAAGTCGTACTTATATGGCTTGGTATAGATCGGTTGGATTTCAATTCATCGCCGATGATATGTACCTCTACGACCCACGCCAGACAAGTTACACACAAGAAGGATCAACATCTAACCCCCAACAACAATCTCAGCCCGGTTACTCACAACCACCTATCCGTCAAACTTTCCGTTCCACAAACACACAAACATACAACCAAAACATCCCATTCACCCAACCCCAATACCAAGAACATCCCCCATACCACCACCAACAAATGGACCATCAACCTTCGACCGAACATCGCTTCGCACCCACACCATCATCCTACCAAAGTCGCCTTAGCCAAAACACGAACCGCCCCTCCTCCTACCTTAGCCAAGAACCCCAAACATCACAATACCAAAACATCCCACAACCATACCCTTTCCAAACACCCCAACAACCTTTCCAACCTTTCCTAGACCCATCATTCACACCCATGTCTCCCTTCAACCGTCCCGGTCGCCCATCCATGAGTCAACCACACCCCAACTTCTCTGGCATGGGTCATGAGCTCAGCTACGCCGGTACACCATCATTGAATACAGAAGACTATGTTGAGTTGGCTGAATACCTCAACGGATCTTCTCCTGTAGGAGGTAATGACGCTCCTGGACCATCAGATGAACAAATACCGGTGCAGAATCGTCAACGTGGGTTAGGGCCAAGGGTTAGGGTAGCTAGGGGATGTGGGACCGGAGGTCGGTTAGGTGATCCCAGTCATCACCATTAGGATTCTATGTAAAATCCAAATTTTATTAATATCAATTTGTATTATGTCAAATTTATCTTTGTGTAAACTCCAAACATTAGGTTTCTTTCATAATTCTAAAATAAACACATATCATAATACAAAACATTATAGGTCAGAAACCCTAATTCAAGGGCTTGTTATTGTTATGTTGAAGGGCTTGAATTTGGTCCCTTTTGGTAAAATTCACATACACATGTTTTGACAGAAACCCTAATTTTAGGTCAAGTTCGCAAGGACCTACCTCACTCATTTTTAATTATTTTGAGGTGGGACCAAGTGCATTGGAAAATTTAAGATGTCTACTTCACTTGTTATGTTGGACAAAAATTCATAACTCTAACACAAACACATGCAATAATACAAAACATTATAGAAGACAATAACAGATAAAATGTCAAAGAGTCCAAGTTCAGGTGCCCATACCTTTCTCATAAACATTGCAAATGATGCAAAACTTTAGTCCAAATTCATTATCTTGAAAAGATCTACAACTTTTATGTTGAAGGTTTTGTCATTTGAGGCTTTTATCATTCAAACTAAAGGGCTTGAAGTTGGTCTCTTTTGGCAAAATTCACATACACTTGTTTTGACAGAAACCCTAATTTTGGGTCAACTTCGCAGGGACCTAACTCACTCATTTTTAGTTATTTTGAGGTGGGACCAAGTGCATTGGAAAATTTAAGATGTCTACTTCAAGTGTTATGTTGGACAAAAATTCATATTCCTAAAAGAAACACATGCAATAATACAAAACATTATCGGTCAGATAACAGTTCAAAAACTCAGAAGTCCAACTTCAACTACCCATAACTTTCTCATAAAAAATCCAAATGATGCAAAATTTATATCCAAATTCATTTTCTTGAAAAGATCTACAACTTTCATGTTGAAAGTTTTTTCATTTGAGGTTTTTTTAAGGCAGACGCCAATTGGATTGGCGCCCCCTCTTAAAAATTACACATAGGCGGGTGCCCTAGCCAATCCAATTGGCGCCTCCTTGCAATTTTTAAGAGGGGTCGTCAATCCAATTGGCGCCTCCTCCTAAAAGTGGAGTAGATTGGGATTTTTTTTGAAAACTGCGTTATTTTGGGAATTTCTTCAAAAAAGTGGGTTATCTCGATAAATTTGCCGTCCTCGGTAACTTGCTGGTTTTTATATTAAAAAGATGTGCTGTATCTTACAGTTACACATGACACTAACCGGAAAGTCTTTTAGTATGACGGATAAGCAGTTGAAGGGACTTTGGGTTTCTCGTCAGCAAAAACAAAAAATTAAAATGACCAATAAAAATACACTATAGTCTATAGGTATCCCTCTCTTTTTTTTGTAAGTTGTGCCATCTTCATGAGATAATCTTGCTGCTATTCACATCCCCAACGCAAAAACTATTTCTGGCTATATATAATAAACCTTTGATCTCAAATTTCTGTGTTGGTACGTATTCTTGTATATAGACAGTGAATTAGTTTTCTATTCTGTTCTTATTTTACTTAACTATAGATACATTATGAACTCTCTTACGTGAAAATAATGGCTTTGTTTTGTGTTCTGGCAGATTTTTGACAGATGGAGCAAGAACAGTCAAGTGTTGAGAAATATGAGAAATTTACATGGAAGCTTGAAAACTTCTCTCGCTTGAAAATCGAAAAGGTTTACTCAGATCGTTTTGTCGTGGGCGGTTATCGATGGTATTATATTTGAATGAATGAATTCCCACTTGTTAGAATTTACTTATTCTTTGACACTAATTACATTATTGTGTTTCATCTGCTATGGTTAACTGAGCTCCATGATTCTGAGCAGGGGTATATTGTGAAGGATGCTTGTATTATTGGTGCTGAAGTTTTTGTTTCTAATTCAACACATGAGGAACCAGTAAACATAGGTGGATCTCTTTCAACAGTTTCTAATTTAGTTTGCAATGAAACTTCTGAACAAGCTGATGCAAAATTGGTATCTGCTGCGCTGGGCAATGTGATTTATTTCCTTCAGACTAGAAAAGTGAAAGATATGAATGAACAAGCTTGTGAGGAACTTCAAGTTTTATGGGATGAACTTAAGAAATTTAAATTTGATATTACTTGGCTAGAGCCACAAGTTCAATATGCTTTAGGAAATAGAAGCTATGTGGAGAAAGCTCTGGAGGTTGAAAAGTTGAAAGGGAATGTTGCAGATCTAGAGCTGGAAACTGAGAGGATAAAGGCAAAATTGGCTGCTGCGGAGGGAAATCTTGACATAGAAAGGGACTTGTTGAAAGCTCAAGGTTTCAAAGAAAGAGATTTGGATTCTGAATTGGGTTCTTGGAGTTGGAAGCCATAGCTTTCACTAAATGCTTATTAGTGTCATTAGACGTATTATATAATTTATAAGTAAGTGATTTTGTACCCGATATATTTCTCATATCATGTGTTTGAAGTTATTTGTGAATTCATATTACAAATTAAACTTTTATGATAATGATTTTTGTCGTGTGTTGATGAAAATGTAACATATCAATATCCAAAACAACATTTAGTAACTTTTTCTTATTAAAGAATTTAGAACTATAATGGATATGGAAATACTAGAAGAATCTAGAACTATCATGATACTAATCTATCATTAAACATCTAGAAAAAACAAAAATAATAAAGAAACATTCACCACCATTGAGAGATTGGTGACTTAGTCTATAAATAAGAAATTGGAACTTTGTAAAATATCATCCAAGAAATCAATGTCATAGCCTTCTTTTTTTTAAAAATTCTAAAGCTATCTTATATCAGATATGAACTATTCCACTATCATCACTTGCATCAGAGCTAATTTTGGTCATATATTGGGAGTAGTTATATTACCTTCTTACTCTTTTAAAATCCTCTGAACTACTTCAAAAAAAAATTCAGGGCGTGGTTCACCTTACAACAGGCGGTGACTGATGCAATTTTCCAAGAGTTATGAGAGTTCAGACTGTAAAAGAAGTGGGAACACGTAGTTAAAGAAAAAATAATTAAATGAGAGCTTTTGGAAATGATATTTTTGACAAGAAAATTATTGAGAAAATTCTAATTACTACGCCCTCAAAGTTTGACCAAATTATGACAACGATTGTGGAAACTAAAGATATGTTCACTTTATCATTACAAAACTAGTGATCTCTCTTGAATCATATGAGCAAAGATTGTATAGGCTTAATGTAGCACCTCAAATTTGCACCTCCCATTTTGTACATTCATTTTCATTTTAGGTCATGACATAACATTGTCCACTACATAACATTGCATTGTCCATTTGCCCAAGTACAAGCCATCAGTTCATTCAGTCAAGACTGGTTAGGAGATCAGATGAAGGAGTCGTATCCGGCTCTATTTGCTTGAGGTATGTTTTCGAGGACGAAAACTCTTTTAGTGGGGGAGAGTTGTAACACCCCGATTAAAATAAGAGAATTATTTAATTGAGTTAATATTATTTTATTAATTTAATTAAATAAAGTGAATTATTGGATTATTTTTATTATTACTATAGATGTTATTTATTTTAATAATAATTAAATAAATAAATTAAATGGAATATGAAGAGTGGAAGGGTAAAAGTGGAAATTGGATAAAAGAGGCCAAAGTGAGGACTCAGGTTGTTTCACGTGTTTTGTCTCAGAGTCAGAGAAAGGGGGGAGAAACGCTGAAGAGAAAGAGAAGGAAGAGGAAAAGGCCAAAGATTGCTCAGAGCTTCCTTCAATCCAAAGAGGTAAGGGGTCTGAACCTTATTAAACAATAATATGCTGAAAATGGTGAAATATTGGATGAACGAAATTAGGATTTTAATCGAAGGAATTCGTAGAAATTATATGTAATGATGTTAGGATTTGTGAAATCGAATAGGGGATGATTCGTGTTAGATGATATGAGTGATTTTGTGTGAAATTGGGACTGTGGAAGGATGAATTTGGATAGATCTCGTAGCAGAGAAAGCCATTGCAGATCTGGAAATCTGGTTTCTGGTCATACGCGTATGGCACTAGGCAATACGCGTATGAGATGGCTGGTACGCATATGGCGCTAGGAAATACGCGTATGGATGAGGAAGATGATGTTTTGAACGTGTTTTGGTCTCTGTTGGTACGCGTATGGAAAAGTGATACGCGTAGCATACGCGTATGGACATGGGCAATACGCGTATGGATTTGGGCAGGCGTGGGCAATACGCGTATGAGCATAGGCAATACGCGTATGGGCAGACTGTGGTCTTTCCTGGGCTGTTGTTGTGCAGTTTTGGTTGTTTAGGCTGAGCGAGGTAACTTAGCTGATGCATGGTATATGAGGGATCATTTCCCGTTGCTTTGAGTGGTATAGATATTAGTAGAGTGTGATAATACTGTGTTTGATTATGTGGCATGATGTGATATGCTTTTGTGATAGGATGTGTTAATGATGATGATAACATGACTATATGATGCTGTTGTTGCTATGTTGATTATGATGCATGCTTGGTGTGCATGCATTCATGAAAGGCCGATGCCTAGTGATGAACGGACTGAGTTCCAATGATGTTGTTGACTCCGGGCTTGTTGAGAGGCTTGGTTCCTTGCGGGGAACTCAGATTCTATGGTGATGAATCTGGGAGTGGTGATCCTGTAGTTGGTCACAAAATGGGTATACCGAGTCGTGTTGAGTCATGCATGGGTGTGTGCATTGCATTTGATATGTTGTTTTGTTGATGTTCATGACTATGTTGATTATGATGATTATGATGAGTTGTGTTGGCATATGTGAAATATATTTATGTTTATATTTCTGTCGTTATATTATTATTTAATAATGTAATTCTCACCCCTTCTGCATGTGTTTATGTTCATCTATGATGAGCAATGTGCAGATAAAGAGGAGTAGCTATTGTTGAGGTTTGAAGAATAAGTGTAGAGTTATTCTACAGAGTCGAGTCAAATGCTCTGGTCATGTGACACCGGGGTTATGGGATTCGATAGATAATTGGTTATTATTTACGTTGTTTATGATGACTAATATGTTGAGATGCTGTGTTGAGATACTGTTGAAACATTATTATGAATTGTTATATGATGAATGATAATATTTGTGTTGTTGTCCGCTGCGAAGTTTTAATAAAATAAATATATGTTTTATGTTGTGATGCGATAAGTGTTATGTTGTAAGAAATGTAAACTCTTCTACATGTTGTACTCTGATAATCTATTTAAATATGTCGTTTGGGTAGAAGGGTGTTACATTAGTGGTATCAGAGCATGGTCAGTAGTCGAGTCATAATGTGATGTTTTCCCTGATGGTCGATTAGTGTAAATGACACTGTCGATATTTAACGGTTGTGGTGGTGTTGTGCAGAGTATGGCTGGAGAAAACGACCGTGTGATTGCTGAGGCTTTGACTGCTATGGCGCAGGCTATGCAGGCGCAGCAGAATCCGCCGGTCGACGAGTTTAAGAATTTGGGAAGGTTTCTGAAGAATAACCCTCCTACATTCAAAGGGCGCTATGATCCAGATGGTGCTCAGATTTGGCTGAAGGAAATTGAGAAGATTTTCCGGGTGATGACGTGTACTGAAGCACAGAAGGTGCAGTTTGGTACGCATATGTTATCTGAAGAGGCTGAAAACTGGTGGGATAACACTCGACAGAGGATTGAAGTACCAGGTGCTGAGATGACTTGGGAAAGGTTCAAGACGGCCTTTCTGGAGAAATATTTTCCTGCTGATGTGCGATGTAAGAAGGAGATGGAATTTCTAGAACTGAAGCAGGGTAACATGTCTGTTGCTGATTACGCTTCGAAGTTTGAGGAGCTGGTGCAGTATTGCCCTCATTATAATGGTGCTGATGCTGAGGAATCCAAGTGTGTCAAGTTTGAGAACGGGTTGCGTCCCGAGATCAAACAAGGCATTGGTTACCAGGAGATTCGTAGGTTCCCTACACTGGTTAATAAGTGCAGGATATTTGATGAAGATAGCAAGGCTAGAACTGCTCATTACAAGAGTCTTAGTGAGAAGAAGAATAAGGATCGTGGTAGTCCTTATGCATCTCCGAATGGTAAAGGTAAGCAGAAAGTGGTAGATGAGAAGAAGCCAAGTGGGGGAGGATCTCCCATAGCTGGTAAATGTTTCAAGTGTGGCGAGCCAGGCCACCGTGCTGATAGCTGTACCAAGAAAGTGCTGAGATGTTTCTGATGCGGTCAGGCTGGTCATAGAGTTACGGAATGTAAGGATGCTGGTCCGACATGTTTTAATTGTGGCGAGAAAGGCCATATCAGTTTGCAGTGCTCGAAACCGAAGAAGGCGGCTACTGCAGCTCATACTACTGGTAGGGTGTTTGCTCTGAGTGGGGCTGAAGCTCCTAAAGAAGACAATCTGATTAAAGGTACTTGCTTGATTAATAATGTTGAATTGCTTGCTATTGTTGACACTGGTGCTACTCATTCGTTTATTTCGTATGAGTGTGCGACCAGGATTGGTGTGATTATGTCGTCCCTAGGCGGAAGTATGGTGATAGATACTCCTGCTAATGGTTCTGTGAAGACTTATGTGGTCTGTCGAGGTTGTCAATTGACGATCTTTGAGAGAGAGTTCGTGGTTGATTTGGTGTGCTTACCCTTGCACCAAATTGATATTATTCTGGGAATGAATTGGCTAGAATTCTATGGCGTGTTTATCAACTGCTATAGGAAGACGGTGCGGTTTTCTGAAGTTGGTGAGAATGATGAGGCAAGATTTCTATCTGCTAGGCAGGTGGTGGATTTTGTGAAAGATGAAGCTCAGATATTCGCTTTATTTGCGTCTCTGCAAGCGAATAAGAAAGTGGTGAGTGAAGATTTGCCTGTTGTCTGTGAATTTCAGGATGTGTTTCCGGAGGATGTAAGTGAATTACCTCCAGAACGTGAAGTCGAGTTTGCCATTGACTTAGTACCAGGTACGAGTCCAGTGTCGATGTCTCCTTATAGGATGTCGGCAACTGAATTAGTTGAATTGAAGAAGCAACTTGAAGAATTGCTTGAGAAGAAGTTCGTGCGTCCAAGTATTTCTCCTTGGGGTGCACCAGTATTGTTAGTGAAGAAGAAAGAAGGTACGATGAGGTTGTGTGTCGATTATCGGCAGTTGAATAAGGTGACTATCAAGAATCGGTATCCAATGCCGAGGATTGATGATTTGATGGACCAGTTGGTTGGAGCTCATGTTTTCAGTAAGATGGATTTGCGGTCGGGTTATCATCAGATCCGAGTGAAGTCAGATGATATTGCGAAGACTGCTTTCCGTACGAGGTATGGTCATTATGAATACACTGTGATGCCGTTCGGTGTGTCTAATGCTCCAGGTGTGTTTATGGAATATATGAATCGTATATTTCATCCGTACCTTGATAATTTTGTTGTGGTGTTCATAGATGATATATTGATATATTCTAAGACGGAAGAAGAGCATGCAGGACATCTGAGAATTGTTTTGCAGGTGTTAAGAGAAAAGAAATTATATGCAAAGTTATCTAAATGTGAGTTCTGGTTGAAGGAAGTGAGTTTCCTTGGCCATGTGATTTCGAGTGGTGGGATTTCTGTTGATCCGGCTAAAGTTGATGCTGTATTACAGTGGGAGACTCCGAAGTCTGCTACTGAGATACGCAGTTTTCTGGGGTTAGCTGGTTATTATCGCAGATTTATTGAGGGCTTCTCTAAGTTGGCATTGCCGTTGACGCAGTTGACTAAGAAGGGTCAAGTGTATGTGTGGGATGCAGCTTGTGAAGCGAGTTTTGTTGAGTTGAAGAGGCGGTTGACCAGTGCTCCAGTGTTGATCTTGCCTAATCCTGGTGAGTCCTTCGTTGTTTATTGTGATGCTTCTTTGATGGGTCTTGGTGGTGTTTTGATGCAGAATGGTAAAGTTGTAGCTTATGCTTCTAGACAGTTGAAAGTTCATGAGAGGAATTATCCTACGCATGATCTAGAACTTGCAGCTGTTGTATTTGTGTTGAAAATGTGGAGGCATTATCTGTATGGTTCCAGATTCGAAGTGTTCAGTGATCACAAGAGTCTGAAGTATCTGTTTGATCAGAAAGAGTTAAATATGAGGCAGAGAAGGTGGTTAGAATTACTGAAGGATTTTGACTTTGAATTGAGTTATCATCCCGGTAAGGCTAATGTAGTTGCAGATGCGCTGAGTAGAAAGTCTCTACATATGTCTATGATGATGGTTCGGGAGCTTGAGTTAATTGAACAGTTCCGTGATATGAGTTTGGGTTGTGAAGTTTCCGCTGATAGTGTAAAGTTGGGTATGCTGAAGTTGACTAGTGGAATTCTGGAAGATATTCGGAATGGTCAGCAAGTTGACGTCGCTCTAGTTGATCATATTACTATGGTTAACCAGGGTAATGGTGGTAATTTTGAGATTGATGAGAATGGCATCCTGCGATTTAAAGGTAGAGTTTGTGTTCCTGAGGTGTCTGAATTGAAAAAGAGTATTCTTGAAGAGGGCCATAGGAGTGGATTGAGTATCCATCCAGGTGCAACTAAAATGTATCAAGATTTGAAGAAGTTGTTTTGGTGGACTGGTATGAAAAGAGATGTTGCTAAGTTTGTGTATGCCTGTTTGACTTGTCAGAAGTCAAAGATTGAACATCAGAAACCGGCAGGTATGATGCAACCTTTGAAGATTCCTGAATGGAAGTGGGATAGCATTTCCATGGATTTTGTGACGGGATTGCCGAGGACGGTGAAAGGTAATGATTCTATTTGGGTGATTATGGATCGATTGACTAAGTCGGCGCATTTCTTGCCGATGAAGATTAATCACTCTTTAGAGAAGTTGGCAGAGTTGTATATTGAGGAGATAGTGAGGCTGCATGGTATTCCATCCAGTATTGTGTCTGATAGAGATCCCAGATTTACTTCTAGATTTTGGGAAAGTTTGCAGAAAGCGTTGGGGACTAAGTTGAGGTTGAGTTCAGCTTATCATCCTCAGACTGATGGTCAGACCGAAAGAACTATCCAATCCTTGGAGGATTTGTTGAGAGCTTGTGTGTTGGAGCAGAGTGGTTCTTGGGATAGTTATTTGCCGTTGGTGGAGTTTACTTATAATAATAGTTTTCATGCTAGTATCGGTATGGCTCCATATGAAGCATTGTATGGTCGGAGGTGTAGAACTCCATTGTGTTGGTATGAATCAGGTGAGAGTGTTGTACTCGGACCTGAGATTGTGCAGCAGACGACTGAAAGGGTTAAGATGATTCAAGAGAAAATGAAGATTTCTCAGAGTCGTCAGAAGAGTTATCATGATAACAGGAGAAAGGCACTTGAGTTCCAAGAGGGAGATCATGTGTTCTTGAGAGTTACTCCGACGACAGGTGTGGGTAGAGCTTTAAAGTCTAAAAAGCTTACTCCGAGGTTTGTGGGTCCGTATCAGATTTTGAAGAGGGTTGGGGAAGTGGCGTATCGGATAGCTTTACCGCCGTCGCTTTCTAATCTGCATGATGTGTTTCATGTATCTCAGTTGAGAAAATATATTGCGGATCCTTCGCATGTTGTTCAGTTGGATGATATCCAGGTGAGGGATAATTTGACCGTTGAGGTGTTGCCAATTCGGATAGATGACCGAGAAGAGAAGACCCTGAGAGGTAAGAAGATTTCTCTAGTGAAAGTTGTTTGGGGAGGTCCAGCTGGTGAGAGCTTGACTTGGGAGCGTGAAGATCAGATGAAGGAGTCGTATCCGGCTCTATTTGCTTGAGGTATGTTTTCGAGGACGAAAACTCTTTTAGTGGGGGAGAGTTGTAACACCCCGATTAAAATAAGAGAATTATTTAATTGAGTTAATATTATTTTATTAATTTAATTAAATAAAGTGAATTATTGGATTATTTTTATTATTACTATAGATGTTATTTATTTTAATAATAATTAAATAAATAAATTAAATGGAATATGAAGAGTGGAAGGGTAAAAGTGGAAATTGGATAAAAGAGGCCAAAGTGAGGACTCAGGTTGTTTCACGTGTTTTGCCTCAGAGTCAGAGAAAGGGGGGAGAAACGCTGAAGAGAAAGAGAAGGAAGAGGAAAAGGCCAAAGATTGCTCAGAGCTTCCTTCAATCCAAAGAGGTAAGGGGTCTGAACCTTATTAAACAATAATATGCTGAAAATGGTGAAATATTGGATGAACGAAATTAGGATTTTAATCGAAGGAATTCGTAGAAATTATATGTAATGATGTTAGGATTTGTGAAATCGAATAGGGGATGATTCGTGTTAGATGATATGAGTGATTTTGTGTGAAATTGGGACTGTGGAAGGATGAATTTGGATAGATCTCGTAGCAGAGAAAGCCATTGCAGATCTGGAAATCTGGTTTCTGGTCATACGCGTATGGCACTAGGCAATACGCGTATGAGATGGCTGGTACGCATATGGCGCTAGGAAATACGCGTATGGATGAGGAAGATGATGTTTTGAACGTGTTTTGGTCTCTGTTGGTACGCGTATGGAAAAGTGATACGCGTAGCATACGCGTATGGACATGGGCAATACGCGTATGGATTTGGGCAGGCGTGGGCAATACGCGTATGAGCATAGGCAATACGCGTATGGGCAGACTGTGGTCTTTCCTGGGCTGTTGTTGTGCAGTTTTGGTTGTTTAGGCTGAGCGAGGTAACTTAGCTGATGCATGGTATATGAGGGATCATTTCCCGTTGCTTTGAGTGGTATAGATATTAGTAGAGTGTGATAATACTGTGTTTGATTATGTGGCATGATGTGATATGCTTTTGTGATAGGATGTGTTAATGATGATGATAACATGACTATATGATGCTGTTGTTGCTATGTTGATTATGATGCATGCTTGGTGTGCATGCATTCATGAAAGGCCGATGCCTAGTGATGAACGGACTGAGTTCCAATGATGTTGTTGACTCCGGGCTTGTTGAGAGGCTTGGTTCCTTGCGGGGAACTCAGATTCTATGGTGATGAATCTGGGAGTGGTGATCCTGTAGTTGGTCACAAAATGGGTATACCGAGTCGTGTTGAGTCATGCATGGGTGTGTGCATTGCATTTGATATGTTGTTTTGTTGATGTTCATGACTATGTTGATTATGATGATTATGATGAGTTGTGTTGGCATATGTGAAATATATTTATGTTTATATTTCTGTCGTTATATTATTATTTAATAATGTAATTCTCACCCCTTCTGCATGTGTTTATGTTCATCTATGATGAGCAATGTGCAGATAAAGAGGAGTAGCTATTGTTGAGGTTTGAAGAATAAGTGTAGAGTTATTCTACAGAGTCGAGTCAAATGCTCTGGTCATGTGACACCGGGGTTATGGGATTCGATAGATAATTGGTTATTATTTACGTTGTTTATGATGACTAATATGTTGAGATGCTGTGTTGAGATACTGTTGAAACATTATTATAAATTGTTATATGATGAATGATAATATTTGTGTTGTTGTCCGCTGCGAAGTTTTAATAAAATAAATATATGTTTTATGTTGTGATGCGATAAGTGTTATGTTGTAAGAAATGTAAACTCTTCTACATGTTGTACTCTGATAATCTATTTAAATATGTCGTTTGGGTAGAAGGGTGTTACATTAGTGGTATCAGAGCATGGTCAGTAGTCGAGTCATAATGTGATGTTTTCCCTGATGGTCGATTAGTGTAAATGACACTGTCGATATTTAACGGTTGTGGTGGTGTTGTGCAGAGTATGGCTGGAGAAAACGACCGTGTGATTGCTGAGGCTTTGACTGCTATGGCGCAGGCTATGCAGGCGCAGCAGAATCCGCCGGTCGACGAGTTTAAGAATTTGGGAAGGTTTCTGAAGAATAACCCTCCTACATTCAAAGGGCGCTATGATCCAGATGGTGCTCAGATTTGGCTGAAGGAAATTGAGAAGATTTTCCGGGTGATGACGTGTACTGAAGCACAGAAGGTGCAGTTTGGTACGCATATGTTATCTGAAGAGGCTGAAAACTGGTGGGATAACACTCGACAGAGGATTGAAGTACCAGGTGCTGAGATGACTTGGGAAAGGTTCAAGACGGCCTTTCTGGAGAAATATTTTCCTGCTGATGTGCGATGTAAGAAGGAGATGGAATTTCTAGAACTGAAGCAGGGTAACATGTCTGTTGCTGATTACGCTTCGAAGTTTGAGGAGCTGGTGCAGTATTGCCCTCATTATAATGGTGCTGATGCTGAGGAATCCAAGTGTGTCAAGTTTGAGAACGGGTTGCGTCCCGAGATCAAACAAGGCATTGGTTACCAGGAGATTCGTAGGTTCCCTACACTGGTTAATAAGTGCAGGATATTTGATGAAGATAGCAAGGCTAGAACTGCTCATTACAAGAGTCTTAGTGAGAAGAAGAATAAGGATCGTGGTAGTCCTTATGCATCTCCGAATGGTAAAGGTAAGCAGAAAGTGGTAGATGAGAAGAAGTCAAGTGGGGGAGGATCTCCCATAGCTGGTAAATGTTTCAAGTGTGGCGAGCCAGGCCACCGTGCTGATAGCTGTACCAAGAAAGTGCTGAGATGTTTCCGATGCGGTCAGGCTGGTCATAGAGTTACGGAATGTAAGGATGCTGGTCCGACATGTTTTAATTGTGGCGAGAAAGGCCATATCAGTTTGCAGTGCTCGAAACCGAAGAAGGCGGCTACTGCAGCTCATACTACTGGTAGGGTGTTTGCTCTGAGTGGGGCTGAAGCTCCTAAAGAAGACAATCTGATTAAAGGTACTTGCTTGATTAATAATGTTGAATTGCTTGCTATTGTTGACACTGGTGCTACTCATTCGTTTATTTCGTATGAGTGTGCGACCAGGATTGGTGTGATTATGTCGTCCCTAGGCGGAAGTATGGTGATAGATACTCCTGCTAATGGTTCTGTGAAGACTTCGGTGGTCTGTCGAGGTTGTCAATTGACGATCTTTGAGAGAGAGTTCGTGGTTGATTTGGTGTGCTTACCCTTGCACCAAATTGATATTATTCTGGGAATGAATTGGCTAGAATTCTATGGCGTGTTTATCAACTGCTATAGGAAGACGGTGCGGTTTTCTGAAGTTGGTGAGAATGATGAGGCAAGATTTCTATCTGCTAGGCAGGTGGTGGATTTTGTGAAAGATGAAGCTCAGATATTCGCTTTATTTGCGTCTCTGCAAGCGAATAAGAAAGTGGTGAGTGAAGATTTGCCTGTTGTCTGTGAATTTCAGGATGTGTTTCCGGAGGATGTAAGTGAATTACCTCCAGAACGTGAAGTCGAGTTTGCCATTGACTTAGTACCAGGTACGAGTCCAGTGTCGATGTCTCCTTATAGGATGTCGGCAACTGAATTAGTTGAATTGAAGAAGCAACTTGAAGAATTGCTTGAGAAGAAGTTTGTGCGTCCAAGTGTTTCTCCTTGGGGTGCACCAGTATTGTTAGTGAAGAAGAAAGAAGGTACGATGAGGTTGTGTGTCGATTATCGGCAGTTGAATAAGGTGACTATCAAGAATCGGTATCCAATGCCGAGGATTGATGATTTGATGGACCAGTTGGTTGGAGCTCATGTTTTCAGTAAGATGGATTTGCGGTCGGGTTATCATCAGATCCGAGTGAAGTCAGATGATATTGTGAAGACTGCTTTCCGTACGAGGTATGGTCATTATGAATACACTGTGATGCCGTTCGGTGTGTCTAATGCTCCAGGTGTGTTTATGGAATATATGAATCGTATATTTCATCCGTACCTTGATAATTTTGTTGTGGTGTTCATAGATGATATATTGATATATTCTAAGACGGAAGAAGAGCATGCAGGACATCTGAGAATTGTTTTGCAGGTGTTAAGAGAAAAGAAATTATATGCAAAGTTATCTAAATGTGAGTTCTGGTTGAAGGAAGTGAGTTTCCTTGGCCATGTGATTTCGAGTGGTGGGATTTCTGTTGATCCGGCTAAAGTTGATGCTGTATTACAGTGGGAGACTCCGAAGTCTGCTACTGAGATACGCAGTTTTCTGGGGTTAGCTGGTTATTATCGCAGATTTATTGAGGGCTTCTCTAAGTTGGCATTGCCGTTGACGCAGTTGACTAAGAAGGGTCAAGTGTATGTGTGGGATGCAACTTATGAAGCGAGTTTTGTTGAGTTGAAGAGGCGGTTGACCAGTGCTCCAGTGTTGATCTTGCCTAATCCTGGTGAGTCCTTCGTTGTTTATTGTGATGCTTCTTTGATGGGTCTTGGTGGTGTTTTGATGCAGAATGGTAAAGTTGTAGCTTATGCTTCTAGACAGTTGAAAGTTCATGAGAGGAATTATCCTACGCATGATCTAGAACTTGCAGCTGTTGTATTTGTGTTGAAAATGTGGAGGCATTATCTGTATGGTTCCAGTTTCGAAGTGTTCAGTGATCACAAGAGTCTGAAGTATCTGTTTGATCAGAAAGAGTTAAATATGAGGCAGAGAAGGTGGTTAGAATTACTGAAGGATTTTGACTTTGAATTGAGTTATCATCCCGGTAAGGCTAATGTAGTTGCAGATGCGCTGAGTAGAAAGTCTCTACATATGTCTATGATGATGGTTCGGGAGCTTGAGTTAATTGAACAGTTCCGTGATATGAGTTTGGGTTGTGAAGTTTCCGCTGATAGTGTAAAGTTGGGTATGCTGAAGTTGACTAGTGGAATTCTGGAAGATATTCGGAATGGTCAGCAAGTTGACGTCGCTCTAGTTGATCATATTACTATGGTTAACCAGGGTAATGGTGGTAATTTTGAGATTGATGAGAATGGCATCCTGCGATTTAAAGGTAGAGTTTGTGTTCCTGAGGTGTCTGAATTGAAAAAGAGTATTCTTGAAGAGGGCCATAGGAGTGGATTGAGTATCCATCCAGGTGCAACTAAAATGTATCAAGATTTGAAGAAGTTGTTTTGGTGGACTGGTATGAAAAGAGATGTTGCTAAGTTTGTGTATGCCTGTTTAACTTGTCAGAAGTCAAAGATTGAACATCAGAAACCGGCAGGTATGATGCAACCTTTGAAGATTCCTGAATGGAAGTGGGATAGCATTTCCATGGATTTTGTGACGGGATTGCCGAGGACGGTGAAAGGTAATGATTCTATTTGGGTGATTGTGGATCGATTGACTAAGTCGGCGCATTTCTTGCCGATGAAGATTAAACACTCTTTAGAGAAGTTGGCAGAGTTGTATATTGAGGAGATAGTGAGGCTGCATGGTATTCCATCCAGTATTGTGTCTGATAGAGATCCCAGATTTACTTCTAGATTTTGGGAAAGTTTGCAGAAAGCGTTGGGGACTAAGTTGAGGTTGAGTTCAGCTTATCATCCTCAGACTGATGGTCAGACCGAAAGAACTATCCAATCCTTGGAGGATTTGTTGAGAGCTTGTGTGTTGGAGCAGAGTGGTTCTTGGGATAGTTATTTGCCGTTGGTGGAGTTTACTTATAATAATAGTTTTCATGCTAGTATCGGTATGGCTCCATATGAAGCATTGTATGGTCGGAGGTGTAGAACTCCATTGTGTTGGTATGAATCAGGTGAGAGTGTTGTACTCGGACCTGAGATTGTGCAGCAGACGACTGAAAGGGTTAAGATGATTCAAGAGAAAATGAAGATTTCTCAGAGTCGTCAGAAGAGTTATCATGATAACAGGAGAAAGGCACTTGAGTTCCAAGAGGGAGATCATGTGTTCTTGAGAGTTACTCCGACGACAGGTGTGGGTAGAGCTTTAAAGTCTAAAAAGCTTACTCCGAGGTTTGTGGGTCCGTATCAGATTTTGAAGAGGGTTGGGGAAGTGGCGTATCGGATAGCTTTACCGCCGTCGCTTTCTAATCTGCATGATGTGTTTCATGTATCTCAGTTGAGAAAATATATTGCGGATCCTTCGCATGTTGTTCAGTTGGATGATATCCAGGTGAGGGATAATTTGACCGTTGAGGTGTTGCCAATTCGGATAGATGACCGAGAAGAGAAGACCCTGAGAGGTAAGAAGATTTCTCTAGTGAAAGTTGTTTGGGGAGGTCCAGCTGGTGAGAGCTTGACTTGGGAGCGTGAAGATCAGATGAAGGAGTCGTATCCGGCTCTATTTGCTTGAGGTATGTTTTCGAGGACGAAAACTCTTTTAGTGGGGGAGAGTTGTAACACCCCGATTAAAATAAGAGAATTATTTAATTGAGTTAATATTATTTTATTAATTTAATTAAATAAAGTGAATTATTGGATTATTTTTATTATTACTATAGATGTTATTTATTTTAATAATAATTAAATAAATAAATTAAATGGAATATGAAGAGTGGAAGGGTAAAAGTGGAAATTGGATAAAAGAGGCCAAAGTGAGGACTCAGGTTGTTTCACGTGTTTTGCCTCAGAGTCAGAGAAAGGGGGGAGAAACGCTGAAGAGAAAGAGAAGGAAGAGGAAAAGGCCAAAGATTGCTCAGAGCTTCCTTCAATCCAAAGAGGTAAGGGGTCTGAACCTTATTAAACAATAATATGCTGAAAATGGTGAAATATTGGATGAACGAAATTAGGATTTTAATCGAAGGAATTCGTAGAAATTATATGTAATGATGTTAGGATTTGTGAAATCGAATAGGGGATGATTCGTGTTAGATGATATGAGTGATTTTGTGTGAAATTGGGACTGTGGAAGGATGAATTTGGATAGATCTCGTAGCAGAGAAAGCCATTGCAGATCTGGAAATCTGGTTTCTGGTCATACGCGTATGGCACTAGGCAATACGCGTATGAGATGGCTGGTACGCGTATGGCGCTAGGCAATACGCGTATGGATGAGGAAGATGATGTTTTGAACGTGTTTTGGTCTCTGTTGGTACGCGTATGGAAAAGTGATACGCGTAGCATACGCGTATGGACATGGGCAATACGCGTATGGATTTGGGCAGGCGTGGGCAATACGCGTATGAGCATAGGCAATACGCGTATGGGCAGACTGTGGTCTTTCCTGGGCTGTTGTTGTGCAGTTTTGGTTGTTTAGGCTGAGCGAGGTAACTTAGCTGATGCATGGTATATGAGGGATCATTTCCCGTTGCTTTGAGTGGTATAGATATTAGTAGAGTGTGATAATACTGTGTTTGATTATGTGGCATGATGTGATATGCTTTTGTGATAGGATGTGTTAATGATGATGATAACATGACTATATGATGCTGTTGTTGCTATGTTGATTATGATGCATGCTTGGTGTGCATGCATTCATGAAAGGCCGATGCCTAGTGATGAACGGACTGAGTTCCAATGATGTTGTTGACTCCGGGCTTGTTGAGAGGCTTGGTTCCTTGCGGGGAACTCAGATTCTATGGTGATGAATCTGGGAGTGGTGATCCTGTAGTTGGTCACAAAATGGGTATACCGAGTCGTGTTGAGTCATGCATGGGTGTGTGCATTGCATTTGATATGTTGTTTTGTTGATGTTCATGACTATGTTGATTATGATGATTATGATGAGTTGTGTTGGCATATGTGAAATATATTTATGTTTATATTTCTGTCGTTATATTATTATTTAATAATGTAATTCTCACCCCTTCTGCATGTGTTTATGTTCATCTATGATGAGCAATGTGCAGATAAAGAGGAGTAGCTATTGTTGAGGTTTGAAGAATAAGTGTAGAGTTATTCTACAGAGTCGAGTCAAATGCTCTGGTCATGTGACACCGGGGTTATGGGATTCGATAGATAATTGGTTATTATTTACGTTGTTTATGATGACTAATATGTTGAGATGCTGTGTTGAGATACTGTTGAAACATTATTATGAATTGTTATATGATGAATGATAATATTTGTGTTGTTGTCCGCTGCGAAGTTTTAATAAAATAAATATATGTTTTATGTTGTGATGCGATAAGTGTTATGTTGTAAGAAATGTAAACTCTTCTACATGTTGTACTCTGATAATCTATTTAAATATGTCGTTTGGGTAGAAGGGTGTTACATCTACCCTCATTTTTTGTTTTATGTGGGTCACTGTTACCATATGTATCTATCATTCCCCACATATCTTTGTTTCATTTTGCATTCATCATAAAGCATCATGTTATGGTTTATCTTATGCCTGATCATAGCCCCAGCAAATCAAAAACAAAAAGAGTCATTCTTACATTCATAGCATCCCATATCATTTACATTTTAGGATCGAAATTCGGTCTTCTTAGTATTTAATTTTCTCCCACTATGATCATATGAAGAGTGTTATGCTTCATATTTTCTAGTTGAAGATACTTACATAGGGGCAACTGTCACACCCTGATTTTGACCCTGAATCGCCATTTCAATACATTCATCATAGTTGTTGCATACATGCATAGCATATCATGCATTCCGTACTACATAGTGCTTAAAATATCAGTCGAAATGAATTTTCAGATCTACAGGTAAACCGGTTGAACCAGTTTTCAAATATATGTCAAAACAGCGGGCGAAAAATATTTCTAAATCAAACTTGCAGACATCAGTTTTATTAATCTATGTTTTCATGTAGTTTAATGTGATGTGCTCGATTTATTTTTCGATCACATTTTGATCTGTCTGAGCGTGCGGCGCATAGGGTATAGACTTTGAATCTCATTTTGAAAGAAAAAAAAAAGAATGTCTGAACTAGTTTTTTTTTCTTCTCTCATTTTGCAAACCTAAAACTCTTTCTCAAATTCTTCTTCAAAAATCTCATGTCTATTGTTCACGATATTCAATCTCATGTTGTTATTATATGAACAAAAATATCACAACCATTAACCTTATATTCATACACCATACTATTCTCCCATTTTAGTTCATGAGAATGATTCACACATTAACCTCATAGACCACAATCTCCCATCTCACATTTTACAGAAACAACTTAAAAAAAACTATCTTCATAACCCCTCATTCTCACCTTCAACTAACCACTTAAACCACCATAGACCACATGATGTACTCTCCAAAACCATCCAACAGTTTCAGCCAAACAGCACCTCATAAAATGCAGATTCATGCTGCACCTCGATACCCTCTTTTCACCACACAAAAATGAACTTCCTTATGTTGGTGCAAAGGTAGAATAAAAGATGAATATTCTATTAAGAGAATGACGGCTACAAAAAGGATTAAAAGTTACAATGATTGACACCCTATTTATAAGCCTCTAACAAACTTAAATATGAATCAAATCTAATATTTAAATCTAATATCTAACAAACTTAAATATGAATCAAATCTAATATTTAAATCTAATATCTAACAAATATGAATTAAATCTAATAATTAAATCTAATACCATCCCTTAATTCATATTCCATCAAAACTTGTAACACCAATTCCATCCCTTAATCTGAGAAATTGATCAGTCTTGATAGCTTTCGTCAGAACATCTGCCAACTGCTTCTGAGTGCTGCAGTGTACAACTTCTAACACTCCCCTCTGAACTTGATGTCTCAGAAAATGATACTTGGTCTCAATGTGCTTGCTTCTCCCATGCAACACTGGGTTTCTGGCAAGATTGATTGCAGACTTGTTGTCAATCATCAGCTTCAGAGGTTTGTTTACTTTAATCTTCAGATCCTGCAATAGATTCAGAATCCACACAGCTTGGCATGCAGTAACAACACCTGCAATATATTCAGCTTCACAAGTTGACAACGCCACAACAGGTTGCTTCTTGGAACACCAAGAAATGGGACCTCCCAGAAATTTGAATAAGTACCCAGACGTACTTCTTCTGTCAACTCTGTCTCCACACCAATCAGAATCTGAATAACTCAGAAGTTCTGACTCATCCTTTCTTCCAGAAGGAAATAATACTCCATACTTCAGAGTTCCCTTGATATACCTCAGAGTCCTGATTGCAGCTTGGTAGTGGGACCACTTAGGTTTACTCATGAACCTACTAACCATCCCAACTGAATAGCAAATATCAGGTCTGGTATTGCACAAATACCTCAGAGAACCAACTAACTGTTTGAAGGTTGTAGCGTCCACATCCTTTCCATCAGAGTCAGAATCCAGCTTCTGATTTGTATCAGAATGTGTGACAGCAATCTTACAATTCTCTAATTCAAATCTCTTCAGAAGTTCTAATTCATACTTGAGCTGATGCAAAATAATACCTTTCTCAGAGTATCTGAATTCCATCCCTAGAAAGTATGTCATTTTGCCTAGATCAGTCATTTCGAATTCATTCATCAGAACTTTCTTGAACTTGGCTATCTCCTGTTCAGAACTTCTAGTCAGCAGTATATCATCAACATATAAACATACCAGAGTCATATTTCCTTCAGAAGTATGCTGAACATAGACACCGTACTCCATCTCACATTTCTGAAAGCCTTGCCTCTTGAAAAATGAATCAATCTTCAGATTCCAAGCTCTGGGCGCTTGTTTCAATCCATATAGAGCTTTGTATAATCTGTACACCATCCCTTCCTGATTCTTTTTTACAAATCCAGGAGGTTGTGACACGTAAACTTCTTCTTCTAATGGACCGTTCAGAAATGCAGATTTTACATCTAAATGCATCAGAGGCCAATTCCTGTTAGCAGCTATTGCAATCACCATTCTGATTGTTTCATGTCTTGCTACAGGTGCAAACACTTCAGAGTAATCCAGCCCAGGTTTCTGTAGAAATCCTCTGGCTACCAACCTTGCTTTATGTTTGCCAATTGAACCATCTGGCTTTAACTTCTGTTTGAAAACCCATCTGACGCTGATGGCTTTCTTGTCTTTTGGAAGTTCTGTCAGCTTCCAAGTCTTGTTTCTCTCTATAGCATCAAGTTCTTCTTTCATGGCCTTCAACCAGAGCTTCTGCTTAAGAGCCTCTTCTGTACTTATGGGTTCAGAGTCTACTAACATGGCACACTGTATAACTTCTCCTTCAGAGTCTACTTCAGTGTCTTGCAGCATGTCAAATTCTGCATATCTTCTGGGGATGTTTCTGACTCTTTGTGGTCTCTGAACTTGTTCAGAGTCTTCAACTTCAGAGTTTCTACCTTCAGATGGTTGACTTCCTCCAGAGCTTTGACCATCTGAAGGTTCTGGCATATTTCCAAAGTCTGAATTGCCACCAGAATCTGGATTACCATCAGAGTCTGGGTCATCAGAGTCTGGATCATCAGAGTCTGAAACATCAGATTCTGGATCACTATCAGAGTCAGAATCAACGTCAGAGTTTACTCCAACCTCAGAAATTCTGAACTCTGACCTTTCTTCAGAAGTTCTAACATCAGAATCAGATTGAGACTTATCCCAATTCCAAACTTCTGATTCCTTCACAATCACATCTCTGTTGAATTCAATTTTATTGGTTTCTGGACAATAGAGTTTGTATGCACCTGTACTGTGGTACCCTATCAGAATCATCACTTTGCTTCTATCATCCAGCTTCTGTCTTCTGGCTTCTGGAACATGTTTATAGCAAACAGAACCAAACACCTTCAGATGACTAACACTTTGCTTATCTCCAGTCCACTTCTGTATTGGAACTATTTCCTTCAACTTCTTCGTAGGACATCGGTTGAGTACATACGTTGCAGTGGCAACAGCTTCTCCCCAGAGCTTCTGAGGAAGCTTCTTCTCCTTTAGCATGCTTCTCACCATATCAAGTAAAGTGCGGTTTCTTCTTTCAGCAAGACCATTGTGTTGAGGGGTATAAGGAGCAGTAACCTCATGCTCAATTCCATTCTCCTCACAGAACTTCTGGAACTCTTTGGAGTTATACTCACCTCCACCGTCAGTTCTAAGAATCTTCAACTTCTGACCACTCTGATTCTCAGCCTTCATTCTGAACTTCTTGAATTCATCAAACACCTCGTGTTTAAACTTAATAAGGGATACCCATGTCATTCTTGTGAATTCATCAACAAATAACACAAAGTATTTATTCCCTCCAGTCGATGCTACTGGAAATGGACCACACACATCAGAATGTACAACTCCCAAGGCATGTTTTGCTCTTGGAGCAGTTTCTGACGCAAATGGCAATCGTGGTTGTTTTCCTTCCATGCAAACTTTGCATGACTTTTCAGGCTTCTTAATTGCAGGAATTCCATGTACCAACTTCTTTGAATTCAGATGTTTTAAGCTTCTGAAATTCAAATGACCAAATCTTCTGTGCCACAGCTCACTCTCCTTCTCAGCACTTGTTGCACTAAGACATTCTGAGTCTGCAGTTCTGACATTCACCTTGAATGTTCTATTCCTTCCCTGTTCTGACTCCATAATCAACTTCTGATTGCAGTCATACAGCTTCAAAAGATTGTCCTTCATGGTAACTGAAAAACCTTTCTCAATTAATTGTCCCACACTCATCAGATTGCTTCTGATGCCAGGTACATACCACACGTTCTGAATCAATGCTGTTTTCCCATTGTTCAGAGTCACTCTGACATTTCCCATACCTTCTGCATTAAGATATTTGTCATCAGCACATCTGATCTTTGTCCTCTTTTCAGAGTCAAAGTCAACCAGCCATTTCTTGTTTCCAGTAAGATGATTTGAACAGCCAGTGTCCATATACCACCAGTCTATCAGATCCATATCACCAGATTCAGAGGTCATTAATAGCACAGATTCGTCATCAGAACTTCTGGCTATATTTGCTTCTTCTGATTTTCTCTCCTTGTTTGACCAACAGTCTCTAGCAAAGTGACCAAACTTCTTACAGCAGTAACATTGGATTTTCTTCTTGTCATACTTCTCTTTTCCCTTCTGAGCATTCTTTTGTCTATCAGAGGTTGAGCTTTCTGACTTCTGACCACCATCAGATCTTCTCCTGGCTTCTGACTGCTTCTGATACCTCCTATCAGAAGTTGCTTTCAGAGCCTGCTGCTCTACTTCCCTTTCAGAAGTTCTCTCAGTCAAACGCAACTCTTGCGCTTCTAGGCTGCTCTGCAGCTCTTCAATTCTCATGGTGCTCAGATCTTTGGAATGTTCTATTGCTACCACGATGTAATCAAATTGAGAGGTAAGGGATCTCAATACCTTCTCCATGATTGTTTCTTCAGAAAGAGTTTCTCCACACGCTTTCATCTCATTAGTGATCAGAATCACTCTGGAGATGTATTCAGAAACTTTCTCATTATTCTTCATGTTGAGATTCTCGTATTGCTTTCTCAAGGACTGAAGCTTCACCTTCTTCACTGATGCGTCACCACCATAACATCTAACCAGTGTGTCCCACGCAGCCTTTGCTGTCGTTGAATCTGCAATCTTCTCAAACACATTTACATCAACACATTGATGAATGAAGAACAATGCTTTCTGATCCTTCTTCCTTACTTCCTTCTGCGCGTTTTTCTGTTCATCCGTCGCATCTGCTGCTACCGGAACATAACCATCAGTGACAAGATCTAGGACATCTTGAGCACCGAACAGTACACGCATTTGGATCATCCAACGATTCCAGTTTTTACCGTCAAATACTGGAAGTTTGGTGTTCATGTTGCCGTTTCCGTTCATCTTTCTACCTTGCACAGTACACTCAGATTTCTCACACAGTGTTTCCCAACCCACAGAATTAAAATTCTGATCAGATTTTGTTCAAGATTCAACACGAATCTAAGAATCAAAATCAAACACACAAGACCTCACGTTCACTCGTGTTTCCCGTGTTTCCCAATGAATCCGAACCGGAGCTCTAGATACCAATTGTTGGTGCAAAGGTAGAATAAAAGATGAATATTCTATTAAGAGAATGACGGCTACAAAAAGGATTAAAAGTTACAATGATTGACACCCTATTTATAAGCCTCTAACAAACTTAAATATGAATCAAATCTAATATTTAAATCTAATATCTAACAAACTTAAATATGAATCAAATCTAATATTTAAATCTAATATCTAACAAATATGAATTAAATCTAATAATTAAATCTAATACCATCCCTTAATTCATATTCCATCAAAACTTGTAACACCAATTCCTTACGCCCTACTGTTCACACAGATTCCCTCCAAACCCGCGTAACAACCCTAAACCACCACCGGCGCTGCACCCGTTTTCTTCCCTCCATAAAGCCGTCCATTTCCAATCCATGACGATATTAAGATGCTCGCATAATGATCAAAAGTATGATAAAATAGAATTGTTTGTGTTATTATCCATTCAGATGGGTGTACC
The DNA here is from genome assembly GCF_024323335.1 of Lathyrus oleraceus. Taxonomy (NCBI): domain Eukaryota; kingdom Viridiplantae; phylum Streptophyta; class Magnoliopsida; order Fabales; family Fabaceae; genus Lathyrus; species Lathyrus oleraceus. The sequence continues at coordinate 84,826,497 of NC_066581.1, forward strand.
AATACTTTTGGCTATGACAAATATAATTTTGAGAGTCAATACTCGTGTTAATCTAAATATATGAATCCACACTTGAGAGTTGGTTTTGTATTACACATACAGATTGAAAACCTTGCTCCCATAATGAACCGATTTCATCCTATTAAAGTCTTCCACACATGAAAATGATAACTCATAGAATCATTTACCAAGTAAAGAGATTCCCATATTTCCAATAGACTTACATTGATTCATAAATTTACCATAAATCTTTTCCACCTTCCACGGTTTAGTTCCTTTTGGACATATCATACGACCGTGCATATTATTTTTATGTTGTTCAAAGCCAACAATATATTCTCCCTCAAGAATAACAATTGGTATTAGATCAACTCTAATTTTAGATTAGGCAAATGGCTCATTCGAATGACACCTCCCCATTGATTTAGGGCTTCTACAAATGTATGCTTGTTGTTAAGTAATGACTAGGTTGAATATCATAAGCATGAAATTATTTGTGTTGAGAATAATAATTAGGTGGATCTAGACAAGACCAAGGTAGGGCCCCATGCCCCATGACAGCCATGGCGGTGGTAGAGGAGATTGTTGCCTCAACCATAGTGCAACGTGATATATCTCTACTTAAACCTTGTTTCGACTATCAAAACGGTGAAAATTATTAAATTGATTTCAAGGGTCACAAAATTCAACTATATTATTTCATTCTATTCATAATTTTTAAAAAAATAAATGGTTATGTACTTTTTTTTTAAAATGGAATAGACTCGTCTATTGAAACAACAACTTAGAAATTGACTTGTTATAATAACCCACGAGGAAACCATGCAGAATATAACAATGCGGTTAGTTGAAACAAAACTATCAAAAATTACAATATGACAAGTGTTAATGAAAATAAGTTTTCAAAAGATAACAAGAACGATTTTAAAGAGTCTTTTATATTTTACAATTATAGTTTTCTTCTAGAACTACAAAAGGACTTAACAAATTGATCAATGTCATCTTAATTAATGGGTTTGAGATGAAAGTCTGAAATGATCAATTTGTTTACCGTAAAAATTGGTAAACAATAGTTGATTTTCTAGATTGATCGTAGGACATGTGCTAATTGTTTTAAAGTAAATTCTAATAAAGATGAACACTCCAACAATGTCTGTGATACTGATGATTAAAATTCAGACAGTAAAAGACTAACATTTAAAGAGAAAAATTGTAAAAGAATTGATGATAACCAAATAGCAAAGGCAAATGTTTGAAATAAAGAAGTACTAAGACTGTTTGAAATAAAGAAGTAAAGGTAAATTGTATTGTTTCAAAATAACTTACAATGGTGTAAACAAACGTACATTTCTGAAATTACGGTTCCTCTTCACACGGGTACTTGGTAAATTTGACAGACTTTGTACACACTTTGACACACCCTAATTCTAACACTAAGACCCTCTATTTATACTAAATAGAAATAACCATTTCTAACGGCCCTTCAATCACGTCGAGACACATGACGCTCTGCATGGATGCAACTACCCATTATGCTCCACGAGTACCTTCAATAGTTTCAGATAAGAGAAAAATTCCCTCCATTATTTGAATTTTGAATCTCCAATTGAAACCATCTTCAAACTTTTAAAGAAACAATTCTAAGTCCTAACTGCACGCTAGCCCTTGTCACCTAGGGACTTTCGACTGGATCTCCCTAATACCACATTTGATTGAAATATCTTCACCTGGTCCAAACATCTTCCCTTTGATAATTCTAAAGTGGACATCAAAATTATGAACTAATAGTATTTTTTAAATAAATGGAATAAACTCCTATTGTCGCAATAACTTGGAAATTACTTGTTATGATAACCCACATGAAAACAATGATGGATATAACAATGCGGTTAGTAGAAACAAACTATAAAAAAAAGTACAATAGGACAAGTGTGAATGAAAAGAAGTGTTTTTAAAAAATAACAACGGCGATTCTAGTGTTAATGAAAAGAAGTGTTTTTAAAAAATAACAAGAGCGATTCTAAAGAGTCTTTTATATTTCATAATTATTGTTTTCTTCTAGACCTACAAAAGAACAAAACAAACTGAACAATGGCATCCTAATTAATAGGTTTGATGTGAAAGTCTGAAATGGCGTATTTCTTTCAGTTAGGAACAAATAACACATGCTAATATGTTTGCAAAACACCGATTTTCAGCTTGTTAACATTTCTAATAAGAAGGACAGACAACACGCACAAAACATAGTCTCCCATTGTTAATCAAAACACATTTTCATACTTAAACAGAAACTGTTAAAGACAGGAAATCATCCAAAATTCATCTACATGTCTATGATGTCTAACTCCCACATCCAAATTCAGAAAAAAAATCAACTTCTTTGACACCATTTGCTTTCAACAAGTCTCTTTCATAATAAAGATTTTCCTCAGCAGCAACCAACTTGGCCGTTAGCCTTTCTGTTTCCAGCTTTAGAACTACAACACTCTCTTTCAGTTTTTCAACTTCCATAGCTTTCTCCAAAACACTTCTCATTCCCAATGCAGCTTGAACATAGGGCTCTAGCCAAGTAAGATCAAATTTAAACTTGGCAAGTCTATCCCATAAAAGTTGAAATTCCTTGCAAGTTTTCATATCCATGTCACTCACTTCTCTTGTCTTAAGAAAATAAATAACTCTCCCCAATGCAGCAAACATAAACTCTGTATCAGGATCTTTAGTAGGTTCAAGGCAAACAGATGAAAGAGAGTCTAAATTTGGGCATTGATCTTCCACTTTAAAAGGTTCAGTTTGACTTTCAAATGTTAAATGAACTGATCCATGGACTTTTTTCTCATATGCTGACTTACAAACAAAAATTTTTACACTAACAATACAGGCATCATTCACTGTTAGAAAATTCGGTAAAATTAAATGGATCCAGGACTGAATCGTGATTGAGAATCACTTTCCTTAAAAGTATTTCAAGCACTCTTTTATTATGTCTTAGAGTTGGAAAATGCAAGAACACTCAGGATAATGTCAGCCTTATTTCGAGTCTGCACAAGACAAGTGAAGAACCCGAAATGCAAGGAAGGTTTTCTGGAATTTGGAAGAGAAATTCGTTTTTAGTTCTTATGTTTATTTTTCTGAATAGAATCATATATTTATAGGAGATATGGATGTTGTTTCAAAAGTTTGCAACCTTTGATGAAACAACACCATTTCACCATAAAACACAATGTTTCATATATGACACTATTTCATGAAAAGATATGAAAATTGAATTCAAAATTCAAACAAAACAATAACTAAAAAATTGAATTCAAAGCATTAAATGCTATTTAACTCTTTTGTCATTTTGGAACTAATATTGCAAAACAATTTCCAACAATCCCCCACTAGTTCTAATAATGACAAAAATCATTCCAGATAGTGAAATATAAAAAGTGTTAATACAGTTAGGTATCTTTCGATTTTAAACTTAACCTTAGTGAGGATAACGCAAAGTTTAATCGGAATATTTGGTAGCAAAGCTTTTAAACCATTAATCCATGGGATCAGACCGGCGTTACCTTACACACACTCTTTAAAGGTTCTTCCTTTACATATCTCGCTTAGCACTTATTTATGGCCATATGCTATCCTTTTCATGAATTTTTCATGAGAGAAACTCCAACTCTCACTTTGAGACGGCACCATCTCAAAATTCACATAGGTGAGGTTCATATAGCATCCTTTCCAATAGATACTCTTCTTCGTTAATGAACTTCATTAAGAGGTTTTGGAAACCTCAACCCTCAATTCAACACAGTCAACCTTATTTCCCAAATTCTTGACTTACATCCAATTCAACGACTTGTTGTTACCCATTGAATCTTGAAGTTAATGTTTTGTTAACATAAGATTGGGTTGTTGCCGTTGTCGGAACTTTTATTTAAGGAGTTTCAACCCCATTCCTCTCGAGGTTGTTCGTACTAAGTCTCTGGCCAGTGGCTTAGTAAACGGATCTGCTAAGTTATAGCATGTTCGTATGTAGGTGAGTGAAATGATTCCATCCTTAATCAATTTTCTTACGAACGAATGTCTAAGTCCTATATGTCTAGACTTTTCATTATACACTTCGCTGAATGCTCTTGCTAATGTGGCTTGGCTATCGCAATGTATCATCACTTTTGAGACATTGTCTTTAGCCAATGGAACTTCCAACAGAAGATCCCTCAACCATTCCGCTTCTTGACCGGCGGAAGCGAGAGCCACGAACTCTGATTCCATGGTCGAAAGTGTAATGCATGTTTGTTTCTTGCTCTTCCAAGAAATTGCTCCACCAGCAAGTGTAAATATCCATCCAGTTGTAGATTTATGGTCTCCAATATTAGATATCCAACTCGCATCAGTGTATCCTTCTAATATGGCAGGGAACCTTCCATAGTGAAGACCAAGGTCCTTGGTTTTCAGTAGATAGCCAAAAATCCTTGTAATTGTCTTCCAATGTTCATTACTTGGATTACTAGTAAATCGACTCATTTTACTGACTGCAAATGATATGTCGGGTCTGGTACATTGCATTAGGTACATTGGACACCCTATTGCACTTGCATATTCCAATTGAGCCACTGATCTTCCATTATTCTTTTGAAGTTTGTTGGCATGATCAAATGGAGTGGTTACTTCCTTAAAGTTTAGATGTTTAAACTTATCAAGCATTTTTCTCAATATAGTGGGTTTGACTAAGTTCATAACCCCCACTATTTCACTTTACTTTAATCCCCAAAAATGTGTCAACTAGTCCAAGACCATTCATCTTGAATATGAAAGTTTGAAACCTCTTTGTTTCTAAAATTCCATTCATCTTGTTACTAATGATCAATCATATAATCAATATGAATACGAGTGAATATCACAATATTCTCACACAACTTTGTGTACAAACACTTGTAACAAGAATTAGATGAATAATATTTTTAGATAATCATGCATGATGATATAAGAAGGTTTTTAGATGAAGTGAGAAATGAAATTATGAGCAATTTAAATTAGTATAAATTTCAACGAGTACCTTAGTTATGTTCACTTGTCTCAAATCTTCACTTGAATTCTATGTTCAACTTTCTTAGTCAACTTCATCATTGATGTGCATGAACCTTTTGAACCTTTTCTCCTTTGATAATCTTTGTCTTCATCAAAATTAAACTAGATATAAGATTTATTCCTCACAATCTCCCCCCTTTTGATGATGACAAAATATTGTCTCCTCTTAAGTTGTGTGTCTCCCCTAATTAATTGGTGAATCTTACTATGACATTGTCAAACTTTTGATGTCATTGTTTCGGTGCTTGTTTGAATTCGATACAAGGATTTCTCAAACTTGCCCACCTTTTGTTCATTCGACATAACCTTCTAGCAGCTCCATGTAAATCCCCTCATCGAGATTTCTATTTATGAATGTTATTTTGACATTCATTTTAGGAACTATACGGTTATGCAAAGAAGCTAATGCAAACGATGCACTAATTTTGTTGCCCTTGTTACACTAGTGCATATGTATCAAATGATAAATACCTTCTTTTGTTAAAAACACCATTGGTCATTAATCTAGACTTGTAGGTGTTCAGTGTACCATCACACTATGATACTTCCTTCTAAACAAGAGTAATAGGAATCTTACGAACAAAATTCTTACTATTTCCTTAAATTAGATCAAAGAAATAAATTGACTATCAATTTTGTTCGGTGCTCGATCCTTAGTCTTTCGGTCTCTCTTGATTATTCTAAGTTCGAGTTATTTTCAACAAATCCATGAAGAATCTTCCTCACAAGATTCTTCATTAGTGACGAACTTTCAGTTTGTGTTTTTCCAATCCGTGGAGAACCTTCCTCACGAGATTCTTCTTTTGTGGAAATCTCAAAATTCTTATCCTCTGTGATAAGGTTCTCAAAATTCCACATCTCATGATTCAATAGTGAAATTAGACTCTAAATTCAGAAGTCTTTATAAGTCATGATCCATTTTCGGATAATCATTATATTATATGTGTAATTATAATCATGCTATACAAAAAAAATAGAGTTCTGTATTTTAATAAATCACATTCATATATTACGTACATGTATCACCAATTATTATTCAATATCCAAAGCTTAACATATACACTCCAGAACATTTATTATTGGATCGTGGTACATACATTACTTAACGTAACTTTCTTAATTTAATATTATGTATAGTGTAATATATATAACACATATGCACATAGATAGTTAACGGATTACAATACGTGAACATTCATAACACCATACACCATATCAATTAAAATTCATATCCAAACATATGATACATAAAATTCTGTCTGATAATTAAACTAAAATATAGTCATTAATATTATAAAAGAATATCATCAAATACGCAGATGCATGGCGGGATATGTTTCAAACAGTATGGCATAAATGATTTACAACATATACCATACTATTACTAAATCTTTTTAAAGCATGGTATATTTATAAAAGGTTCATATAATCATATATTAATATCAATTAATTCAAAATATTTTCATATTATTTATGCATTATCGAAAATCATAAAATCATGAACTTTGGTATGATATTAACCGATAAATTCTTTTTCTTTTATATTTAGGATATTGATATTATGATTTTCACAATGTTCTAATTTCTATAAGAAATAATAAAAACGTACTCGTATTCATGATGTAAAATCTTCTTGTATTCAGAATGTGTCCATGACATGACTGTTTATCCTTTGATGCTTGAAATATGAGTCCCGGTTGCCATTATTGAAATACTTTTAAGATTGTTAGAAAATTCGGTAAAATTAAATGGATCCAGGACTGAATCGTGATTGAGAATCACTTTCCTTAAAAGTATTTCAAGCACTCTTTTATTATGTCTTAGAGTTGGAAAATGCAAGAACACTCAGGATAATGTCAGCCTTATTTCGAGTCTGCACAAGACAAGTGAAGAACCCGAAATGCAAGGAAGGTTTTCTGGAATTTGGAAGAGAAATTCGTTTTTAGTTCTTATGTTTATTTTTCTGAATAGAATCATATATTTATAGGAGATATGGATGTTGTTTCAAAAGTTTGCAACCTTTGATGAAACAACACCATTTCACCATAAAACACAATGTTTCATATATGACACTATTTCATGAAAAGATATGAAAATTGAATTCAAAATTCAAACAAAACAATAACTAAAAAATTGAATTCAAAGCATTAAATGCTATTTAACTCTTTTGTCATTTTGGAACTAATATTGCAAAACAATTTCCAACATTCACAAGAAAACCCTCTTCAGGATCAAGAAGCTTATCCAATGAAATGATTGAACGAAAACCCCGGTTATCTTTACTTGCATTGAAGATGAACGCACAATTAGTTCCTGCAAAGTTCGTGGAAGAGGAAATGTTGATAAAGCTATATATCTTCCACAATAAACTCCACTTTAAGGCCACATAGCTCACTTAACAAACGTCAAAAACCTTTTATACCACAATCAACATCATTTCTATTGAACTTATGACAAATTCTCACAAATCCAACTATAAAGAGTCTATACTATTTCAGTTAATGTTTAACCCTATAATGAGAAGAGAAAAAACACCTCCTATGAATGACATGTTGGTATCGACTTGATTGAATACAACTAACTTAAACTTGACATCTCTGCTCCATCCCTCAGACATATTAGCAGTTTCCACCGCCTGCAAAACAATTGATAAGTGACCGGCTTTAATTGTACCCTTTGGATGCAGACTAAGCCTCCTAAACCAGAAGCAAAACCAGAAGCAAATCAGAATAACAAGCTTTGTATTCAATATAATTCAATTTGTGGAAATTCGTTCAGATAAGTATAAACCATGGATATCCGCCAAGGACAAAATGCTCGTGATAAACGCTCATGTTCAAGCGAGAGAAGTTCTCAAGCTTCCATATAAATTTCTCAAACTTCTCAACACCCGATTCTTCATGCCCCTCCATTTCTGCATTATCAAAATGAATTTTAATTAACAGACATTGATGACTAACTGCAACAAATATCAAATACTATCAAACTTGGAATTGAGAGTAACAAGAGTATATAAAAAACATTTTAAAAAACTGACGGTGAAAAATGGAAAAATAAAATCAATGATTTAAAATTGCGGTTGTACAACGATGAAAACCACTTAATGTTATGATATCTAATCTATAACAATATATATATGGAAAAATTGGTTTCAATCTAATCTATTTTCACGTATAAAAATTGGTTTCAATCTAATCTATTTTCACGTATAAAAATTGGTTTCAATCCAATCTAATCTATTTAATCTTTACCCGTATGAACGCCAATTATATTAAAATAATTTAAGTTTTGAGGTTCAAAATTTATAAATTTTAATGAAAATATTTGAGAAAATCAAACAGAATTGTCCACTACAGTTCATAATACACACGGATGTCTAGTTTTAAAATCACAGTCCAATTGTGATCTAATATAATACAGACCACAATATTGTGGCCGCAACTGTGTTTTGCGACCACAATTTAAAACCATGAAAAAATCAACAAAATAAATAACCTATTAAGAAAAGAATAGATAGGAATAAAGACTGGTACCCACCCGTCAAAGATAAGAATAATATTTATGTAAGGTACGGTAGACACACAACTGCTTATATATAGAAAAAATAGGGATAGTTTTGGTGCATTGAGTAACGCAATAAGCAGAAGCCGTAATGAAGTACTACCGCTACAATTACCCTCTTCATTTTTTCTTCGCTCCTATTTGTAAACTTGAAAGACACAATTTACAAATAATTTCTTTAAATCAACATTTATTTTAAAACGGAGGAAATAATTAAATTTTTATTAGTGGATCTTTAATTACAATAAAAGGTCACCACTTTAGTTTCTTTCACAGTTTGTGTAATTTTAAATTAAAGTGAGTATTCTCTTGTAGCATAAGAGTATCTTAAATGTCTTAAATTATAACAACATATTTGTGGTTTTTATTAATAAGAGTCGCGATAGTAAAAATAAAAATACTAAACTCTAAAATTTAAAATTCACATATGCATTAAGCAACCTCCATTAAAGACGCTCTTATAAATTACAAAAAAGTAAGACGCTCTTATAAATTACCAAAAAGTTTTTATCTAAAGTATATATGATGAACCCTTGATGTTCTCTTAAAAACCTTCCTGTCAATAACTAGAGGAGTAAGTGATAAATCTTCAATATTTATTTTTGAGAAATGAAATAATGACATTCGTGACCTTATCTACCATCTTAATGTTTCACACATCAATATTTATGCAGATTCTTTGTTGAGTTAAGATTGATTGCATCCTCACTTTCCAAAATCTAAAATTGTCTTTGAAAAAATTTATCGATGTCCCATTTATAATATATTTATCTCACTTCTAAACTTAACTCTTTTGTCCCATGGTGGACGTGTCTTGTTGAGAAATACATAACATTTGAACACACCAAGACTTGTTAAGAAAATATATAAAATGTGTCGTATCTCAAAAAATGAGAACATGTCTTCGCAAAACGCAATCGCATACTCGCGGGATGGACTAAACAAAGTCGTCACCGAAATTTATTTATTCCTAAAAAAGGAAAGGGGAAGTATCAATAAAACCCAAGAAAGAACGATAATGATATTGGTCGTCGCAATCAAATCAGGGTTCAGGAGTCGATTACGGAAGAGGAATGTATTAGCACCCCTCACGTGTGTTATACTCAATGGGAACCGTTTGATTAGTTGTTCGCGTTAGTGTTAGCTTATAAATGTTAGACTTCTCGATTTATTAAGAGGGAAAGAAAAATAGGATCAAAAGAAAAGAGAAAATGTTTTCGGAAATTTTTATTAATGTGTCTGACAAGATTTACAAATCATGCTCCTACATATATCCTGGTGTAATAGAGAACTCAAGGCTTACGTAATTCTGGGTAGAAAATGTTTCTTTGTTTTTCGATTTTAGTGAAAACTACTTTGTTTCAATCAACGAAAAAACATTGTTTGCTACCCAAAACAAGTGGAGAAGGGAACGTTTGCATCGTGACCGAATGAATTTACAAACTAACATTCGTGGGAAAGACGCAAGCTTACTCACACGTTCAAGTGGAAAAAACATTGTTTTTGCATCGTCTCAAGATAAAGCTACTTTGTTTCAATCAACGAAAAAACGTTGTTTGCTACCCAAAACAAGTGGAGAAGGGAACATTTGCATCGCGGCCGAATGAATTTACAAATCAACATTCGTGGGAAAGGCGCAAACTTACTCACATGTTCAAGTGGACAAAATACTGTTTTTGTGTCGTCTTAAGACAAAGTACCTTTCATTTGCAAAAAGGGTTTGAGGATCAATCGCATAATGGCGAGAAAAAGCTTACTCATATATTTGGTTTTATTTGATTTGGATTTTGAACCATGCACACCCGTAATGATAACCCTAGGTGGAAACAATGCTGGAAATAACAACGTGGTTAGTGGAAACAAACTATCAAAAAGTACAATATGAGGAGTGTTAATGAAAAGAAGTGTTTTCAAAAGATGACAAGAGCGATTTTATAAGTCTTTTATATTTCATAATTATAGTTTTCTTCTAGAACTACAAAAAGACTAAACAAATAGATCAATGGCATCCTAATTAATGGGTTTGAAGTGAAAGTATGAAATGACCTATTTCTTTGAGTTAGTAATAAATAGATTTAAATACATTTTTTGTTTCTTTAGTTTGGACATTTTAAATATTTGATCTTTCTATTATAAAATCAATGATGTAGACTCCTTAATTTTGACGGTCTTTCAATTTTTATGATTTTTGGATTTTTGTAGTCCCCCTCTACTTTTGCATACGTGACATTGATGATTGAGATAAAAAAATATTTTTTAATGATATATCATTGATGACAGACATAATTTATTAATTAATATTTTTTATAGAATAAATTAATAATTAATTGTTTTAATTAATATTTTTAAAAATTAATTATTTAAAATATTGAAAATAATTACTAGGCCTAAGCCCAATTCATAATAACATCCATTTCAAGTTTATGCCCAAGAAGACATTGGATAATGCATTTTTGACTTTTATAATCACTAGGGTTGTTTATGAAAAAATCAATGTGGGACTCCAATTCATAATAGGTTCACTTTTGTCATCAAGTTCCCTTCTTCTTGCATTAGGAACATGCTTATAACGCATAGAGCCAAACACCTTCATATGACTCACTGATGGTCGTTTTTCACTCCATACTTCTTCAAGAACATTGTTATTCAGCTTCTTGGTAGGGCACATGTTCAATATATAAACAACATTCGAAACAACTTCATCCCATAAGAATTTTGGAAATTTCTTTTGCTTCAGCATGCATCTTGCCATGTCCAATATGGTATTGTTTCTTCTTTATGCTATTCCATCATATTGAGGAGTATAAGGAGAAGTTACCTCATGATCAACATCATGTTCTGCATAGAATGCTTCAAATATATTGGATGTGTATTTGCCACCTCCATCTGTTCGCATCACCTTGGTTTTCTTTTCACTCTAGTTTTCGACAAGCATCTTGAATCTCTTAAAATTTTCGAATACTTCACCCTTTTTATTGATCACATAGATCCATAACTTTCGACTAAACTCATCGACAAATGAAACAAAATACTTGTTTCTACCAATGGTATGCTCCTCAAAAGAACTACATACGTCTGAATGTACAACTTCGAGTATGCAAGAGGATCTTATTGGCATAGTCGAAACGAAAGACTTCCTGAACTACTTTCTGACTAGACAACCTTCATAGAGTTTGTCGGCATCTCAAGACTTGGTATACGAGTTACCATATCTTGAGTGATCAGTTGATTGAGCGACATAAAATTCAGATGGCCAACCTTAGATGCCACAACCAATTATTTTTGTGGTCGACATCTGCTTTCAAACATTGTACCTAAGTCGAACTGATCATGATCTTAAATGTTCTATTCTTCGAGAAAGGAAATTTCAAGACCAAGTTACTTTGGATGTTGAAAATTTCTAAGGCTCCACCTTTCATAACCACTGAAAAACCCTTTTCGATCAGTTGTCCAACACTTAGCAGATTTCACTTCATTCCAAGAACATAGAGTACATATTTGATTAAGGCTTTCGCTCCATTACTCCTTTGAATAACTATCTTGCTAGTACCTTCAGTTTGCAACGAGCTATTAACAGCAAGTTTGACCTTTCTCTTCTTTGATTCGTCAAAGTCTATTAACCATACTTTTCTACCATTCATGTGATTCGAGCAACCTGAGTCGATGAACCAGGTCTTGGATTCGGCATGGTCATCTGTAACTACAGGCATAACCATTATATCATCAGAATCATTTGAATCTTAACGTGCAAGGTTCGCTCCTTCGTCCTTGCCTTTTGTCGATCCCTTGTCTTTCTTGTACCAAAAATGCTTGGCCAAGTGACCTAATTTTTCACAGTTATAACACTGCACACCTTTTTTCTCTTCTTTGTATTTCTGATGGGAATTTACTTTTCCTCTTTTCGAGGATTCAGAAGCTCTATCATCGACCTTATTCTTGTGAGTATTCGACCAAGACTTCTTGCCCCACTACGCCAAAAACTGGAATAGACAACGCACCTTAGAGGGCGCTTTCTTAAAGAAGCGCACTCTAAAGTGAAGAGAAAAAATAAGGAGCGAACAACTGGAATAGACAACGCACTTTAGAGGGCGCTTTTGTAACAAAGCGCCCTCTAAAGTGAAGCGAAAAAATAATGAGGAAATGGAGGGACACCAATAGAGAGAGCTTTTTTAAAAGTGCCCTCTAAGGGTACCCTTAGAGGGCGCTTTTAAAAAAAGCGCTTTCTAAGTCCATGTACATTTCCAGTTTATAAGGCGCTTTTGGAAAGCCTTAGAGAGCGCTTTAAGAAGCGCCCTCTTAGGCCCCCTTTAGAGGGCGCTTTTTTTACACAAGCGCCCTCTAAGGTCCCCTTTAGTAAACATTAAAATTATAACATATACTGCATGTCTCTTTATTTTCCCTCGCTATATGCTATTTCGTTTACGTAACTGGGTTTTCTCTCTACTGCGATTACTCTCGTCCTCCGTTCGTTCTCCCTCCCTCACCGTCGTCGTCGCCGTCACCTTCTTCTGCTGCTGCGTTCACGTTCACTGAGTTATCTGCGTCCACCGTCACTGTTCACTTTCTTCTCCATCGTTACCGTCACCTTTAAGGTATTTCTCTTCTCCATCGTTACCGTTCACTTTCTTCAGGTGTTTGATTAGGGCATTTTCTAAACTGAGTTTTACATTTTGCGCATTATGTTGATTAATGTTGTTTAGGGCAAACGAGCACTATATGGTGTTCATGAGCACCTTGTTGTAAGGTTTTTTATTTCTGATTGAAAACTGATGTCATTTGGAGTGTGTTTGAGCTTGTGCTTGGAAGTTTGATGATTATGGATGCAAGTTTGTTCATGTTCCAAACACCATAAGTTTGCATTGGTCTTTTGTATGCAGTAGGTGTGTGTGAGTTTGTATTCAATAATGATGAAAAAAAGAGAGAGTTTAGATTGTTGTAACATGAGAGAAATGGAAGGTATATGAATGTGTTTTTTGTGTAGCTTCACGAATATGGTCATTGTCTTACTTGGGTCTTATTGAATCATTTCTATATTACAGATAAAATGGCTAACCAAGACGATACCCATGACGCGAGTGGATCACGTAACAATGTTGAAAAAGAAATCAAACGAGGATTGACCGTTATGAAGTCAATCATTCTTGCAAGAGACAAGGGTGAAAAATTCGAAGTACATTGGAGTGCTGAAGACCAACTAATTGAGCCTAACGGTTCAATGTTGGCAAGTTACATTGGTTCCCTTGTTCGACAACATATTCCGATTACATGTGATAATTGGAGAAGTCCGGAATTGAAGGTTGGCAAAGAAAAAATATGGTCCGAGATACAGGTACTTACCATATATTGTTATATGTTTTTTTTGTTGACTATTTGTTGACCATATATTGTTATAATATTACTTATAATAACACACTCCATTTGTATGTTTTTTAGAGATCCTTTCACATCGATGAAAGCCGACAAAAATATTGTATTCAATTGGCCGGAAAAAGACTCCGAGGATTTCGATCCTTTTTGTCCAACAAATTTCTCAAGGATGAGGAAGGAAACTTTGTTGAAGCAGAACGACCAATGAAGTATGCGGAAATTATTTCAGCCGAAGAATGGGATAACTTTGTCGCCAAACGAAGAAACGAAAAATTCCATGTAATGTCTATTAATTATGGTATTATACAATTGTTAAGTTACTTGGTTCTAATATGCCTTAAATTTTTTTATCCAGGAAGTAAGCGACAAAAATCGGAAAAGGGCATCAAAACCCGCGTATCCGTACAAAAAAGGGCGTACGGGATATGCACGGTTACAACAAAGAATTGTGAGTATATTCAAATGCTATGAGCTTATACATTGTCACAATATGTTATAATTGATGGTCTTATAATCTGATTCAATTTGTAGCTAACCGAGGAGAAAAGTGACGCAACATCTCTTCCGGATCACGTATTGTGGAAGGCTGCTCGGGTTGGGAAGGATGGGGCTGTCGTTGAAGCGGTTCAAAATGTTTATGACGAATGTGTAAGTATATGTAACATTATTTCTTTAATTATATCGAAAATTTTGTTAGACATATAATTCATTTTTAATCTCCTCTAATAATATTTCAGGAGACTTTATCCCAAACCTTACCTTCAACCGAGGTCCAGGATTGCAGGAGCGTACTTAATCGAGTACTAAATGTTCTTGAGTATTCCGGTCGTGTGAGGGGTAAGGGTTTTGGTGTGACTCCGTCGTCATTTTATAAAAAACCAAAAACAAAAAATCCTACCAACAAAGAGGTGATGGAGACCTTGGCGGAGTTAAGGGCACAAGTACTCGAACTGCAAAAGGAGAATGCAAGGTATAGAGAGGAAAGGTGCGGTTCCGAGGCAAAAGATACTAGTGACCGAGCTAGTATCAATTGTCAACCGAAATTTCCCGAGGTAATTATATATGTTATTATGAAATTAAAATAGCACTTTTTTACTTGACACATATACACGTTAACAATAACATTTATTATTGGTTTAGGGCATTACACCTTGTCAGTTGTATCTATCGTCACCAACTTATCACATAGTTGGCAAGGGAAAAGTGCACAACACTTCGGGTGAATTACTTCACCATAATCCCCTCCCGGTGGGATATATGAAAGTTTCGGTTGACCTTGTATTAGATACCGACGCGCTTCTACCATTACCTGACGTTGTTTCAGAGACAACGTTGATGCGAGATGCAGTCGGATCCTTTGTTGGATGGCCGTCAGATCTAATTTTCCCAGATGCCGAGGTATATATGTTCTAAATGATTATGAATATTTAGTATTCACATTTCAATTCAGCTACAATTATGATATTATTACATGGTAATGTTAGACTCCTACAAGACCCACACATAAAGCTGGTAAAGGGATTTCAAGATGCATCGAGTCGGTTGCATCTCAAAAAGAGGTACAAATATATATACCCATTGAATTATATACGCAACGATTCTGTTGCATCACAAAAAGTCATGATTTAATTTATATGAATTTTTAGGTTCCCGGTCGAAAGTTGAAAAAAGCTGGTAAAGATATTCCAACGACGTCTGGGACAAAATCTCAAATTATGATGCGTCTTGAGAAAATGGTGGAAGAGTCCGATATTATGCACGGCGCCATCCGTAGTGTAGATTTTGATGAAGGTGCTTTCGGAATTGCTCATTCCAAAATAATTGCAAAGGAGGACATGCAACAACTTTTTGAACACGAAGAATTGGGCATCGCTGTCATTCATACATACATATGGTACTCCGACCAATCTATTATTTACTTAGTTGAACAATTTATTTACACATTTCAATGAGTAGTCTAATGTTTATTATGTTTCTATTTAAGGTATATGTATGTAACATTGATGCGGGGAACTGCATTGTGTAACCGATTCAATTTTATTGCTGCTTCCCGTATCAACACAACGTTTATAACGAAAAATCCAACATCCGTAAAGAATGAACTAGTCGATAGATTCATGGCGGCCGGCGATAATACTGCACCCAGTTTGTATTTTTTACCGTTTAATTCTGGCAACGGGTTAGATTTTCTTTCTAATAATTTCATTCTAATCTATGTATATCTTTTACGTAGAAAATTTTCATGCATCTAAATTTTTGTTTTATTTTACAGTGGTCACTGGGTGTTGGTTGCTATGGATCTTTCGAGACTAATGGTGTATTATCTCGATTCTTTATCGGGTGATTGGAGTAAATATCCGAGTATGAAGAAGACGGTTGACGCGTAAGTGAAATTCCCCTAAATATTCGTGTGTATTTGTATATTTAATTATGTCTGTCAGATTGATCTCAATATACGTTTTTATTTTGTTAGGGCAATACTAAAATTTAGATCGAAAAATAATTATCGTAATAGGAAGGACATTACCTGGGTCAGAGTTCAGGTATATATTAAGTATCTTATTTTTGCTTATAATAATGTTTGTTTTTTTGCTTATAATAGTGTTTGTAAGAAATTAACTATATATATATTGTTTGTTTTTCTGTGTAGTGTCCTCAGCAAAACAATTTGGTCGATTGCGGATTTTTTGTATTGAGATTTATGAGAGATATCATTGCGTTGAATCGTATAGACATCCCAAACATGGTATGGAATAATAACTTAGGGTTTATTTTAATATTATCGATCGGATATTTCATCTAATTTGTTACTAAATCATGAATATGTTTTATTCTCTTAATTGTAGTACTTTGAGGAATACAAATCTTACTCAAGAGCTCATTTGGATGAAATGAAGGATGAATTGTGTCAATTCATTGTTGATCAAAGAATCATATAGGTTGTATATTGTTGTACATATATGTATGGAATGTTGTTGTTGTATGTTGTTGTTGTATATATGTTGTATATTGTTGTTGTACTTTTACTAAATCATGAATATGTTGTTGTATATTATTGATCAAAGAATCATATATTAATGTTGTATATATGGAGGATTAATGTTGTATATAAATGGATTCATGTTGTATATATCAATGGATTAATGGTGTATAACATTGGATTAAAGGATGAAATCAATATGAATTTTACACTTTTGCAGCATGCGAACAGGTTCCCAATTCAATATCCACTAATTTTCAAACAATTTTTTTTAAAATAACTAACACTTTAGAGGGCGCTTTCTGTAGGAAGCGCCCTCTAAACACTTTACATTGACAACTTTAGAGGGCGCTTTGTCCAGAAAGCGCCCTCTAAACACTTTACATTGACAACTTTAGAGGGCGCTTTGTCCAGAAAGCGCCCTCTAAGGTGGCCCTTTATGGACCACTCCAGAGGGCGCTTTTTTCTGAAAGCGCACTATAATGTGGCCCTTAAAGGGCCACTTTAGACAACGCTTTCTCCAGGAAAACAAAGCGCTGTCTTTACCTATGCCAGCGCCACTTTAGAGGGCGCTTAAAAGCGCTGTTATAGGCCAAAATAAGCGCCCTCTTTTCCCTTATTTGGCGTAGTGCCCCGAGTCTTGTCGATTTTTCCCATGAACTTGTTGGAACCAACATTATTCTTCTATGACTGAGATTGTAGTGCTTGTATTAAGTCTTGAACTTCTTTCCTTTCGACGATCCCAATCTCATGCGCCTCTAACACACCAACCAAATCTTCCAATTTTAGGGTTTCAAGATTGTTGGATTCTTGAATAGCTACGATAATATGATCAAAGTGAGAGGTCAACGTACACATTACCTTATCAACTATCATTTTATCAGTTAGGGTTTCACCACAATCCTTCATAAGATGGACGAGTTTCGGCACCTTCGACACATAGCCTGCAATCTTTTTGTCTTCTTTCATCGATAATAATTCATATTGTCGTCACAAAGTTTACAACTTAAAAACCTTGACTTTCTCGCCTCCTTTATAGTACTTGACAAGAATATCTCATTCCTCCTTTGCTGATTCAGCATGAGCGATTTTGTCGAAATTAGCTGCATCAACCGCTGATTGGATGTAAAACACCGTCTTACAATCCTTCTTCTTAGCATCCTTATAAGCGTTTCTCTGTTCGTCGGTTGTATCTTCATCAACCGCAGGAACACCATTAGTAACCACTTCTATGGTTTCATGAAAGCCAAATAGATATTTCATTTGTTCTCTCCATCAAAGCCAATTCTTATCGTCAAGAGTTGGAAGGGAGTTTGGTAAATTTTTGTTGCCATTCATCTTTGCAGCGATTGATCAATAACAACCTACGATCCCGGAATCACGATCTCTAGCGTGTAATTCTTGAAAACACGCTCAAGAATCTAACCGGAGTTCTAGATATCAATTTGTTAGTACTTGAGACACTTTTAGTGAGGAGAGAAAGAGAGAATAAATAAATAAAGATTGTATTATTGAATTGAATTATAATAATGAATTGCAAAATGTCTATTTATATACACCTAAGTGACTTGAATACTAAGTAAAATAACAAATATGTAACAAACCCTAAACCCTAATTAGCTTTTGGCTTAGGCCACATAACTCAACTTTGATTATATCTAATGTCTCAATAAATTTCTCAAACTTCTCAACACCCGACTCTTTATGCTCATCCATTTCTACAATAACAAAATAATTTTTAATAAAAAGAAATTGATGATTAACTACTCCAAATAACAAATAACAAACTTGGAATGGAGAGTAAGAAAATATAAAAAGCATTTGAAAAACACACATTGAAAATGAAGACAAAATCAACAAAATAATCTATTAGAAAAGAATACATAAATAAAGGCAGAAAAAGAAGAAACTCGTACCCGTAGCACATAAGAAAGATGATTAATGTAACGTTTTGTTAGCCTGCTTATTTATATAGAGAAAAAAATTAGAGATAATTTTTGTGTTTAGTAACACAATAAGCATAAGCGGTAAAGAAGTATTACTCCGATCTAATTTATAAGAAAAAAGAATGTCTATTAAGAAATACAGTTAAGTATATTTAACTTTCTTAATTTCATGTGAGAGATAACATAATTAATACTATATTCACAATTAAATTGTCTTCCATTAACAATATTAAATAATTAATGTAATGATATTTTAGAAATAAAGACATTAAATACATATAAATCTGTTGGCATTAGGTTATATTAAAAACTAAAAAAATTAATTAATTCTTACTTATAAATAAAATCGAAGAAAATATTGCCGCTATAAAATAAGAGAAATGTTATGCTTACACTAAATCATAGTTGTCGCGGCTGGAAAAATGATAGAGTCGCCACCATCCTTTATTCGTTCTTAAGGAACATGGAAATAATGATAAAAACCTATTAACTAAAGCTGAGATACTGAGTTCGGAAGTCGGTTAAGTAAGGGGAAGGTGTTAGGCACCACTTACCTTCACTGTACTCAATGGGATCCTCCTATAATTTTAGGGTTAGTGTGTCCTTGAGATGTTTGCTTTATTAATTATTATTGATTAATTATTTATCTATTTGTTGAAAATTATTTTATTATTTAAAAAAAATTGATTAATTGAGAAAGGAAAACTTAAAAATGTTTTTGATTATTGTACTCGCTAGAGTTTACAACTTTATGCTTACGTACCTCCAAGTTCATTGAAGGATCAGAGTCCCGTAGTTCTGGTAGAAAAAAGTTGTTTGTTGATTGTTTTTATCCCTTGAAGATTCTCACATATCGGGGGCGGAGAAGTGATTGATTTTAAGAAAATGCCTCAATACACTAGGGTAGAGGGCTTATAGTTTGAAGAGTGTTGAATTTGATGTTATCCCTTGATTGTTTGTAAAGATAATATTTAATTTATTTAAGAAAATAAATTAGTGATTATACTATAATATTAGACATAATCTTTTATCCCTATTTTATCCCCAATTTAATCCTTGAAAATCTTAGAGTTTTATCTCATATTTTATCCCATGTCTTTGTCCCATTTGATTTGAAAATATAATTTAATTTAATTAAGAAAATTAAATAAAATGTAATAAGATATATCCCTTATCCCAGTTTTATCCCTAACTTAAATCCCTTAAAATTCTAGAAATTATCCCTAAATTTTATCTCATAATTATCCCTGAATTATCCCATGGTTGTTTCATGAATTAACCTTAATTTTTTAATTAATTATCCTTTAATTAATTATATAATATTTATTACTTAAATGATTAAATAACGAATAAATACTAAATTATTAATTAAAACCCTAATTATTAGTTTGATTGACTTAATTTAATTTTAAATAGAATATAATTTTTAAGTTGAAATAGTTAAATGGTTTAATTTTATTAGAAATAATTTTTGTTTTTTTCTTTATGAAATATTTTTTTTTTATGTATAATGATAATAAAACTATTATTAAAACAAAATAAACCAATTGAAAACCAAGTGAAAATTTTAAACAAAATTAAATTAATAGATCATGACACCAAGAAAAGACATAATGAATATGCAACACCCAAAAAGTAAACCGAATAAATAAGAAATAATGAAGTAAGAAGAAACCAACCTACGGGGAGAAGAAATGTCTCAACCTATGAGCAACATTTGCATCATAATTTAGTACCTCCCTTCAATTTTTGTAACCTTGAATTTTTTATATCATTATTTGTTTGTTATAACAAGGTTAACAACAAACATCACTACAACATAAGCAAACTTAAATTTACTTATGTTTTTTTTATAGCATGAAGAATATTTACTTAATATGGCTTTTTTTATTTCACCTTATATTTTCTCAATTATCTTATTTCTACTATTTTAATCAATCTTTTATTATTTAAAAACACTTTAATTTATAATATTTGTTTTGAATATTTAGATTTGATATATATGGATAAAGTTATTGATATTTGTTTACATGAAATTTCTTTAAAAAAAATATAATATATTAACTACAATTATGAATATTCTTATTACATATTAAATATAATTCTTAATATTAAATTTTAAATTTATGATAAAATATTAGTATTGTCTTGTACCACTTATACTATAGAATTATTATTATAATAATTATTATAATTATTTACTTTAATTTTCTGTAATATTTATTAAAGATTGGTTTTTCAAACTAGAGTTATATTTAATTTCAAATGAAACTACATAGCATGGTGTTTATTAAATGAGTTTCAAATTCAAACAATCTCTTTTTTTCCTAGATGCAGTGTATCAAATCAATTTCAATTTTAAACTCTCATTTTCTCTTTTTCAACTGCGGCATAAATTATGATAATGACCAATAAAAATACACTATAGGTATCCCTCTTTCTTCCTTTTTTTTTTTTTTGTAAGTTGTGCCATCTTCATGAGATAATCTTGCTGCTATTCACATCCCCAACGCAAAAACTATTTGTGGCTATATATAATAAACCTTTGATCTCAAATTTCTGTGTTGGTACGTATTCTTGTATATAGACAGTGAATTAGTTTTCTATTCTGTTCTTATTTTACTTAACTATAGATACATTATGAACTCTCTTACGTGAAAATAATGGCTTTGTTTTGTGTTCTGGCAGATTTTTGACAGATGGAGCAAGAACAGTCAAGTGTTGAGAAATATGAGAAATTTACATGGAAGCTTGAAAACTTCTCTCGCTTGAAAATCGAAAAGGTTTACTCAGATCGTTTTGTCGTGGGCGGTTATCGATGGTATTATATTTGAATGAATGAATTCCCACTTGTTAGAATTTACTTATTCTTTGACACTAATTACATTATTGTGTTTCATCTGCTATGGTTAACTGAGCTCCATGATTCTGAGCAGGGGTATATTGTGAAGGATGCTTGTATTATTGGTGCTGAAGTTTTTGTTTCTAATTCAACACATGAGGAACCAGTAAACATAGGTGGATCTCTTTCAACAGTTTCTAATTTAGTTTGCAATGAAACTTCTGAACAAGCTGATGCAAAATTGGTATCTGCGGCGCTGGGCAATGTGATTTATTTCCTTCAGACTAGAAAAGTGAAAGATATGAATGAACAAGCTTGTGAGGAACTTCAAGTTTTATGGGATGAACTTAAGAAATTTAAATTTGATATTACTTGGCTAGAGCCACAAGTTCAATATGCTTTAGGAAATAGAAGCTATGTGGAGAAAGCTCTGGAGGTTGAAAAGTTGAAAGGGAATGTTGCATATCTAGAGCTGGAAACTGAGAGGATAAAGGCAAAATTGGCTGCTGCGGAGGGAAATCTTGACATAGAAAGGGACTTGTTGAAAGCTCAAGGTTTCAAAGAAAGAGATTTGGATTCTGAGTTGGGCTCTTGGAGTTGGAAGCCATAGCTTTCTCTAAATGCTTATTAGTGTCATTAGACGTATTATATAATTTATAAGTAAGTGATTTTTTACCCGATATATTTCTCATATCATGTGTTTGAAGTTATTTATGAATTCATTTACAAATTAAACTTTTATGATAATGATTTTTGTCGTGTGTTGATGAAAATGTAACATATCAATATCCAAAACAACATTTAGTAACTTTTTCCTTTATCAACATTTAGTAATATACAAATTAAAGAACTTAGAACTATAATGGATATGGAAATACTAGAAGAATCAAGAACTATCATGATGCTAATCTATCATCAAATATCTAGAAAAAACTAAAATAATAAAGAAACATTCACCACCACCATGGAGAGATTGACGACTTGAGTCTATAAATAAGAAATTGAAACTTTGTAAAACATCATCCAAGAAATCAATCTCATAGCCTTCTTTTTTTTAAAAATTCTAAAACCATCTTATATCAGTTATGAACTATTCCAGTATCTTCACTCGCATCAGTGCTAATTTTGGTCATATATTGGGAGTAGTTATATTACCTTCTTACTCTTTTAAAATCCTCTCAACTACTTCAAAAAAAAAATTCAATGCGTGGTTCACCTTACAACAAGCGGTGACTGATGCAATTTTCCAAGAGCTATGGGAGTTAAGATTGTAAAAGACGTGGGAAAACATTGTTAAAGAAAAATTAATCAAATGACAGCTTTTGGAAATGATATTTTTGACAAGAAAATTATTGAGAAAATTCTAATTACTATGTCCTCAAAGTTTGACCCAATTATGACAACGATTGAGGAAACTAAAGATATGTTCACTTTATCATGACAAAACTAGTGATCTCTCTTGAATCATATGAGCAAAGATTGTATAGACATAAAGAAGATACATTTGAAAATACCTTCCAGTCAAACCTTAAATTTTAGCCCTAGAATAAAAATGGAGGAAATAAATATTAGGGAGAAACTTCCAAAATAAGAGAAGTTTCTACAAATTTTCTTAAGAACAAGCATGCTAAAAAATCCTCCATGCAATATATGCAAAAGACTATGCCACATTGAGAAAAATTATCGCAACAAAAAAAAAACATCAAGCTAATATCACATGGGAGCATGATCAAGAACAATATAAGTTTTATGCCACTCAATACTCAATCAAAGAAAAAGGAGGAAGTTGATACTTGGATAGTGGATGCGACAATCACATGGTCAAAGATGATACTGTTTTCAAAAGCATTGACGAGTCTGTCAAAGTCAAAGTTCAATTGGAAAATGACAGTGTGGTTGAATCAAAAGGCAAAGACACTATCATAGTGGAGACAGGTAAATGGTTGTGACTCATATACAATTTCTTACTAGTTTCTAGCCTAAAAGAAAATCTTATAAGCATTGACCAGATGATGGAGAGATGCTACACACTTCACTTTGAAGAAGGTGTATGCGAAATCTTAGACAACAAAAATAAAAGGGCCAAGATAACCCAAGTGAATATGGATAAAAGAAATATAATCTTCTTGCTAATTTGAAATATGCAACTAACATTTCCATTAAGGTACAAGTTGATGATTCATGGCTTTGGCATCAAAGATATGGCCACTTCACCATACACGCCTTTAAGCCATTACATGAGAAGAACACGATGACAAATCTTCCAAGAATAAAAGATAATAATGAAATCTGTGAAGGGTGTCTCCTCGGTAAGCAACACAAATTTTCGTTCTCAATAGGCATATTATGGAGAGCGAAATAACTATTGGAGCTAATACATATTGACGTCTGTGGACCGAAGAGGGTACCATCACATGAGAACAACATGTACTTCATACTATTCATTGATGACTTCTCTAGAATGACATGGGTATATTTCCTAAAAGAAAAATTAGAATTCTTTAGAGTATTCAAAAAGTTCAAGGCCCTTGCTGAAAATCAAATTGGAAAACAGATAAAAGTACTAAGAAGTGATCGTAGCAAAGAGTACACCTCCCACGAGTTTGATAGATTTGTTAGAACAAGATTTTGTTATGCATTTATACCTTAATTTTTGATGATAACAATGTTATATTTGTGGGAATTTTTTTTGGTACCCTAATGATTTGTTATTGTGTAGCTTTAACAGTCAGTTCTGATTCTGAATATATGATGTGCAACGTCATCAATTTTTGAGTAATGTGTTCCAAATTCGCTTCTGCCCAGCTATTAAGAGTTCTGAAACATGTTCAATATTGTTGCTGCAATGATCTTTCTGCTTCTGTGCTGATTCACTCCTGAGAAGCTCCTGAGGAGACATCATGTTGTTGCTACAATATTCTCTCAGTTCATGCTTCTAGACATGAGTCTAATCACCAAACTTCTGAAGAATGGCAAGCTTATGAAGTTGGGTTATGTAGTTGAATATTTTAAAGATCTCAAGCCAGACGATTGAAGTTATCAAGGTTCTGACTGAAGATTCTGAAGATACTGAAAATCTCAAGCCAGACTACTGACGATGTCAAGGTTCTGACCAAAGATTCTGAAGTTTCTGAATCCAGCTTTATGTTTCTTCATTTCATGCTTCATCAACTTTCATCAGAAGCCAATGAACTTGAAGATAAGATCACATGGGAACATGATCAAATAGTACCCAGTACAAATCAAACATCCTTTCCACTATCTGATTCCGTGGGCAAGGACAATACTATATATCACACTTGTCACTGATTTTGTGGGCGAAGGACAATACACGGTATCACTCATCTCCCATCCAATAGTGGATAGTTGCTCTATACGCTTTTCCTTTTTTGCCATCCAACAGTTTTCTATAAGCTTTTCCTTTTTTGTCGGTGACACAATATTTTGACAAGTTTATTTCTTTGTGAAAAGCTATTAATTATTTGTACTCAGTTTTTCTCTAAGTGTTTGTTTTTTATTTGTGTAAAATCTGCTTGTATAGAAGCAACTTGTAACACACAAAATATTATTCAAACTGTTTGTTTGATTCCTTGAGGAGGTTATCCTTGAGAAGACAAAGAAGGTTGTTCTTTGTGAGTCCTTAAGGAGATTAGGGTATAGTTGGATCCTTTAAAAGACAAAGAAGGTTATTCTTTGTGTTTATTGTAATCTGTTGATTATAGTGGATTAAGTCCTTGTGTATACGGCAAAATCACATTGGCGGGTGGACTGGAGTAGCTTTGAGTTTCAAGTGAACCAGGATAAAAATACTTATGTTTTTATCTCTTTGTCATTAACTTATTAGTGGCATTCTTGTTTTGGAAAAAGCTTTTGCTTGTAAAACCCAATTTAAACCCCCATTTCTTGTGTTTTTCACACCTTCAATTGGCATCAAAGCTCCAGTTCTGTTTGTGATCAAAGTTTTATCAACACCTCACTGTATTCAGTATCGATCTAGTTTGTGTCAGAAACAATGGACGTTGCTAACGCTACTAATGTTAACTTTAACAAAAGAGATCACTATAATACACAACCACCAAACTTTGATGGTGAGAAATTTGATTATTGGAAAGATAGAATTGAAAGTTTCTTTTTTGGTTACGATGTTGATCTCTGGGATCTTGTAGTCGATGGCTATGTTCACCCAATGAATGCTGAAGGAAATATTTTAGCAAGAAATGTTATGACTGATCAACAGAAGAAAGATTTCAAAAAATCATCATAAGGCCAAAATCATATTGCTTAATTCTATCTCTTATACAGAGTATGAGAAGATAACAAACAGAGATTCTGCTAAAGCCATTTTTGACTCTTTGAGGATGACGTATGAGGGGAATGCTCAATTAAAGAAGACAAAGGTTTTGGCCTTAATCAAGAAGTACGAGGCTGAAGCGGGGTATTCGCTACCATTAGAGATATTGACTAAATCCAAGATAAATCATACAAGTCGAGTCGCCACCGCACTTCTATTTATCCAAAGGAATGGTTAGAAAGCGAACAAAAACCTAATAGTTTTAACAAAAACTAGTAAAAGAAATAGAGATCTGAGTAAGGGGGTTGGTTATGCAATGGGAAGGTGTTAGGCACCCAAAACATCCTAGGTACTCCTAGGGAGCCCTTTTCATACTTGTTGTGAAGGTTGTTTGTTTTGTGAAAATTTGTTTGTGCAAACATGATTGAAGAGATGAGAAAAGAATGTACAAATTTACTTACATTTTGTGTTTGAATGGATAAACCCATTGCCTACGTACCATCTTATAAAAAGATTAAGATCAAAACCTCGTAGTTTGGGGTAAAAATCTCAAAATGAGTGGGTGAATTGATTGGTCCAAAAGCCTTAAGGTCTTTTGTTATCCAAGGGAGAAAACTCAACCAAACCACAAATCCACCATGTGAGGATAGCTTCAACATGCTAGTGAGGGGTTAACCCTATAATAAGCATGGAAGACTCATTGTCCATCACTAAGGATATAGGTGAGTATTACATCTACCACAAGGATAACTCAAACATAATAGCTAAAGGTTATGAAAAACTTTGATTAAGAAAATGGCCATTGGAACCACAAAAAGACATTTGAATGGGTTATTTACCAATTAGAAGTATATACAAAAATGGTCAAAGTTAACTTAAAAGTTCAATTCAAAATAAGTGTTATGAAAGGGAAGTTTGAAAATCAAAAGCATAAGGCTTAGGTTTCTAGTGTTTGAAAACAATGGTTAAATGTTTGCACAAAAGGATTTGGCTTGGGTTAGAGTGGAGAGAAGAAGAAAAAGGGCTAAGTCCTAAGTAAACAAAAAGATGAGGGATAAGGGACAAAACCACACAAGGAGTTCCTTCTCTTGAGATCATATTGATGATCCAAGTAGCTCCCATCCTTTGGAATAAAGCAACCACAAAGCATAAGCAATCAAACAAGTCTCTTAAGAGATCCTCAATGTATCTTGTATCTTCCACTTGGATGAACATGGCAATGTTCCTTCAATTAAGCTCAAATGGAAACTCCTAGCACAAAAGCACACACATCAAAAGTTCCATGAAGTAAAACAAGAATGGACAAGAGTGAGTTTAGAGATTTGGTCCTTCTAATCCATCTTCATCATTAAGATCCTTTTTAATCCAATGTTGCATAGGGAAGGTCCTAGAATCTAAGTCCAAGTCTCCATTTCTTTGCATAGGGAAATTCCTAGAAACTAAGTCCATTTCTTTGCATTTGGTCCACAACAAATCAAAACAAAACACAAGCATAATAATATATACACAATTATATGCTCAAGTGAGCAAAAGGCAAATGGCATTAACATAAACATGTGCTCAAGTGAGCAAAGAGAAAAGCAAATGGATAATATGTGCAAGAATAGTAAATTGCATAAAAGTAAATTGCATAAAGTAAATGTTAATTGTCAATAGTTAGTGTTAGTAGTTAGTGTGCCATAAGGCAAAAATTTAGCGCTATGTTAAGCAATCGTAATTGGACTTATGTAGAAGTCACAACTATCTGAGGCCGGTCAATAATAATATAGGCAACAACACAAGTTAGAAGTCTTGATTAGAGAACCAAGTTCCAACAACTTGCCATGCCAAAAAAAGAAACTGAGAATTGATCTTGTATTGGTTTAAGCCTTTTGCATGATTTAGAAGACAACCTATCCTTAATGCAAAGCCATTCACTTGATCAATTGATCAAGATGAATTAGATTTGAATCAAGGAAGATTAAATCTCCCTAACCAATGCTAACTTATCAACCTTCAATTCATTGATCAAAAGGTAAAAGAAGAAGAAGAAGAAGAAGGAGAAGATGGATAAGAGAAAATGGAAAAAACTCAAAATTAAAGTGCATTAAATGAAGTACAATGTACCAATCCTCATATGTTGACCAATAACATTGAAAGTCAAGGTCAAACAATCAAAAACAGAAGTGAGATGAAGATTGGAGGTCAAGAAATGAATAAATTATTTTTTGGCATTTTTTAATATTTAGAATAACTTGAATTAAAAATAAATGGAAAGATCAAACTTCAAAATTACTTCAAATCAACCTTGTAAGGTCCAAGTAATTTATCCCAAGCTCAACAAGGTCAAACAAAGTTTGACAAAAAATTTCAACATTTTTAAAAGTCAGAAACTATTTTTAATCAATTAAAAATGAATAAAAATAACTTAATTGAACTAAAATCTCAAATAAATCTCAAATCAATTTAAAAATGGATGAGAATATTTTTCATAGATCCATCATCATTCAAATAGGTTAGGAAAATATTTTTGCATTTTTTGAATATCAAAAACTATTTAAAATGAATTAAAAATAACCAGAAAAGAGAAAATTCACAAAAAAATATCAAATGACAAAATAAAAAATATTAAAAATCAGAAATAGAAACTAGAATTTATTTGGGAAATAATGCAATTGGTCCCATAACTTTTGGATAAAAAATGAAAGAGATATTGATTTTTGAAATAAAAGGAATTAAGGAAAATAAAAATCAGAAAATAAAAATGCAAAAAAATATGGAGCGTTAGATCTGAGCTCATTAATTGAGCTGGCAGATCACACGCTCCAAAGATGCGCGCCTACCATGTGCCTTGGTCAAATGAAGCGCATGATGCATTTAAAAAGGTCACAACATTGGACGCATGGGATCGAATCTGGAAACACCATCACACGGTCCAGATTAAATCTGGCAATGAAGCAGCCACCGGAGCCACCGTCTTCTCCGGTGAGCATGCAATTTCCGTCCAGATTTACAGAGATCCAAACCTTAACCAAATCATGCGATCTATACATCATTAGAAAGTTGGGATGATGTACATCATCCATGTACCATCCATTTTCATTCTAGATTTCTATGGTTTGAGAAATCAGAAGTTGAAAAATCTGGTGTTCATCATGAACTCAATGATTTTCAAAAATTAAAAGCATAAACATGGTGCCTCTATTGAGAGGATTTCAGCCAACACAAGATCCAAGAAAATAGGCCAATGGATGAGGAGAATCGAAGAAAATACCAGTTGGAGTATGAGCTTGAGTTCTGGTAATTTGAGCACGATGCCTTGCTTGCTTTGCTAAAACAGAAGTTCAATGAGATGAATGATGAAGGTTTAGAAGCATTAGATCTAAGAATTCAACCAGATGAAGTTGAATTTTAGATCTGAAAAATTTGAGAGAAAATGCAATTGCTCCTTTAGTGATGGTTATGGAGAGAATTATGCAGCATTTCAGGTTGAATCAGGCGTGTGAAATGAATGGAGTGAGGTCTCTATTTATAGAGGAAGTGGCAAGAAGCTTGTGATCAATCCGTGTGCATGGCATGTGAAGCTTCATTGCATGGGCTTGCATGATCATGCACAAGGCCCCAAAAATAATGCCAAATGAACTCTGAGCATTAGCCAAATGAATTTGGACGTGTGACTTAGCAAGGCAATTGCTTATGTAACAAGATTTCAAGTGAATTCCTCATTTGTACCTAAACATTCATCTCTTCAAAAGTACCATTTAGAAAATCCAAACATAGGCATGTGGGTAAAGGTTAGAAAGATATTTGTATAAGGAACAAATGTTATGTTGGACAAAAACTCATTTGAAGTGTGGAAATTTATGAAATTTGAGTTTAAAGTGCAAGGTGCAAGATATGTCAAGGCAAGGTTTCTAAAATTAGCCAATTTTCAAGCCTCTCTGTTTTGATGATGCAAGCCTCAAATGGAAAAACCTCCAACATCAAAGTTGTATATATTTTCAATACAATCAAAATGGAATTAAATTTTGCATCATTTGGATTTTTTATGAAAGAGTTATGGGCACTTGAAGTTGGACTTTTTTTACTTTTAATGCATTTGGTCAAAAAGGACCTATAATGTCTTGCATTATCACATGTGTTTCCTTTGAGATTTTGAAATTTTGTTCAACATAAAATTTGAATTATACATCTTAAGATTTCCAATTCAATTTATCCCACCTAAAAATCATAAAAAATGAATGAGTTATGTCCTTGGGAAGTTGACCCAAAATTAGGGTTTCAGTCAAAATGACCTATAATGTATTGGAATGGAATATGTCCTTCCAAGCTTCAAATCAATTTTTGATGAACATGAAAGTTGTTCATATTGTCCTTAAGAACATTTTTTATTTTGGAATCATCTCCATTTGACCAACACATAAAAAGTTAGGTCTCAGTGCATTTCAAAATAGTCAGGTGAATTGACTGATCAACTTCTCAAGTCCATGCCTCATATCTTGATGAATTGATGATTGAGGATGCTCAAATAAGTTCAAATATGCATTAAATGATGAATTAAATAACTTCCCTTGATTTTATTTGACAATGGGCTGAGGTTGCTTCAGGTGCAAGGCATTGTGGTGCATAGATGAATTAGGGCTTCCTTGAAGAACAAGACCTCAAACCCTTTGACTTGCTTTGATCAAAATGATGGATTGAGATACTAGGGGGGAATATTTTATGGATGAGAGCTTTGGGAACCATTACCATGCTTGCTATCATCTCTTTTTGACCATGTCTTTGTACCAATGATTTCCTTGAAGCTTTGGACCTTGTGACTGCTCAAGCTACAAACAAAAGATGTTAGTGACATATTTTTGTGCTTTTGGTTAGTAAGAAAAATAAGAAAAGCAATGATATGAAATTCAAGTATGCTTGGTGATCTCAAACCCACTCACAGAAGGTCCCACCCAAAGGCAAAGGGAACCAAGATGCTAATGATCCTTGAGGCTATGCAAATGGAATGTTATGATGCCATGAGGGATCTTAGGGACAAAATTGGGGTCTTACAGAGGCATTCAAAATGGAAGATGATAAACAATTGAGACTATGTGTCGCATCCGCGAAAAACAACCGGCGGGCTAAAACAAAACAACACAGAGCCGCCACCGTGCGTTATTTATCCCAAAAGAGGGACAGGAAACGCTCGAAGTAAACCTGGGAAAAGCATGGTCTCGCGACCAAAGTGAATGGGATCGGGAGTCGGTTATGCGAAGGGAAGGTATTAGATCCCCTACGCATCCGTCGTACTCGACGGGATCCACGCTCTAAAAGAAAGAAAAGGTTTCTAAAACAAACATCACACACACACACACTGAAACAACACAGGTGGAGGAAGAGGGGAGAGAGCTCGCTAGGACATCGCATCCTATGCCTACGTATCTCGTCTGGAACGAGAATCAGAGCTACCGTAGTTCGGCTCACGCACGCCGAACAAGACAAAACACACACAGGCAAACATGGAACCCGAACGCCAATCGCTGGACTTACATCAGCTTCCGAACCAAACAGACCCACACTGGAAACCAGATGCCACTTGATGGACTTATACCGGACTCCAAGCACACAACAAGAGGATACGAAATGCCAATTGCTGGGCTTACATCCATCTCCTACACAAGCAAGAAGAAACAAGCAACAAGTTACTAAGGAGTCGGGAACTCGAGCCTAGCAACTGTCAAGCAAACACACACAAAAAGAAAACAAAGGGTTCCCGGAGAGATCTCGCACGACCTCCTGCCTACGTGCCTCATCTGGTATGAGGATCAGGGCAACGTAGTTCCCCTGAACAGGGGAGAAACTTTCTCCTAACCAGAGACTGGGAAATGACCAACTAAAAGGGAGACTGACTCGAGCCTATAGTTATCATGTATTCCACAATGGTCATAGGTTGAGTTTTCTATCTACTTGCACAGACTGCAAGCTAATCCTAAACAGGCAAAGCAAAGCATGCAAGCATAATCAAAACAAAGCAAACATTCACAATTAGCACACACTATATACAGACAAAGTGGGCTCAAACAAGGGTTAGGCTGCAAAAGCAAGCCAACTGTATCAGGTGATGTTAGCTCTTAACCCTGACATTGAGAGTCAGGGTGAAGCAGATGAAATAGGAAGTGAGGGGTGTGCCTCACAGCTCTTATCCCTGGCCAGGGAGAGCTTGAGACAAAGGAAGTGTGGGTTCAGAAAGTAGGAACCCTTCTACACTTATGACTCTGGCTCAACTGTACAACTGTACAAGGATCTTGGGTTAATATCCACAATGGATTGCACATCTCTTGTGTCCTGCCAATTGCCTTATCAAAGGTCTTTTCCTGCTTGGGGACAAAAATAAACAAGCACAAACATTGCCTCTTAAGGAGGACTTCAGACAGGTGCCTGGCCAAGTAACAGGCCAGGTCTTCCAGACTACATGAAGTTAGTGATGCTATACCTCAATTGGTTAAGCAACCAAGCAACAGCAAAATCAAGTTCACAATGAACTATAGCAACTAAGGTACCTGAAATCAATCTAACATGATCAGTACACAGCTCAAACAGTCAAACAGAAAAGCTAATGGTTAAACAATTAACTGTACACAAGCAATGCATCAAGCAAAGCACAAGCCAATGCTCAACACAAATGAATTAGAAGCCACCTACAAAACAAACTTAATGTTAATCAACATCAATCAAATGAGCAACTCAAGCCAAGTGAATTAATTCCTCCATGCCATATGCCTTTTGTCCTGAAAACACAACTCAACCATGAGAAGCAAACCCCTAGGACAAAGCCTAGGGTCAAAGGGGGGGGGGGTGGGGGGGGGGGGGGGAATAATCTAAAACAGAACATGAAAATTATCAAAAATCAAGTTCAATCAATTTAGAAACAAATCCAAGTGGTCTCATGTTCATATCATACACCAATTTCATTTCATGAAGCATTTAGTGCAAAGCATGCAAATTCAAAGCTCATTGGACCAAACAGAATGAATTAATCCAAATCCAATCAAAAACAATTCAACAAATCTCAATAAAATTCATGACTAAACAGCACCCATAACATGATCATCATACCAAATTTCAAGTCAATTGGACAATGGGAAGCAAGTCAATTAAAATCCCTAAGTCAAGGTAAGGCAAAACAAGCTCATACAAGGCACAAAATCATGCATCAACTTCAAGCAAGCACAAAACAGAATTGGCACAAGATAAATGAATCAAACCAAAGCCATGGCAAACTTTAATGTGTCTAGAATCACTCCACAAAATTTCAAGTCCATCCAATACATATCAAGAATTTTACAAATCATTTAAGAACATGACTCACAAAAGGTCCACAATTGGTCAAACAGAAAGGAAATTCTCAAACAAATTGGAAATGCACTCAAATTATCCAAAAAAAATCATGCTCAAACCTAACATCCAGAAGTATCATCATGCAAAATTTCAGCTCATTTCAAGTTAATATGGCATGGTAATGAAAATCCACAAGTAGGACAAGGAATGGTGTGACACAAATTGTCACACCTCTAATGATCAGCTCATATCTCACAAACCAGAAATGATAAAATCACAAACTCAATGCCAAAATGTTCCTAAAGATCTCTAGTTTACACATGCAAAGTTTCAAGAATTTTGGATTAGGCATCATCATTTCATAATCAAAACATCAAGCAAGGTGCAAGTAAACACATGTATGAGCAAACCCTAGGCCATTCAAAAAATCACACGTGCACAATTTTAATAAAAATCACCAAAAAATACTAGACATGGCAAGGATTATGGCACAAAAAATTTCATCTCAATTGGATCAATAGTTATGAAGTTATGATTTTTCTAATGTGAAGAAAAAATAAAAAAAGATGAATGAAGGCATGTGAAATATGGTAACATATGATGAGAAAAATGCAAATGCCAAAAATGGAATTGTCTCAGCATGGAATCGATCCATGTATGCTTTCAAAATCTGGCGCGCTACAGTGAAGCGCAGCGTTTCACTAAAGCACATGGCGCGATCTGATTGGCTGCATGGCTTACAAACAACAAATTCATGCAAAACACGGCCTATGAGGATCAAACAAGGATTCTGGAAAAATTCTTAGGGTTCTTCACATTGTTCATCCACATTCATAGCTCAAGAACAAACCATCACCAAAATCAACAAACCGCATATCATTGGAAAGGTCTTCTAATGTACATCACGAATCTCAAATCAATTTGGCTTAATTCTTCCTAATTTAAAAGTTTCGAAGACAAACATATTCATGCATCAAAATGAAAATCAACATAACTTCCTTGTTTCTCAACGAAATTCAATTATTCGAATTGCAGATTACTCTACATGGAAAGATCTATCAAACACATCCATTGATTTCAAGAATTAAGCAAATCAAAAACTGACCTTAATTGAAGCATAGTGATGGATTTGTTGTTTTCCGGCTTTGTAACATGGAAACAAATGCTCTCCAAGGTCTATGTGAGTGAATGAATGGAGAATCGAAGCTCAATTGTGTTGGATAATGTGGAAATCTTCAACTGCCATGGGAGGATGCTTCTTGCTACAGTTCCAAAATCAGCTCAACAGTTCACGGATCTAGCTTCCAAAGTCTTCAATTATGCTCATGATCATGGATTAACCAAAGACAATGCTATGTTTATGAAGATTTTTGGAGAAAAAGTGAGAGAGAAACTGAAGAGGTTTTTGAGATCTAGATCTAGATTTCTAAATTATGAAGTGTTAATCACAAAAACAGTTAGAATTAGGTTTATATATGTGATGTTAATGAAGCTGGTAATCATGATTAGTGTTAATGCAAGTGTTTAAGCCAAAACCAAGTTTTATGACAAATTTAGCATTTCACCCTCAAGTGCACAAAACCAATGTAACAGTGCATTTTTGTTTCAATTCACATCAGAAATATTATTTAGAGGCCAAGGCAAGTGGAATTAAGTGAATGCCATGCTTATTTTGCAAAATGACTTTTTCCCTCCAATTTTCAAAATAAGTTCAAGTGAAAAATGCACTTTTTGTGTGATGAGTTTTAATGAAATGTGATGCATGAATTGAATAGAGGATATCAAGAGAAAATTGCTCCAAAAAGTCTCACTCCATTTGGCCTTGTGAATTAAAAGTTATGCACTTTTGAAATTCAACTTTTCTTGACAATGATTGATCCATAACTTGCCAACCACAAATGAGAAATTCATGTTCTTGGACTTTTTGGAAAGGTGAGAGCAATATCTACAACTTTCATGTTGGACAAAATTTCATTTGAAGCATATTTCGACATGTAATTTTAAGGAGAAAACCTTTCCATTTTTGGCAATTTTGAATTACAAGTCACTTTCTATTTTTGGAAAGTTTTGTCCTGACTTTATTTTCTTCATTGTTGATGTTTGAAATGTCAAATGAAACTTGTTTGGACATGAATGAAGTGTCTCTGACCCTCTCCCCCCTCCAAATCCATCAGTTGACCTGTGGTTGACTTTTTCTGAATGATAGATGAATTGGCTGTGCATAGATGCTCTTGAGCCTCAAACTCCTGATGAAATGGCTCAATGATGAAACCCTAGCTTCCATAAGCTCAATATAATCATGTGATGATCCCCATCTCCATTGAAACCCTCATCTCCTTGACAAGCCCTGATAGGCACAATGCAGATGATTAGGGTTGACCAGAGGTCAAAACCCTAATCTCAAGGTATCTGATCAAGCATTATGAATCTCTTGGTGATGACAAAACCATGATGATGATGATGTACCATTTCTACCAAGATAAAGCTCAACCCCCTTGAGGAATCAAGAAACCCTAATTTGAAGCACCAACCCTCAGATGATTAGTGATCCATTCATAAAACCCTCACCTTGAATATCTTAACCTCTTCATCTTCTGATCAAGACTTAGGAGGATGACTTGCTAAATGTAGCCACATGATATGCAAATATGCAATGCCTAATGACCTACAAAATGAAATGCAACATGCTAAGCTATTCCCAAGAGAGGAGGGCAAATTTTGAGGTGTTACACTATGTTCTCAAAGTTTCAGATGCTTGTTGCAGAACTAAAAGTTCTGGACAAAGGATACTCTACAACTGATCACGTCAAGAAGATTATCAGAAGTCTTCCCAAAAAGTGGAGACCTATGGTAACTACTTTGAAGTTGGCAAAGGATCTGAGCAGTATCAGTCTTGAAGAACTTGTTAGTTTTTTAAGAAGCCACAAGATTGAGCTCGAAGAAGATGAACCTCAGAAGCGAGGTAAATTCATTGCTCTAAAATCTAAGCCTGAGAAGACAAGAGCTTATCAAGCCGAGGAAGAATCAGAAGGATCTGATGAAGACTCAAAAGATAATGATGAGTTATCTCTAATCTCAAAGAGAGTCAACGAACTCTGGAAACACATGAAAAATGGTCAAGGAAAGTTCAGAAGAGTCAAAAGGACTGCTGGTGGCTTTGATTCTTCGTCTGGATAGAAGAAGCAAGGTTCTGGAAAAGAAGTTATCTTCTTTGAGTGCAAGGATTCAGGCCACTACAAAAATGATTGTCCTAAGTTGAAAAAGGACAGAAGGCCTAAGAATAATTTTTCTAAAGGCAAGAGGGGGTTGATGGCTACATGGGATGATTCGGAATTTGAAGAAGAAGATTATGACAAAGAAAAAGCCAACGTTGCACTGATGGCAACTGCAAATGATCCCACGGGTTCTAAAGAACCAGAAGACAAGGTATTATCAGAATCAGAATCTGACTCCGATTCTGAAGAGACATCCTTAGTAGCTCAACTGAAACACCAGTCATGGTACCTGGACAGTGGATGCTCGCGACATATGATGGGCATAAGGTCAATGTTCCAAGATTTGGAACTTAATCCTGGAGGCATCGTTGGTTCGGAGGAAACTAGAAAGGAAATATCATTGGCTCTATAACTTTTGGTAATGGTAAACTTCCTTTTATTACTAATGTTCTTTTAGTTGATGATCTGATGCATAACCTGTTGTATATTAGTCAACTTAGTGATAATGGTTATGATATCATTTTTAATCAAAAGTCGTGTAAGGCTGGTAGTCAGAAGGACAGTACAATCCTTTTTAACGGAAAGAGAAAGAACAAAATTTATAAAATTAGACTTTCTGATCTTGAATATCGAAAATGTAAAATGTCTAATGTCTGTTAATGAGGAGCAATGAGTATGGCGTAGACGTTTGGGCCATGTTAGCATGAGAAGGATTTCTCAGCTAAATAAGCCTGGATTAGTCAGAAGTCTACCCAACCTAAAGTTCGCTTCAGATGCTCTTTATGAAGCATGTCAGAAAGTCAAGTTTTCTAAAACATCCTTCAAGCGAAAACTGTTGTTTCTACGTCTAGACCGTTATAACTTTTGGACATTGATTTGTTTGGACCAGTGAAAACTGCCTCTATCAATGGAAAGAAATATGGATTGGTCATAGTTGATGACTACATTCATTGGACATGGGTAAAGTTCTTGAAACACAAGGATGAGTCACACTTTGTGTTTTCTACCTTCTTCTCATTAGTGAAAACAGAAATATACCGCAAAATAGTCAAAGTCAAAAGTGATCATGATGGTGAATTTGAAAATAAACACTTTGAAAATATTTTTGATTCAAATGGTATTTCCCATGATTTCTCATGTCCTAGAACTCCGCAGAAAAATGGAGTTCTAGAAAGGAAGAATAGAACTTTGCAAGAAATGGCTCGCACCATGATCTAAGAAACTTATATGGCTAAGCATTTCTTGCCATAAGCAGTTAACACAAATTGTTATATTCAGAGAAAGACTTCTATCAGACCTATTTTGGGTAAGATTCCTTATGAATTGTGGAAGAATAGAAAACCTCATATTTCTTACTTTCACCCTTTTGGATGTGAATGTTTTATGTTGAACACTAAAGAGAATCTTGGAAAGTTTGATTCTAAAGCACATAAGTATTTATTGTTAGGATATTCTGAAAATTCTAAAGGCTATAAAATCTTTAACACATAAACACTAATTATTGAGGAGTCAATTCATGTTAGATTCAATGATAAGCTTGACCCTGAAAAGTCAAAGCTAGTTGAGAAATTTGCAGAAACGACTCAACCAGAAGCTACCATTGATCAGACTCATCAAAAGAAGAGTAGATCAAGAACCTCTCATTTTGAATATCTGATTCTGGGAGATAAAAAAGCTCAAGTCAGAACAAGATCTTCATTCAAACATTCTGAAGAGACTCTCATAGGTTTGGTATCTCTAATAGAACCCATATCTATTGATGAAGCTCTTCTGGATAATAAATGGATTCTGGCTATGTAAGAAGAACTGAATTAATTCACCAGATATGATGTTTGGGATCTTGTTCAGAAACCAGAGGGTTTCCATGTCATTGGAAACGAATGGGTCTTCAGAAATATAATCAATGAGAAAGGCGAGATTGTCAGAAAGAAGGCTCGACTAGTAGCACAAGGTTATAGTCAACAAGAAGGTATAAACTATACATAAACATTTGCTTAAGTTGCTAGGTTAGAGTCTATTCGTCTTTTAATTTCTTTTGCAGTCAATCATAACATCATCCTTTATCCGATAGATGTTAAGAGTGCATTCTTAAATGGATATATTTTTGAAGAAGTATATGTGCATCAACCTCTTGGTTTTTAAAGTTTTCAAAATCCTGATTTTGTTTTTAAACTAAAAAAATCGTTATACAGTCTGAAGCAAGCTCCCATAGCTTGGTATGATATACTAAGTAACTTCCTTTTAGAAAATAATTTTACCTGAGGGAAGGTGGACACAACTCTCTTTTGCAAAACCTTTAAGAATGATATTCTGGTTGTGCAAATTTATGTTGATTATATTATTTTTGGTTCTGCTCACGCGTCGTTGTGAAAGGATTTTTCTAAATTAATGTATAGAGAAATTGAAATGCGTCTGTAAGGAGAAGTCAAGCTCTTTCTGGGAATCCAGATTGATCAATGTTCAGAAGGAACATACATTTATTAGAGAAAATATACAAAGGAACTTCTGAAGAAGTTTAACTTATCAGAATGTAAGAGAGCAAAGACTCTAATGCATCCTACATGTATTATGTAGAAAAAAGAGGTAAGTAGTAAGGTAAATCCGAAGCTATTCAGAGATATGATATGCTCCTTGTTGTATCTAACTGCTTCTAGACCTGATATCTTATTCAGTGTCTGCTTATGTGCTCGCTTCCAATCAGATCCTAGGGAAACTCACTTAACTGTTGTTAAGAGAATCTTTAGGTATCTGAAAGGTACTACTGACCTTGGTTTGTTTTATTGAAAATCAAGTGAATACAAATTAGTAGGCTATTGTGATGCTGACTATGTTGGAGACAGAATAAAAAGGAAAAGTACTTCTGGAAGTTGCAAGTTTTTGGGAGATAACCTAATCTCATGGTCCAGCAAGAGACAATCAACAATTTTTCTTTCAACAGTCGAAGTTGAATATATTGCATCTTCTAAATGCAGCACTCAGATACTCTGGATGAAGAGTCAACTGGAAGATTATCAAATATTTGAGAGTAGCATTCTTATTCTCTATGATAATACTTCTTCTATTTGTTTATCTAAGAATCCTATCTTGCATTCTAGGGCTAAGCATATTGAAATTAAACATCACTTTTTACGTGACTATGTCCAGAAGGGTATTTTTCATCTAAAATTTGTTGATACAGACCATCAATGGGCCGATATCTATACAAAACCCCTTATTGAAGATAAATTCGTGTTCATTCTAAAAAACTTGTTTATGGATTTATGTCCATAATGAAAAGATGTATTTCAGAATGTTTAAGTCTTCAGAACTCTAAATTAGATTCTAAGAATGTTTTTGTTGACTCTGAAACATGAGCTTTCTGAAGTAAGGAAAATTTTGTGAATCAGAAAGGTTCTGATCAGAAGAAATCTTATCGATTTGTCTTCCTGATTCTAAACAATCGTTGCATTAAATGGTTGTCATATCATTTAATTTCATGTGGTTCTAAATGGTGACAATTGTCCCACTTTCTGAGCATGCGTGATAAAAGTGTGACAAATTGGGTTTCACAATTCTTGGAATTAGGTTAAACTCTTACGCTTCCCCCTATGACTGCGTATTTGCATCTTGTCATCATTTCAAAAAAAAAATATATAAACCCACTTCACTCACACTTTTCATACTACGTGCACAATACTCCCACACTTTCATCTTTCAAACCTAAAACACCCATCTCTACAATTGTTCTTCATCTCCTTCATCTTCTTCAATGGCTACTCAACAACAGATTCAACAATAACTCTCTCCCAGCCACTCAATGGCTGATGAAATCAATCCCATCATGGAAGGAATACCATAATTAACTCTACACACTTTTGTCAACGAGTTAATGGTACTCTTCGAAACTATTGTAGACTTCGAAAACTTGAAAGACAATGGTTTCGATCTCTCTGAAACCCTCGAACTTCAAGGTTCGAAAACCTTTTTTGAGAGACTAACATGCCCTGTGTACCCAGTTTTGGTGAAGCAGTTTTGGGTGCATGCTACTACTGAAAAGGAAATAATAACTTCCTACGTCATGAACTGGAAGATTATCATAATAAGAAATCCATTGCTGATTTAATCTCTCACAATGGAAAAGGCAAAAGAATTCAAAGTGCCAAGATCAATGCTAAAAGATAAGTTATTATCTATCTGGTCATCTTTAAATCTAAAACCAACTTTGAGGACGATAAAAGTCCTAGTGCTAAGGATTTAACAAACAACCTAAGAGTTTGGTTCAAAATAATTCTTGGTTGCATTCATCACAGACCTGACACCAATAGTTATGACTATGTCAACACACATCAGAAGTTCATATTGTTCTTTCTAGAGAAGAGTCTCAAGCTGGTACTTCCCTCCATCTTGTTCAAGTTCATGAGGGATTCTATCAGAGAATCCAGAACTGATGGATCTTTGAAGAAGAACAAAAGCAGGTTCGTCCCCAATGAAAGGCTGATTTCTGATATTCTCGTTGAGAATGGTTTGGTAGGTGAACTTTTGGTAAGTGGTTTGACCGATGAACTTGTAAAGGATGCTGGAAAATCTTCTAGGGGATGAATCTCAAGAGCATGAGTCTCATTTCTAGAGTTGTAAGGCTGGATTTCGTTCCCTCTAAGGATGATATCTATGGAACAAGGACCCCAGTAGACAACTTTCCATTCTTCACCAAGATTGATCCTCCAGAGGTTCTATAATACTATCTGGAAAGTTGCCAGAAAGATGGAATTGACCCCAATGGTGGATCCTTTCAATCTACCTGAAACTTATCTGAATGTTCATGGGAAAAGGAAGAAGGAATCAAGAGTAGAAGGATCTTCAAGGCCTCAGAAGAAGAAGAAGAAAATTGTTGTCCTTCTGGATGAAGAACATTGAAGAAATCAAGGTTGACAATGCACTGGTCAAAAAGCATATGGACAAATAGGACTTGATGTTTTAACTTATTCTATCCAGACTTCCTCCGCCTCCTCCTCAGAACCCTTAGGAATTTTATTTCTTTTAAATATTAGTTATATCTTCTCTACCTTTTTAGTTTATCAATAAAGATCCTTTGTTTCTCTTTATTAATTTTATTTTATTATTTTGTCTCTGACTTTTTGATTAATGAAAAAGGGGGAGAGACATAACGTATCTAAGTGGAAGATTCGTCGTTATTTTGATATACCTAAATTCCTTAAGTAAGAACCCAAACATTAAATAATTTATTCTGCTAACAACTGCTTCAAAGAATAGTTTGTTAAATGATTTACAGGGTTATATTTCAAGAATCAGAATGGTTATAATCAAACATTAGAAGTTCTTATGAAGTTTATGAAGGATAATGGCGATCCAAAATGAAGCGGAATTAAAAAAATTCTCCTTTAGTCATCCTTACGAATGGGCATGGTCAATGATAGAATCGTTACCTCTTGTGGCGATTGAAACCTTTGATGCAGATCTACGGAGCGATCACGAACGTTGAATGGTGACAACGCTTCTAATCAGTCCACACGAACAGATTCCTTCAATCTCAGTGCTGACTGCTACGAATGAAAGCTTTGAGTGAGTAAGAGAGAGAGAGAGAGAGAGAGAGAGAGAGAGAGAGAGAGAGAGAGAGAGAGAAACAAAATTACAACTCCTTAAATGCTTCTGCACTAGGGTTCTATTTATAGAACCACTTTTGTG
Organism: Lathyrus oleraceus; assembly: GCF_024323335.1. Taxonomy (NCBI): domain Eukaryota; kingdom Viridiplantae; phylum Streptophyta; class Magnoliopsida; order Fabales; family Fabaceae; genus Lathyrus; species Lathyrus oleraceus. The sequence goes on from NC_066581.1 coordinate 84,868,750, forward strand.
GGCCGCAAGCTAAAAAACCCACTTAAGTGTAGGTGGCTCATATCTTATATTATGCCAAAATTACTTAAGCGCGTGGTACCTTACCATATTTTGTATTCTACTTAAGTACACCGTACCATACGATGTTCTACAATTCACTTAAGTACACCGTACCTTACGGTGTTCCTTAGTTACTCTATCTCTCATCAATCCGTCCTTTTGTGTGTGACTCTGTAGGTTTTCGTGGCATTGGAAATTTAAATCACGTATTTAACATAATAAACAGTGAGCGGTATCTAGCAACACATAATTGCTACCTAAGACACAAAAATGTCATGAGATCTGACAAATCCTTTTGTGATAATACTTATGTGTGCAATTATCCTTTTGCCCCTATGTCTATATTGAACACAAGGCATAGACTGTGTCATCCTTGTCCAGTTCAATATTGGGCCCGTAGACATTTATCCTGTTACGCAGGATGGGAAAATTCCATCTAGGTCACTCATGTCCCTCAGCATGCTTTGTGGAGTACCCATCAACTGTCTTTATGGTCATCCAATTATGGACAATGATTGATCCGCAATAAGGCACTCGACTCTACATCTAAGGTGCATATTGGTTTCAGGTCGAAGGATGGTATACACCATTATCACCATGAGAATAACTTATGACACTTTGCATAACATTCTATATAGTATTCTCATAGCGGGTCAATCCAGTATAAATATTACTCTTAATATTCATACCTATGTTTAAGACTTGATAACTCCTTATCCATGATCCATGAGATGTGATCATCAGTCTATATACATCATAGTCTTAATGCTTTAATGTTATCCCACTTCACAATAAAACTCGATTACGGATACTTTAAGAATAGCGTCCTTATGTTTAATGTGATCTCACGATTAAGTCACACTTGATACATTAAACGGACTAGCTATTCTAGGGACTTTATTAAACAAACATAATAAAGAAAAAGCCTTTTATAATTAATAAATAATTCGATACAAGTACCAAAAGTATTGGCCTCTAGGGCTTACACCATCAATCTCCCACTAGCACTAGAGCCAATCAGGCATACCCCTAATGCCCATAGATCTAGTATGGCCATCATGCTTCTGTTGCGCAAGAGGCTTTGTCAGTGGGTCAGCAATATTGTCAAATGTAGGTACTCTGCATATTTTCACATCTCCTCTATCTATTATTTTGCGAATGAGGTGATAACGCCTAAGTATGTGTTTGGATCGTTGGTGAGATCCAGGCTCCTTAGCTTGTGCGATAGCATCATTGTTATCACAATAGAGACCAATGGAATCCACAATGCTATGAACTATGCCAAGTTCACTAATGAACTTTTTGATCCAAACATCTTCCTTTGCTTCACTTGAGGTAACAATATACTTGGCCTCGGTTGTAGAATCAGCAATTGTATCTTGCTTTGAACTTTTCCAGCTCATAGCGCCACCGTTTAAGCAAAACACATAACCAGATTGCGATCTAAAGTCATCCTTATCTGTCTGGAAGCTAGCATCGGTGTATCCAATTACAGCAAGCTCTTCCTGACCTCCATATATCAATAATGAGTCCTTAGTCCTTCTCAAATACTTAAGGATATTCTTGACAGCTACCCAATTAGCATCACCGGGATCAGATTGGTACCTACTCGTTGCACTTAAAGCATACGAGACATCTGGTCGAGTAAATAACATGGCATACATGATATATCCTATTGCAGATGCATATGAAATCTTATTCATGCGATCCCTTTCTTCCTTAGTTGAAAGGGATTGTGTTTTTGATAGACACAAGCCATGTTGCATAGGTATGAATCCTTTCTTGGAATGATGCATATTAAAGCGTCTCAGCACTTTGTCTATGTATGTACTCTGCCTTAGGCCAAGCAGTTTTTGTGATCTATCTCTATAGATCCTGATTCCTAATATATAGGCTGCTTCACCCAGGTCCTTCATAAAAAAGCATTTCCCCAACCAAGACTTTACTTGTTGTAGGGTATGGACATCGTTTCCAATGAGTAATATGTCATCTACATATAATACCAGGAAAACGATCATGCTCCCACTAACCTTCTTGTAGACACAAGGCTCATCTTCATTCTTGATGAATCCATATTGTTTTACTGTTTCATCAAAATGAAGATTCTAGCATCTGGAAGCTTGCTTCAATCCATAGATTGATCTTTGTAACTTGCATATCTTTTAGGCTTCTTCTGGTATGTCAAATCCTTCAGGCTGTGTCATGTACACATCTTCAAGAAGATTCCCATTAAGGAAAGCAGTTTTGACATCCATCTGCCATATTTCATAATCATGATATGCAGCAATAGCAAGTAAAATCTGAACAGATTTAAGCATTGCAACTGGTGAAAAGGTTTCATCATAGTCAACCCCATGAATTTGTTTATATCCTTTTGCAACCAGTCTTGCCTTATAGGTATGTAACTTACCATCCATGCCAGTCTTCTTTTTGAAGACCCACTTGCATCCTATAGGGTTAACTCCTATAGGAGGCTCTACCAAGGTCCAAACTTGGTTTGTGTACATGGAATCCATTTCATATTTCATGGCTTCTAGCCACTTCTCAGACTCGGGACCAGTTATGGCGTCTTGGTAGGTCATAGGCTCATCTTGATCCATGAGTAATACATCACCTTGATCAGTTATGAGATATCCATATCTCTCAGGTAGGTGATGTATCCTGCTTGACTTACGTTGGTCTTGTTCTACTTGAGCAGGTTTCTCTTCCATAACTAATTGTGTTTCCTGCTCTAATTCCTCCATAGGTGTATCAATGCTTTGTGATTCTTGAATTTCTTCAAGCTCTACTTTCCTTCCACTGATTCCTTTGGAAATAAAATCCTTTTCTAGGAAAACTCCAGTTCGAGCGACAAACACTTTGCCTTCAGAAGGATTGTAGAAGTAATACCCTCTTATTTCTTTAGGATACCCCACAAATAAGCATTTGTCAGATTTGGGTTCAAGCTTAGTTGAAATTTGTCGTTTCACATAAACTTCGCAACCCCAAATCTTCATGTAAGACATATGTGGTTTTTTATCACTCCATATCTCATATGGTGTCTTCTCAACCTTTTTGGATGGAACGCGATTAAGTGTGTAAGTTGCAGTCAATAGTGCGTGTCCCCGAAAGGAGTTTGGAAGATCAGCGTGACTCATCATGGATCAAACCATGTCTAACAAAGTTTGATTTCTTCTCTCAGATACACTGTTCCATTGGGGTGTTCTAGGAGGAGTAAATTGGGATAGGATCCCACACTCTTTTAGATGGTCATCAAACTCTAGGCTTAAATACTCACCGCCTCGATCTGATCGAAGAGTTTTAATATTCTTACCTAGTTGGTTTTGTACTTCATTCTTGAATTCCTTGAACTTTTCAAAGGACTCTGATTTGTGTTTCATTAAATACACATAACCATATCTACTGAAATCATCAGTAAATGTGATGAAGTACTGAAAATATCCTCTGGCTGGTATGTTTAGTGGTCCACATGCATCAGTATGTATGAGGGCCAAAAGATCATTAGCTCTTTCACCTTTTCCTGTGAATGGAGACTTTGTCATCTTTCCAATTAAACAAGATTTGCATGTCTCATATGATTCATAATCAAAAGAGTCCAAGTGTCGCGTCCTGCGAAAAAACAACCGGCGGGCTAAAACAAAAACAACACAGAGCCGCCACTGCGCGTTATTTATCCCAAGATAGGGAAAGGAAACGCTCAGAGAAACTTGGAAAAAGCATGGTCTCGCGACCAAAGAGAAAGGGTAAGGGAGTCGGTTACGCAAGGGGAAGGTATTAGCACCCCTCACGTCCGTCGTACTCGACGGGATCCACGTTCTAAAATAAAGAAAAGGTTGCTAAAACATCACACACACACACAGGGAACGCAGGTGGGGTTAAGAGAGGGGAGCTCGATAGGATATCGCATCCTATGCCTACATATCTCGTCTGGAACGAGAATCAGAGCTACTGTAGTTCGGCTCACGCACGCCAAACAACACAAAACACACAAAAGATAGCAAACATGGAACCCGACAACCACTCGATGGCATTACGTCAGCTTCCGAACCAAAACCCAACACTGGAACCCAGATGCCACTTGATGGACTTACACCAGCTTCCAAGCACACAACAAACAAACAAACAACAAGTTGCTAAGGAGTCAGGGACTCGAGCCTAGCACTTGTCAAACAACACACACAAAAAAGAAAAAAAAGTGCCCGGAGAGGTCTCGCACGACCTCCTGCCTACATACCTCGTCTGGAACAAGGATCAGGGCGATGTAGTTCCCCTGAAAGGGAAAGAAACTCTAACCAGAGACAAAGGGGAGACACACTACCAGGGAGCTGTACTCGAGCCTAGTGTTATCATGCATCATGGCCCTATGTTCAGGTTTCTACCTACTTGCACAACTGCAAGCTAATCCTATCCAGGAAAACAAGCATGCAAGCATCAACAAATCCAAACAAACATGTCACACAAATATTCACAAAGCACACACTATAACCAATCAAGTGGGCTCAAACAATGGGTTTGACTGCCGAGGCAAGTCATCTGTACAAGGGTAGTATTCGCTCTTAACCTTGCCATTGAGGGGCTAAGGTGAAGCAGATGAAAGGTGAGTGAAGATTAGACTTCACAGCTCTTATCCCTGGCCAGGGAGAGCTTCAGACAAAGGAGCGTGGGTTCAGAAAGGTGGAACCCTTCTACGCTCAAAGACTTTGACACAACTGTACAAAGTACAAGATCTTGGGTTTGTGTCCCAATGCGTCAACACACAGCCGTGTGAGCAGAGGGACGACTCAACAGAATAGTGGGGGATAGATTGCATATCCCTTGGCTTCCACCAATTGCCTTAATCAAGGACTTTACCTGCTTGGGCACAAATGTAAACAACCACAAACATCGCCTCTTAAGGAGGACTTCAGACATTTGCCCGGCCAAGTAACAGGCCCGGTCTCCCAGACTACATGAAGTCAAGAGATTCTACCTCAACTGGTTTATACAACCAAGCAGCAGCAAGCAAGTTCTTAAAGAACTATAAGCAACTTAATGTACCTGAAATCAATCAAGTATCATCAGTACTCAGACAGACAAACAGTAAACAACGAATGTTAATCTATACAGACAACACAGGTTAATGCACACAAGAGCAAGCTATAAGCCCAAGCTCAAGCTTCAATCCCTACAACACAAAACATGTTAGTGGACAACATCAAACACATTCAATTTTTGCAACTTGCATTTATCTCCTTAAGCTTTTTGCCTTTCAACCTGAAAATCCACACCAAATGTGAGAAACAAGACCACTAGGCCAAGCCTAGGGTCCAAAAGGGATAAAAAATTCTAAACAGCAAGTGAATTTCAACCAAAATCAAATTAAAACAAATTGAAAGCAAATGCAATTGGTCCCATGCTCATATCATTCACCAATATCATTTCATTACCAAAACATGTCAAATTAGGTCAAATACAACATTAAAAGTCCAAACAGAATGACTTCAATCAAAAGCATACCAAAACAATTCCAAAAATCCCCAAATAATTCACACCTAAACAGGACACATTCAATGTATAGCATGTCAATTTTCAGCTCAATTGGACAAAAGAAAGTAGGTCAATGAAAATCAAGAAATCCAGACACAAACATACAAGCCAATTCAAAGCATCCAAACAAGCATCCACTTCAATAATTCATAAAACAGTGACAACATTTAAGAAATGAATGGGATCAAAACCATGATGTCCTACAATGTGTCTAGCATCAACATACCAAATTTCATCTTCATCCAATACCATATGAGAATTTCACAAAAGAAATACAAACATGTGTCACACAATGTTGCAAAATGAGCATACAGAGAAGAAAATTATCAATCAAATAGAAAACTCCATCAAAAATTGCAGAAAAAATCACATGTTATCTTGACATATCAATGATCATTCATGCAAAAAATTGGAGCAATTCAACAATCCTAGGCCATGCAAATAAAATCAGAAAGTTGACCTAGTTAGGTGTGACACAAATTGTCACACCTCTATTCAAAAAAATCATATCTCCATCACCAAGTATCCAAAAATCATAAACTTTACATGAAAATCACCATTAATGAGTCCAGAATAAGCACAAAAATTTTCATTCATTTCTTTGGAAGTATGAGCATTTCATGATGGTTTTGGCAAAACATACAAAAATGTACACATGAACAAAATCAATAGGCCAATCCAAAAATCCTCCAAGCACAACTTGAGTTATCATACCTATAAAAAACTAGAGAAAATTTGGGATCCAACAAAAAAAGTCTCACTAATTTTGGATTAAAAATGAATTTGTTATGATTTTTTAAAGTTTGATTAATTATTAGAATAATTACTTAAAGTGAATATGATTTAATTAATTAACAGTGGCATTTTTGTAATAATCACGCCTTGGTCCAAAACGACACAGCATCACTTAATTTTCTGGCAGCGCGCTATTGGTTGGTACAGGCGGGAAACATGTTTTCGAATTGCCAAGCCAGTGAAACGGATCAAACAGCGGTGAACTCCAGAATTTCATATGTTCTTCGTGTGTTCTTCGCGCCTCCATGTCCAGCAACGGTTATGAACGAAACTCAATGAAAATGGCCAAATGAGGTACCGCTGGAACCGTCCTTCAACCTAGGTCACAAATATGCTAACAATTTTGCCTAACTCTCACTATATCTCACGGATCGAGCGAAAATGTAAACACACATCAAACTTCCAATCAATATATCTCATTCAACAGTTAACCAAATCGAAAACTAATCACATCATGTTCATCTACGTTGAATGCACTACAAAAGCCATGTAACAATTCGAAGAATAGTGAGATTCGATTTTAGGTACCTTGGAGATGGCAGTGGTGAAATCTCGTGTTTCCTCATGTAATTCTTCAAAATAGATGAAAAAGAAGGCTTAGGAAGATGAAAGCAACTCGTAGCTTGATCCAAGACAGCTCCACGTGTGAGAAATTTCAATTTGCCATTGATGAACCTATGATGAACAATCACGATTTTGATGCTTTCTTGCTCCAATTCCTCAAAACAGTCAAAGCTTATGCTTGTAGAAGATCAACCAAAGAAAAATCGTGCCAAATGATGAAGAATTGATGAAGTTTCGATGAATTTTGTTTGATGAAGTTCTTGATGAGTTTGCACTTTTGGAGGGAAAGTTAGTTATGAATTCTTGTGAATTATGATTGTGATCAACATTCTGTTATAATTAAAGCTTTATACTCTTGCTTAATCATCCTCTTAATCACCAATTAACCAAAAATGAAATAATTAGCATAATGCCATTTTCTCAATGCAAGGGCAAAAATGACTTTTCACATTAGGCCTTATGACAGCAATGTGACAGCTCAGACATCTTCTAATTGCCATTTGGAATGTGTTGGCTTTTGTCTCCTGTTAATTGGCCTTGTATTTCCCATTTTCACTATGCCATGCCAAAAATGCATCTTAAGTGAAGGTTCAAACATAGCCTAGCCAAATATTGCATCTTGAAACCTCATGACAGTTGGAACCACTTCTAATTTGCATTTGTGATGTGTTGCAAAAACCCCCATCCCAAAATTCCAATTATTTCTCAACTTGGACCATTTTGTCCTTGGATTTTAATTAGTACACTTGAAAATTGACCTTTTGCATTGACCATTTTTGATGAATTTTGATTATGCACCATGAAAGTACATGTCAAATGGAGTTTGCTCATAAAAAGATCACTCATTTTGGACACTCCATGTGAAAGTTATGCCACTTTGATTATAGGTTTTTTTTGAAATTGAATGGACCATAACTTGTCAACCATACATGGGAATCTCAAGTTCTTGGACTTTTTGGAAAGGTGAGAACAAGATCTACAACTTTCATGTTGAACAAATTTTCATTTGAAGCTTTCTTGGACATGTAATTTTGTGGTAAAAAACTTTCCATTTTTGGAAACTTCCATTACAAGTCACTTTCTATTTTTGGCAATTTTTGTCCTGACTTTATTTTCTTCATTCCTGAGCTTTGACATGTCAAATAAAACTTGTTCCAACATGAATGAAGTGTATCCAACTCAATTCCACCTCCAAATCCATAAAATCAAGCATAGTTGACCACAGTTGACTTTTCAACTGATAGATGAATTTGGCAATACATTGATCAATCTGAACCCCAATTCTCTGATGAAATGGCTCAAGGATGAAAACCTAGCCTCAATATGCTCCATATAACCATAAAATGATCCTTATATCCAACATAGACCCCCTCTCCTTGCTATGCCATGATTGGCCCAATGCACCTGATTAGGGTTGACCAGTGGTCAAAACCCTAATCTCAAGGTATCCTGATCAAACTCCTGATGATGACAAACCATGATGATGATGATGAATCATTTCAAACAAGATGAAGACCAATCTCTTTGAGAATCACAAAACCCTAATTTGGACCTCCACATCCTCAGATGATTAATGACCAGTCCAATGAAACCCTAGCTTGCACATGACCTCCTATCTTCTGATCAAGACTTGGGAGAATGGCTTGCACAATGTAACCACATGATATGCAATATGCAATGCCTAATGACCTAAAAATGATATGTAATATGTTAAGCCAGTCCCCAGAGAGGAGGGCAAATTTTGAGGTGTTACACCAAGAGTCCATCTTTATGGAGTTTGGAAATGTGTTTCTCATTTATGTGGCCTAATCGACAATGCCAAAGGTAAGTTGGATTTAACTCATTAGGTTTCATCCTTTTAGTATTAATGTTATAAATAAGCATTTCAATATCAAGGAAATATAGTCCATTGTTCATTTGTTCAGTAGCATAGAATATATCATTCAAATAAATTGAGCAATAATTGTTCTTTATTATAAATGAAAAACCAAACTTGTCCAAACAAGAAACGAAAATAATATTCCTGCTAATTGCAGGTACATAATAACAGTTCTCTAACTGAATTATTAAACCACTAGGTAAAGTCAATACATAAGTTCATACGGCTAAAGCAGCAACCTTTGCTCCATTGCCAACTCGTAGGTCAACTTCACCTTTTGCCAAATCTCTACTCCTTTTTATCCCTTGCATATTGGTACAAATGTGAGAACCGCATCCAGTATCTAATACCCATGATGCAGAAGTAGATAAATTAATTTCAATAACAAAAATACCTGAAGTTGAAGTCTCTACTCCATTCTTCTTATCTTCCAAGTACTTTGGGCAGTTTCTCTTCCAATGTCCGGTTTTACCGCAATGGAAGCAGGTGCCTTCCTTTGTTATTCCTCCACTAGGCTTCAAAGCAGCAACAATGGGTTTGGGTTTGGCAACTTCCTTTCCTTTCCCTTTATCACCCTGCTTGGTGGGTTTTTTGTTCTATCTCTTTCCATTTTCGGTCATCAGAATGGGCTTCCCTTTTGACTTCAGATTCTGCTCAGCAATTCTTAACATGGTTAGCAGTTCAGGAAGATATTTGTCCATATCATTCATATTGAAATTAAGGACAAATTGACTGAATCTATCTGGCAACAATTGCAAGATCAAATCATTCGCAAGTTCCTTTCCGAGGGGAAAACCCAACCTCTCAAGGTTCTCCATATACCCAATCATCTTGAGCACATGGGGACCTACAGGGGCTCCCTCAGCTAACTTGCCTTGAAATAGGGCTTTTGAAACTTCAAACCTTTCATGCCTTGCTTACTCTTGATAGAGCATCTTCAGGTGTTCGATCATATCGAACGCTGCCATGTTCTCATATTGCTTTTGCAACTCTGAGTTCATGGTAGCTATCATGAGGCAAGCAGTTTCATTAGCATCATCGACATGCTTCTTATAAGCATCTATTTCTGCCTTAGGTGAAGAACTAGGAGGTTCCTCTTAGGAGCAAGTTTCTCCAAGACATACAGTTTTCTATCATGTTTGAGGATAATCCTCAGATTTCGGTACCAATCCAGAAAATTTGTCCCAGACAATTTTTCCTTGTCAAGGATTGATCACAAAATGTTGTTAGAGGTGTTTGTTGTCATGGTAATATACATGAAAATAATGAAAATATAAGTATCAATAACATATTTAATTAGGCCTTTAATTAAATATGCTCCAATTATTTTACTCAAAACAAATGACCCTCGCCATTTGATTCATAAAATCCCGTTGGAAGATTTTCTAGTGGGTCGAGATCCACATTTCACTTTGTTTTAAGTCCGCATAGACGGATTACATAAAACTAGGTTATTTAGGTAGGAACTCCTTCCAATTGTATCTAATACAACTCTCGAAAATTTTAGTTGGGTGAATAACTCCTTATTCCAATCCATCACATGGATCATTTCCAACTCTTGCTTCTAAACATATATGAAATTCTGGCGTAGTCAGTTTTCAGATGTTCTACTTCAAGTCATGACATCTGATCCAACATTGTAAATAATACAGCAAGACAATTATTAAATCTTGTACTAATATGCACCCTTTCATAGATGTCACGACATCTCCTTCTATGTCACCCTAGTATGGAGGAACACCTAGTTCTGTGCATCATAGCACTCACTTTTGTTGTTTTCCTACATAGTTATCATCACGATGTCTCAATCCTGATTTGGACATCATCTGTTACATTGTTCCAGTTTGTTGGCCATGTACTTGTATTTCCTAAATTAAAGGTTGACACAAGTTAAACTAATCTCCACTTATTAAGGAGCTAACAAATAGTCTATTTGCTAGGTTCATTAATTGTAGCTTAGTTGTTAGTTTCCTGGATTTTAGATCAGCAGTTGGATTCCTGAGGAATAGCCTGATAAAAATCCTGAAACAGAAAAACTAACCATCCAACAATTTAGCATATGCTGTCAGGAATGAATGTCACAACATTCAGTTTGACATCCAAGTCCAGGACCATATACTAAGTCTGTTAAGTTCCTGAAAACAGACGGTGCTAACTTTGTTGTACTGTAAAAGACCAATCAGTCTCTACTTCAGTATCAGCTTACTGGAAGAACTGTCACGACATCCAGTGTGACAGTTTCTCAATGGTCCTTTGGCCAGGTCTGTTATACTCTTGAAGACCAGACCTACATGCTGAATTGATATCAACCTGCCAATTATTCAGTACATGCTGTTAATGATGGATGTCAAAACATCCTGATTAACATTCAAACAGAAGGCTATGTACCAGGTCTGTTATCATCTTGACAAGCAGACTGGAATACCTGCTGTGTTATGGCAGAAGGATTATAACATACAGAAGGAAAACAAACACAGGAAATTGTTAACCCAGTTCAGTCCAACATGACCTACATCTGGGGGCATACCAAGCCAGGAAGAAGATCCACTATCAGCAGTATTAATTCAGAGTTAAACTCACCCGTTTACAACCCTTCACTTAATCCCTACCCAATGCAACCTATACCTAGGAACTCCTAGATAGAAACCTCCAGTTTCCATTCCTATCACTACAAATACAATGTAATGTTCAAACACCTTGAACTTGCTTCACAGCTTCATTCAAGAACATAATCACTCTTGCCTACAGGCTTTGAGTTACAAATACTCTCAGCTTTTACCACTGAGAAACACATGGTAACCTTCCCACAGTTTGGGAGGTTTACCTTACACACACCCCTAAAAATTCATTCTAAGAGGCTTACAAAAACTAGGTTACAATCAGCTATTTATAACCTAATCACCCAACTGGATTTGGGCCTTCAGAAATCGCAGCAGACTTGTTCTTTGCTGTTACAACTTCAGCAGAAAAATTCTGCTACAAACAAGGTCTTCAAGTTCCTAAACTCTCTCCATATATATCTCCATATTTAGAGCCTATATATATTCTGATTGAGTCTTCAAGACCTCCACAAGGGAGTTAGGATATTCACCAGATATCCTTGCTGATCCCAGAATATATACTGAATTAATTAATTCAGTTTTCTACACATGTGCGATGTCACAGACCTGATGTCGTGACATCGTACATGACATGTTGGTCCAGATGTTGAATTTCTTCAACCCAACATATTAAAACAACAGAGATGATTACATTACTTGTTTTACTAAAATTAATGCCAATCCTAAGGTATTAACAATCTCCCCCTTTGGCAAATTTTAGCTAAAACAAATAATCCTCTGTCATTCTCTCCACCACCTCAAACACCTATGTTGGTGTACATGAGGAAGTAGAGGAACACGGATCAGTTGTACCAGAACCCTTCCCCTCAACGGGAGGGCTTCCTGAAGAATATGTAATGCTGAGTACACAGATGATGTAACTCAGATCACAAGGCACAACTGTCCTCTTAACTCAGATCACAAGACACAAGTGGTATACCCAGTTGGTGGATTTTGTGCCTAACACCAACTTTCTGTTTGCTACCACAGTAGTTTGCTTTCTTCTGATACATTCTCACCCCCAGGACTATATTTCTCTCCCCCTTTTTAGCTAAACATTTGTAAAGGCACCCCTCACAAAACTAGATCCAGGCGTAGCTTGCCCAAACCTTAACATACCCCATGATTCTGAGAATGGAGTGTTTTTCTTGTGAGAAGAAGAGGGCTATTACATCCTTTAAATAGTCCAGCCCGTGCTTAGGAATTAACGGTAGAAATAAATGCTTGGTCAAGATTCATTTATTTTTGCTGAGAAACAGGCAGAGAATCACCAACAAAATCTCAGACTATCTTTGAATACCTTTTATAGCTCTTGACTGTTTCTTTTCCAAAACAGTCGTTCCAGTGCATGGAGACTATTCCATATATGCAGTCAGACACGTTGCATGCGATGTCTTAACATTCCACGCGGCTTTTTCCTGCATTCAGCCAGTATTCAACATTTCCCAAGACCCATGTCATACCTCCAGTAGAGACTTGACATCTGGCACTGCTACAGCCAAATTCCCACACTTCAGCAGATGGTTACTCCCCGTGTACCACACAGCTCTAGCCATCAGGCTTATTCTGATTTATCAGAATTAGACACATCACCCTTATAATTCCTAATGACTTTAAGATTCAGAAGGAATTGACAGCATTTTCCAGGGCAATGTCATGACATCCGGTCAGACATTCTTCTGCTCATCCAGCCTTGACCCTCACCACATCATCCTAATAACTAACAAGAGGCCATAACTAGTTATCTGAGAACACATAGACCACAAGCTTGGTGATTACTTGCAGCACAAAGGCACAACTCCCCCTGTCATGAGCACCCAACTCTCCTCTTGAACCCTGGAGATCACACATATCCAGCATGGTTGGACCTTCACCTACTTCCTGATTCAAAAAGAATGCAAACCACTTGATGAATGGAAAACATAGGACTCATCTTCATGTCTTCAAGAGCGCACCCTCTGTTCAACCCTCTTGGTTGAACACATCCACACTCTGTGTCAATCTTTCTTCTAACCAGAACAGAAGGCCACTTCACAAAATGTTCTAACATTCGTTAGGACATCCTTCACACATAACAGGGAACACCATCTGATAGTCTTCAGATATCACTGAGTCACCAGCTTGATCAAGAAGAACCCAGACATAAATTGGGACATATCCATTTTCATCCCATTACATGAGATAATCTTCCATAGATGGCTCAGAACTCCTACCACAAGCTCCAAGGGATGAATAGTAAACACCTCCTTTTGTCTTCAACTTAATACTTTTCTGCTCAAAAGTAATTTGTCTCAGACTTTCCTCAAGAATAATCAGCTGCCTTATGTTGATTATCTTGATTCTTCGAACTCACTTATGAGATAGACCAACTGCCACTGGTTGATTACCTCCTTCATGAATTCTCATATGAAAAGGTCAAATGCTGCTTTTTGACCTCTCCACGTTTATCAGACTTCTCCCAAGGATATTCTGACCTTCCAGGTGAGACCTGAACTTCAAGCTACATGTCGAACACAGCTTAGTTTTTCTAAGACATGAACATGTAACATCCTCTCCATCCAGCAACTCCAAAGAACTGCACCGAGGACGATCTTTTTGAAGTATCCAATCTACAACTCTGTAGACCCTTCTATCTCAAGTTGATGTGTCACTTCACCAACTAAGACTCTGATGTTGAACCAAATGTCACAACATTGTGTTTTGATATCTAGCTGTTGAATTCAGCTCCTTCTTCTGCCACTTGAAGGAACTTCCACCCTTCACAGAACAAGAGTTCAATGTTCTCATAGACTTGATTGTGGAATCAAGTTTGAGTAAACAACCTCCATCCTGCAGGTTTGCAGTTAAGTCATCCAAGCTCACACCTTGATGAATCCCTGCTTCTTTTCCAAAGACATCAGACACTCTGATGTATGAGTCTTCAGAAGGACCAGTTAGAGACTGACCCTTCAGCTATACCAAGGATTCCACTTCCTAAAGCAAAGCAGTTTCCATGGGGTTAAGAATGCTGCCACGTGTTCTTAACTCCACAGTGTGCATTATCCAATGCACTTCCTCACCTAGATCAGAAATAAACTGATCCAAGTAACCACCATCAAGACTATGATGCCTTCTTCTTCTTGTACACACCAAGGCTGAACATGTTTCTTGCCATGAAACCTTTTCAGAGATCATACGCTTTTGCTGCCACCAAAGAGATAGATCATACCCCAATGTACTATCCTTCCTGTGATTCTACACAGGGTCTTGAAGAAGAGATGTTCCAACATCTTTAAGAACATCAGTTATCTTGAGCTCCAAGGATAATCAATTAAATACTTGTACTTGACACAAGTAGACATTGACCTTAAATCCTTTCCCAATTATCCTTTCAGATACTTCCACCATAAGAATACTTTGACAATACTCTTCTAGTGTCAACATCTTCTGCTTGCAAGCACCTCAATAGTCTTGAGACTCTTTCCAGATTAGATTCACCCTTAGGAATGAGAGAGATGAATCCTTCCTTGCAAATGTGTCACACAGCCACCAGAACCCATGTGACACAGGTCAACAGCCAACCAGACCCTAGGCTGACCAAACTTGAGGAGGTTAACCAAAACTCCCCCTCAACTTAACAATCATGGAAACTCCACACCAATAACCATGCATTGTATACACATGTCTCAACCTGACATGCACCATCCCTACCAGTGGCAACTAACTCCTCCAATCACACCAATCAGACTCCAGCTGACCATAAGTACTAGTGAGACACCCAACACCAGTCAATAGTAGATATGCATTTCCAGAGCATGCTACCTCAACCAACCTCTGAATCTTCATATTCTCACTCCTTGAAAGAACTGCCACTTCTGAACGTGGTGTTTGAATAACAAGATTCATGGTTCCAATCCTCTTAAATGATATAGCAATTAGGTTACCCCAATATTGACTTCTAACATTCAGGGGACTTGTCTTCCAACACTACATAGTACTTCAGGGAACAACTATCCCACCCTGATCAATCTATAAGAGCAAGACAACCAGCAGGAAATTTTACAATGTCACATCTCAACCAGCTCCACTTCTAGAGGTCAGGCTTCTATGAGTGACCTTCTTGAGCACACACACAGTTGACCCTACCCTTGTCAACTGAGCACACACAGATGTCTCCTCTTCCAGGTCAGGAGTAGGTTCCAAACAAGAGTATCCCTTTGTTTGACACCTAGACACATCTGCTCTTCAACCAGTAGCTGCATACTTGTTGAACAACATGTTCTAACATCACATAGAACATTAGTTCCACCTCCTTGGAACAAACCTTCCTTGAAAGTCTTCAAGGTCTTCATATCCACTACTCAAGAGAGTAAAAGAATCAGTGATTAAGTGATTCTTACCATCCTGAATTGAGGACGTCATGATGAGTGGACTTGAGGAGACTCAAGTATCTTTGACATCTTCAGTAGATTATGACGAGATCTTGAATACGGCAGCCATTCATCCACATGAGGGGAAACTACATCAGAGTTTGAGTTTTGCCAGGTATTATGCAGCGGAAATCATAATACAACTCAACCTATGAACACACCCTTCACCAGATCAGCCTCCAAGACTATACCAAGATTGAGTGTGATTCCAGAGACAGGTGCACACCATTCCTGTCATGAACAGTCCATCCACCTACTTCAAGGGACCATTCAGGGAAATTACAGAACCTTCCACAGGTTCCAACATTAGTACTACCATAACTCCTTGCAGAATGCCAGAAAGTATCACCCATGGATCTCATCCAGAAACAGAACAGGATGCCTGCTCTGATACCAACTGAAATTCTGGCGTAGTCAGTTTTCAGATGTTCTACTTCAAGTCATGACATCTGATCCAACATTGTAAATAATACAGCAAGACAATTATTAAATCTTGTACTAATATGCACCCTTTCATAGATGTCACGACATCTCCTTCTATGTCACCCTAGTATGGAGGAACACCTAGTTCTGTGCATCATAGCACTCACTTTTGTTGTTTTCCTACATAGTTATCATCACGATGTCTCAATCCTGATTTGGACATCATCTGTTACATTGTTCCAGTTTGTTGGCCATGTACTTGTATTTCCTAAATTAAAGGTTGACACAAGTTAAACTAATCTCCACTTATTAAGGAGCTAACAAATAGTCTATTTGCTAGGTTCATTAATTGTAGCTTAGTTGTTAGTTTCCTGGATTTTAGATCAGCAGTTGGATTCCTGAGGAATAGCCTGATAAAAATCCTGAAACAGAAAAACTAACCATCCAACAATTTAGCATATGCTGTCAGGAATGAATGTCACAACATTCAGTTTGACATCCAAGTCCAGGACCATATACTAAGTCTGTTAAGTTCCTGAAAACAGACTGTGCTAACTTTGCTGTACTGTAAAAGACCAATCAGTCTCTACTTCAGTATCAGCTTACTGGAAGAACT
Source organism: Lathyrus oleraceus (assembly GCF_024323335.1). Lineage (NCBI taxonomy): Eukaryota > Viridiplantae > Streptophyta > Magnoliopsida > Fabales > Fabaceae > Lathyrus > Lathyrus oleraceus. The sequence continues at coordinate 84,885,601 of NC_066581.1, forward strand.
GTCACGACATCCAGTGTGACAGTTTCTCAATGGTCCTTTGGCCAGGTCTGTTATACTCTTGAAGACCAGACCTACATGCTGAATTGATATCAACCTGCCAATTATTCAGTACATGCTGTTAATGATGGATGTCAAAACATCCTGATTAACATTCAAACAGAAGGCTATGTACCAGGTCTGTTATCATCTTGACAAGCAGACTGGAATACCTGCTGTGTTATGGCAGAAGGATTATAACATACAGAAGGAAAACAAACACAGGAAATTGTTAACCCAGTTCAGTCCAACATGACCTACATCTGGGGGCATACCAAGCCAGGAAGAAGATCCACTATCAGCAGTATTAATTCAGAGTTAAACTCACCCGTTTACAACCCTTCACTTAATCCCTACCCAATGCAATCTATACCTAGGAACTCCTAGATAGAAACCTCCAGTTTCCATTCCTATCACTACAAATACAATGTAATGTTCAAACACCTTGAACTTGCTTCACAGCTTCATTCAAGAACATAATCACTCTTGCCTACAGGCTTTGAGTTACAAATACTCTCAGCTTTTACCACTGAGAAACACATGGTAACCTTCCCACAGTTTGGGAGGTTTACCTTACACACACCCCTAAAAATTCATTCTAAGAGGCTTACAAAAACTAGGTTACAATCAGCTATTTATAACCTAATCACCCAACTGGATTTGGGCCTTCAGAAATCGCAGCAGACTTGTTCTTTGCTGTTACAACTTCAGCAGAAAAATTCTGCTACAAACAAGGTCTTCAAGTTCCTAAACTCTCTCCATATATATCTCCATATTTAGAGCCTATATATATTCTGATTGAGTCTTCAAGACCTCCACAAGGGAGTTAGGATATTCACCAGATATCCTTGCTGATCCCAGAATATATACTGAATTAATTAATTCAGTTTTCTACACATGTGCGATGTCACAGACCTGATGTCGTGACATCGTACATGACATGTTGGTCCAGATGTTGAATTTCTTCAACCCAACATATTAAAACAACAGAGATGATTACATTATTTATTTTACTAAAATTAATGCCAATCCTAAGGTATTAACAATATATAATCTTATTATAATTTGTTTAGTTAAGTTTGACCCATTGTTTTAGCAATTGTATATTACAATTATCCCATCCCACCTTACTAATATAGAACATGTACCTCGCGTAGGCGAAACCTACATTATTCGATACTAGTCTTGATGAGTGCTAAAACTTGGAAAGCATAAACTTAATATTTAACTTGAGGGAATTTGAAATTATTCTGATTTCACCGTCTTAATCATATAAATCGTCTCTCACATGCATCAACATACATTCACATGCATCAACATACATAATGAAACAGTTATGGCCCATAGCGCAATTGTTCTCCCAAGCCAATGAGAGAACCTAAGCTAACCTAATAACGATCTAAGCTTCTCCAAGCAAGATCTTCAAGGTTGTCCTCCTTTGATATTGTATTCTTCTCTTTCTTCATAACATTACATTATATAAAAGAAACTCGTTTTACATACGAGGGAGTGAGATGAGAAAAGAAGTTACATTAAGAGATTAAAAGAGAGGCACGACACGCAGGTCGTATTTTAAAATCCCAAAACAAAATAAAGGAAAACTAAGGCCATAACCGATCACCACAAGACAATAATAATAAACACATTATTATTATTAATTTAAATTATGTTAATTAATTAAAATCAAATTAAATTTTGGTGACCAACCATACTACGTAGAGTTAGCCGGGGGTTGCAGGGGCAGTGCCCATACTCAAAATTTTAATGAACAATTCATTTGAAATCGACGTCGTTTTTCGCATCAACACTTGATACTTTAAAACAAAACTCTTGTGCAATCACAACCCTAATCGCATAAGTCTTTGATAGCACAACCCTTGTGCCATCATTAACCCTAATGCACCAATTTCAGACCAGCAAACACACCTCAATTGTTAATTCAATATGATTGATTAACATGTCATTGCTTCACCATACTAATGTCAGATCAAGAAGCAAATGACCATTGATCGCTCAAAGGAAAATAACCATTAAGTGTTTGAATGAACGAAACAAAAACAGTATATCATATATACTGTATTTTGCATCAGGATTACTTATATCATATATATATATATAACTTGATCGATCTCAATTGTGTAACCTATGGACGATCGATGTATCGCTGCTTCACCATACTAACGTCGGATTCTGAAGCATAGTCAACATCAATCATCCAAATCATACACACATGATGCCAAATTTAATTACTCATTTATTCTTTGATTCATTCTGTCTTTTAATCATATTAATACAGAAAATACAGAAAATAAATAGCTATCAGATGCATGGTTTCGTAAGTGGCTTTGATACCACTGAAGGAGAATGGTGATCCAAAACGCAGCGGAATTAAAAAAAATCTCCTTCAGTGATCCTTACGAATAGGCATGATCAGTGATAGAATCGTTACCTCTTGTGGAGATTGAAACATTTGATGCAGATCTACGGAGCGATCATGAACGTTGAACGATGACAACGCCTCTACTCAGTCCACACGAACGGATTCCTTCAATATCAGTGCTAGCTGCTAAGAATGAAGGTTTTAAGTGAGAGAGAGAGAGAGAGGGAGAGAGAGAGAGAGAGAGAGAGAAACGAAATTACAACTCCTCAAATGCTTCTGCAGAACGGTTCTATTTATAGAACCACTTGTGTGGGCTGCAAGCTAAAAAGCCCACTTAAGTGTATATGGCCCATATCTTATATTATGCCAAAATTACTTAAGCGCGTGATACCTTACCATATTTCGTATTCTACTTAAGTACATCGTACCTTACGATGTTCTACAATTCACTTAAGTACACCATCCCTTATGGTGTTCCTTAGTTACTCTATCTCTCATCAATCCGTCCTTTTGTGTGTGACCCTGTAGGTTTTCGCGGCATTGGCAATTATATTAAATCACGTATTTAACATAATAAACAGTGAGCGGTATCTAGAAACACATCACTGCTATCCAAGACACGAAAATGTCATGTGATTTGACAAATCCTTTTGTGATAAAACTTATGTGTGCAATTACCTTTTTGCCCCTATGTCTATATCTAGGTCACTCATGTCCCTCAGCGTGCTTCGTGGAGTACCCATCTACTGTCTTTATGGTCATCCATTTATGGATAATGTTTGATCAGCAATAAGGCACTCGACTCTACATCTAGGGTGCATATTGGTTTCAGGTTGAAGGGTGGTATACACCATTATCACCATGAGAATAACTTATGACACTTTGCATAACATTCTATATAGTATTCTCATAGTGGGTCAATCCAGTATAAATATTACTCTTAATATTCATACCTATGTTTAAGACTTGATAACTCCTTATCCATAATCCATGAGATGTGGTCATCAGTCTATATACATAATAGTCTTAAAACTTTAATGTTATCCCATTTCACAATAAAACTCGACTATAGATACTTTAAGAATAGTGTCCTTATGTTTAATGTGATCTCACGATTAAGTCACATTTGATAAATTAAACGGACTAGCTATTATAGGGACTTTATTAAACAAACATAATAAAGAAAAAGCCTTTTATTATTAATAAATAATTCGATACAAGTACCAAAAGTATCGGCCTCTAGGGCTTACACCAGCAGTTTCAAAGGTCAAAATATAAGTTACCAGTTTCTGATGAAATGATCTTTTATCTGAGTTTGTACAACCTACATGCTGATGATTGAGAATTATATTTAAGGAACTAATATTCATGTTCTGAACCTAGAAAATTGAGTACTGAGCATCAAAGTTCTGAAAGTTCTTTCTGAAAAATGTGGCACTGACATCAAGCTATAAGGAAGAGTTTCCTTTATATTAATCAAACTTGAAAGTCAAGATTCTTTTAAGAAGATAACCAACTTTAAAGCTTCTTCCAAAGAACTCAACAAAGCTTATGAAGTGAAGCTTATGAGAATGATGATGTTAACAAACCAGTGCTCTGGACAACATCAATCAACTTCTGGAGATACACAAGATTCTGACTGAAAATTTTCTCTAGTACTTCAAAAAGGTTAATCAGGAAACTGTTATTTCATTCTGATTTTATCTTTGTAGGATTATACATCTCAGGGAGAGCTTTGTGCTTCTGTAAGATGTATTTTCTATGATTACACTTTATAAAATTGTTCATCAAAATACATGTTTTGTCATCATCAAAAAGGGGGAGATTGTTAGAAAAAGATTTGGTTATGCATCTATACCTTGAGTTTTTATGATAACAATTTTGTATTTGTGTGAAAACAATTTTGGTACCCTAATGGTTTGTTATTGTGTAGCTTTAACAGCCAGCTCTGATTCTGAATATATGATGTGCAACATCGTCAGTTTCTGAACAATGTGTTTGAAATTTACTTCTGCGCCAACTATTAGAAGTTCTGAAAGATGTTCAATATTGTTGCTGCAATGATCTTTTTACTTCTATGTTGATTCACTCCTTAGAAGATTCTGAGGAGACATTATGTTGCTGCTACAATGTTCTCTCAGTTCATGCTTCTGGATGTGACTCTGATCACCGAACTTCTGAAGAATTGTAAGCTTCTGAAGTTGTATTATGTAGATCAAGATTTTAAAGATCTCAAGCCAGACGATTAAAGTTATCAAGGTTCTTACTCAATATTCTGAAGACTCTGAAGATTCTGAAGATACTAAAGATCTCAAGCCAGACTACTAACAATGTCAAGATTCTGACCAAAGATTATGAAGTTTTTGAATCCAGCTTTATGTTTGACCAAGTAGTACATAGTACAAATCGAACATCTTTTCCACTACCCGATTTCATGGGCAAGGACAATACTATACATCACACTTGTCACTGATTTTATGGGTGAATGATAGTATGCAATATCATTCTCTCCCATCCAATAGTGGACAACCGCTCTATGAGCTTTTCCCTTTTCGACCTCCAATGGTCTTCTTCTTATGCTATATAACTGAGACTTGGAGACTTTAAGAAAATCCCGGTGACACAATATTTTGACAAGTCTATTTCATTGTGAAAAGTTATCAATTGTTTATACACAATTTTTCTTTAAGTATTTGTTATTCATTTGTGTAAAATCTGATTGTATAGAAGCAACTTGTAACACATAAAATATTATTCAAATTGTTTGTTTGATTCCTTAAGGAGGTTATCCTTGAGAAGACAAACAAGGTTGTTCTTTGTGAGTCCTTAAGGAGAATAGGGTATAGTTAGATCCTTGAGAAGACAAAGAAGGTTATTCTTTATGTTTATTGTAATCTGTTGATTGTAGTGGATTAAGTCCTTGTGTATAAGGCAAAATGACCTTGGTGGATGGACTGGAGTAGCTTTGAGTTTCAAGTGAATCAGGATAAAAATACTTGTGTTTTTATCTCTTTGTTATTAACTTGTTAGTGGTGTTCTTGTTTTGGAAAAATATTTTGCTTGTAAAACCCAATTCAAACCCCATTTTCTTATGTTTTTCACACCTTCAAGATTTTGCAAGGATGAAGGCATAGAGCAAAAACTTATAGTCGCATATTCTCCTCAACAAAATGGTGTGTCCAAGAGAAATAACCACACAATTATGGAGATGGATAAATTGATGGTCAATGAGAAGGGAATGCCTAACACATTTTGGGCTGAAGTAGTGTACACTGCTACTTATAAACTCAATAGATGTCCAACTAAGGCAATATAAGGTAAGACTCCAATTGAAGCTTGGACCGGGAAAAAGCCATCAACAAAGTACCTAAGTGTATTTGGATTTGTAGTGTCACACCCCGATTTTTTTAAAATCAAGCTTGCAAACATCAGTTTTATTAATCTATGTTTCACGTAGTTTAATCTGATGTGCTCGATTTATTTTCCGATCACATTTTGATATGTCTCAGCGTTTTAACCAAGCGCTTTCTATTTCAAATTTTGACGAAAACCTGTATGTTTTCGAGAAGTTTATTTCACATTACTCCTTTAGGTGCATTCGGTTTAATTTTTCAAGCATCTTTGTGCCCGAATTTTATTCATTTTGAACTTTTTTATTTTATTTTTATCAAAATGATCGAATTAATTAATTAAAATTTTCTATATTATTGTTCTAATCAAATATTCGTTTATTTAGATTAGTTCTATTTTATTTTGGTCTAGTTGTTAACATTCATTTTAATTTTATAAAATTTTGAAACAAGGGTATTTTGTGTTTTATGTAAATAGGGAGCCACCAATAGCAGACCATGCGGCGCATAGGGTATAGACCTTGAATCTCATTTTGAAAAAAAAGAGGGTGTCTGAACGAGTCTTTTTTTCTTCTCTCATTTTCCAAACCCAGTCTCATTTTGAACAAAAGAGAGGATGTTTGAACGAGTCCAAACCCAATCTCATGTCTATTGTTCACGACATTCAACCTCATGTTGTTATAATATGAACAAAAACCATCCTTCTCACCTTCAACTAACCACTTAAACCACCATAGACCACATGATATACTCTCCAAAACCATCCAACAGTTCCATCTAAACAACACCTCATAAAATGCAAATTCATGTTGAACATTGGTACCCTCTTTTCACCACAAAGAAACTAACCTCCCTCCTCCCTACTGTTCACGCGGATTCCGTCCAAACCCGCGTAACAACCCCAAACCACCGCCGACGCTACACCTGTTTTCTTCTCTCCATAAAGCCTTCCATTTCTAGTTCATGACCGATCCTAACCCCAACAACAACAAACATGAAATTAAATAGAAAAGAGGAAGGACAAACAAATACAATCATATCATTCTCATCATTTTCGAAAAACTCGCATGTCTCAACATACACTTTCTCACATTTAGCATAATTTCCCAAACACAATACCTACAAACCTCCCTCAAACTTTTCAACATACCACTTCATAGTAGCAACAAATAAGAGAAACAAAGAATCACATTTCTTTTCCACCCTCCAAACGACGGATCTCACTCACGTTAACAAAGTCAAACCTCCTTGCAAAACAAAATTGCACACTGTTTTACACAAACACCCCCCCCCCCTGAAAACATATTAAAAACCCCTACAATCATCATCTCACGAAACCGATGCATCTTCACGTTTGTTTTGAAGCGAAACGCAAAGGAACCGTCACTTCTCCTCACGGTCGTGCCAAAAAACTCGCGACCACCAAAAAACTCATCTTCATGTTAAAGTTTTTTTGTTTAAATCCTTGCCACATGTCAAAATCGGATTGGTGGCATTTAAAATTTGAAATTTCATAATATCTCTCTCTCTTAGAATGCTAATCGTGTCCTCCCTATTTGGTTGTTTCTTTTGTCTTTTTCTTTTTCTCTTTTTGTTTTTGTTTTATTTTATATAAATTCTAATTTTTATTATTATTTTTATTATTATTATTATTATTATTATTATTATTATTATTATTATTATTATTATTATTATTATTATTATTACTATTTATTATTTATTATACTTATTATATTGATAAATGAAAACTTAGGTTAACCTCTGGGCTTTTTTATGTATTGTATTGGGTCCATTTTGTTTTACACCTCCCATTACTAATATGCATTCCTCTATGTTTTTTATTTCATTTTATTATTTATTTGATTTTTTGTTTATTTGATTATAGTTTAGTTGGTTAATTGTTTTTAATTGCTAAATAATCATTTGTTTAAGTTGTTAGTCGTTCTCATGTATTTCAGTTAACTAATTAGTTCATTTTTCTATCCATGTCCATCTCATACATGTAAGTGACCACATTCGATTTCACTAACATTTCTTTTGATTTCAAAAATCAATTTTAATTTTCCACAATTTCAAAATCCATTTTAAAATAAATTATAAATCATTTCCAAACTCGATTAAATCATTCTCGAACCGGTTCAAGTGTTTTTCCCAATCAAACATAACTTACAAAAGAATTCTAAAAGAAAAATATGAAAGAAGAGGACCATTGGAATTTAGCATTCCGGTGGGAACCCTCAAATGATCAGTCCTGAGCCACACATTTTTGACTAACCATTCATTCTTTTCTTTCGTCCCTAAAACAGTTTAATTAACTTGGACAAAATAAGGGTCGTTTGGATCAAGCATTCTGGCATAATTCCTTGAACAATTGATTATTATCAAGCATTTGTTGTTCATCAAACAAATTTTCTCGATTAATTAAATGAAAAAATACCGTTGGAATATAGTATTTCGGTGGAACCCGAATAGTTGATCCCAAGGCTTATGTCTTGTTCTTATCAAACATTTTGTATTCCACTATAAAATACATCTAACCAATCAAACTATATTCTCGCCGTCGTGCGATTAATCATAAAAATAATTTCTAAAACGAAAGAGATTTCGTCTTACGATGATGCAAAGCAATGTTTTATCCACGATCGTTGAGTTGAGATAAGTGACATTATTCCTATGAATGTTGATTTATAAATCCATTAAATGTGACGCAAACGCTCGCTCCTCACATGTTTTAGGTAAAACAATATTTTCGTCGATTAATACAAGATATCTTTCGCTAAAATCGACCAACAAACAAACATTTTTCTACCTAGCACTAGGTAATCCTTGAATTCTCTATTGCACCTGGAGATCCGTAAGAGCAAGATTGTGAAATCTTGTCAGGCCCTGATCAGTCACCATTTGCATTAAGTTTTTGTTACCGATCCGACAAGAAACCGAGGATTTTGAAACACTGTGAAAGCATTTTTGATACTTTTCGAGTAAATTTTACTTCCGGTTTAGTATTTAAGCATTTCCATTCATTTTTACATTTTAATTATATTTTAGTGATTTTATGAGTGGGATAAGTGTTATTCTGTCCGACAGGTCCAGGTAGAAGAGACAGGGAACTCAGAGCGAGACGGTATGAGATTCCGGCAAGCATAAGAGTGGAAAAATCCGGTACAGGAGGCTTGACACGGCCACCTGTGTCACCTCACACGGGTCGTGTCAAGCAAAGGAGGGCGTGTCAAGGAAGATAGTGGCCTGACACAGCCACCCGTGTCAGCTGACATGGGTCGTGTCAGTCATCATCCCCAACCGTGTCACCATGCCACGGGCATGTCACTTATAACAGTAGGCTGACACGGCCACCCGTGTCAGCTGACACGGGCCCTGTCAGCCCAAGCCCAAAATTTCCTTTTTCTCGGGATTTTGTTCGTCGGGCTTTTTCAGAGATATTTTTGGACATGTCCAACTACTGCTTGGAATTTTCACTATAAAAGAGGACCTTCTGCCTAAGGAAAAATCATATTGGAATATGGCAAAATACAGTATTGTGAATCCATCAAGTATTACAGAGAACAATGAGTTTGGGGAGCTGAAGGTTTTCATGAGCGGGAGCGATTGAAGATCAAAGTCATCCAATTACTTGTAATGTGTAATTTTTGTCTTGCATTTGTTTTAAACAATATGAGTAGCAAAACCCCCGAATGCTAGGGGTGTCCCTGATTTAGAATTGTAATGAATTTTAGTTTGCATTTGCATTTATAATATTATTTTTACGGTAACCTTTTGATGTGTTTATTGCTTTCTCTTTCGGACCAATCGAGATTGATTTGTGGTTATCAATTAGGGATGACCGCCATTGATAAGGTTTTCATAAGGTTACTCTATAGTATATATCACCTAAGACTAGGGATACCCTATATGAACCAGAGTATTCTTGATATTATAAAGCTTAATGTCACCTTAATTGCCTATGGACATAGAAATAAGGGTAGATTGATTAAAGGTTTTCTCACCAAGGACTTGGGAGAAAATACCCTTGAGAACTGGTAGTAATTGATATTTGTTGATGCAATAGTAACCCAGAGCTGTTACACGGATAAATCATACACCTTTCCTGGCATTGTTCTTTTTTCCTTGTAAACCTTTATTTTCATCCTTATTTGTTTTTACCTTTATGCTTATATTTTTACACCTAAAAATCAAATTAATACTTTTTGTTTAATTGAATGATAATTTAAACTTGATATTGACTTGCAGTCCTTGAGATCCACATTCGGGGAATTTCCTCATTATTACAATAAAAGGAAAAATAATACACTTGCTATTTTTCTGATCAAGTTTTTGGCGCCGTTGTCGGGGACTTCCAAAATATAGAGTTTAATTTTAAATTCAATTAAAATTTTGTTGCTCTGTAATAAAATTATTTTTCTGTCATTTATAATTTACTAATTTATGTATGAGAGGAGAACCCTCAGCTGAATTTCTTTTTGACGCAGAGATCGAGAGAACCCTTCACCGAAGACGCAGAAATCAAAGAGTGGATTCCAAAGAAGAAAGTACCTCTCATCACTCAGAAGTCAAAGAACCAATGGCTGAAGTTCCTCCAATTCCACCTCCTCCACCTCCGGAAAGACTCCTAGGTGACTATGGAGGTGCAAACGCACCGGGTGGTCGACTGACCATTGTCAACCAACCGGTGAATGTGACAAATTTTCAACTACATCCTAGCATCATCAATCAATTGGAAAGAAAACCTTTCACCAAAAAGGTTAATGAAGATGCCAACAAACACCTGCAAAGATTTCTGACCATGAGCACCACTTTGAAAATTGATGGTCACACTGATGAAGCAAAGAAATTAAGAATGTTCCTATTCACCTTAGCTAAAGATGCGGAAAAGTGGTTATACTCTCTTCCAACCGGTAGTATCACATCATGGGAAGAGATGGAAAATGCATTCTTAAATGAGTACTTTCCAGCATCAGTATTCCTGAAAAAAGGTATGAAATCCTTAATTTCAAACAGAAGGATGGTGAATCATTGGGAGACGCCTACAAAAGATTCAAAGGGGTCTTAGTAGCATGTCCAACTCATAATATGGATTAGACCAAACAAATGCAGATGTTCGTTAATGGGCTGAAAATAAAAACAAAACAGCTGATTGATACAGCAGCCAGTGGCTCAACAAGTTTCTCAACAGCCACTGGTATTAAAAGGATTATTGAAGCTATAGCTTCCAATGAGCATCTAGAATTATACGACAGGTGTACTAGTCAGCCAGATGGGTGATTGATCTCAAATTAGAGGCAAATAAAATCTGTCTGGAAGACACAGTTGCTGTCGAAGTAGACAAAAAGTTGAAAGCTATGAATATAGGTACTCAACAGATAGCTCGGGTCCATCCGTCCCAGGCTAGCACTTGTGAAACCTGTAATGGACCTCATCACACGGTCTATTGCTTTTCTACCCCCAACAAATTGAAGAGATCAAATTCTTGAAGCAGAATAATCCCTGCTCTAACACTTACAACCCAGGTTGGAAGAATCATCCAAATTTCTCCTAGAAAGATCAGAGAGGGAATGTTCCACAACAAGGTACAGGGAAATATCACACTCAGTATCATCAACAACAACAACAACAGGCACCTAAAAAGGTTGAATGAGAAATCGCCATTGAAAAATTATCAGCCAACAGCATGTAGTTTCAAGAAGAAACCAGGACTAATCAGAAAAACACCACGACCTCCATTAAAAATCTCGAAGTCCAAATGGGTCAGATAGCACAACAGTTAGCTTCAAATTCTCAAGCCCCGGGTACCATACCTAGTGGTACGGTAACAAATCCACGGGAACATAACATTGTTAACGCTGTCGTAACCCGAAGTGGAAAGTCAACGGAGGAAAATAGTGCGGAAAAAGATGGATTGTTAGAAGTGGATTTAGAAATCAAGGAAACCAAGGACCAAGATGAAGAAGCGATACTACCACCTGTCAAGGAGAAAGAGAAGGTTTCAAAACCAGTCATCAAACTCCCTTACCCTCCAAGATAGAAAAGAAAGATCAACATGAGAAAAAAATTTAGAGGATCTTGGAAATGTTCAAAAAGCTGGAAATAAACATCCCTTTTCCTGAGGCATTAGAACAAATGCCAATATATTCCAAATTCATGAAAGACATCATCTCCAATAAGCGTTCCACTGATATAGACCCGATATCCTAACTGAAACATGCAGTGCCATTCTCCAAGGCATGAAAATCCTAGTGAAAAAGAAAGACAGGGGATCGGTTACTATTCCATGCACTATTGGTGATAGAAAATTCAAGAAGGCTCTGATTGACTTAGGAGCAAATGTAATCTTAATACCATTATCCATCTATAAAAAATTAGGCATTGACACTATTCAAGATACTCGAATGACACTTCAGTTTACGGATCGCTCTGTGAGGCGACCCTATAGGATTGTGGAAGACGTTCTTGTAAAAATTGACAAGTTTGTTCTCCCAGTTGACTTCGTCATTCTGGAAATGCCTGAAGATGGGGAGATTCCTCTCATATTGGGCAGACCTTTCTTAGAAACAGGACGGTGTATGATAGACATCGAGGAAGGAACTATGACCCTCAAAGTCTATGATGAAGAGTTAAAAATAGATGTAAGGAACACAATGCAATACATAGATGATATTGGCACAAGCCACACTATAGAGATAATAGATCAAGTAATTGCACAAGAAAGTGAAAGGCATAGACCCCAATCACCACTAGAATGGGTCTTAAGTCTATCAATTTTTGAAAGTTATGAAGATGAAGGAGAGTCTGAGGTGCTCGCTATGATGGAAAAACAACCTAAATGGATTAGATCTAGACCACACCGGTGGGAAGATTTGAGACCATCACCACCATCAGATGTCACTGAAGAACCAAAAACAGGGGTAAATCTGAAGCAGTTACCAACAAATCTGAAGTATGTATTTCTAGACACTGAAAAGAAATGCCCAGCTATTATCAATGCCAATCTACAAAGTGTCTAAGAAGCAAAACTCATTCAAGTGCTAAACAAATACAAAGGCGCAATCAGATGGGAAATTAAGGACTTAAAAGGTATAAGCCTAACCGTTTGCATACATAAAATCTTAATGGAAGATGATCACAAACCAGTGGTGCAACCACAACGAAGACTCAACCCAGCCATGAAAGAAGTGGTATGCAAAGAAGTTGTAAAATTGTTGGATGCAGACTTAATTTATCCTATTTCCGATAGTTCTTGGGTAAGTCCAGCCCATGTGGTACTAAAAAAAGGGGGCACTATGGTGATAAAAAATGAGAAGAATGAATTAATTCCAACCCGAACTATTACAGGTTGGAGGGTGTGCATAGATTACAGAAGACTAAACGTGGCAACACGAAAGGACCACTTCCTATTACCATTCATTGATCAAATGCTGGAAAGGTTATCCGGACACGATTACTATTGTTTCCTAAATGGGTACTCGGGGTACAACCAGATTGCGGTTGCCCCTGGGGATCAAGAGAAGACAGCATTCACATGCCCCTATGGTATTTTCGCTTATAGAAGAATGCCATTTGGGTTGTGCAACGCACCGACCACTTTTTAAAGGTGTATGTCATCAATCTTTGCTGACATGCTCGAAAAGCATATGGAAGCATTTATGGATGACTTTTCCGTATTCGGTTCTTCATTTGATAATTGTTTGACTAACTTGTCACTTGTGTTAGAAAGATGCCAGCAAACAAATTTGATCCTGAACTGGAAAAAGTGTCACTTCATGGTACGTGAAGGAATAGCCTTGGGACATAAGATCTCCAACTAAGGTATCAAAGTAGACATAGAAAGAGTGGAGGTAATAGCTAATTTACCACCTCCGATAAATGAAAAAGGCATTTTGGAGCTTCTTGGGACATGCGGGATTCTACCACAGGTTCATAAGAGATTTCTCCAAGATCGCAAAGCCACTAGCTAGCCTACTAGTGAAGGATACACCATTCCAGTTTGACAAGGAGTGCAAGCAAGCCTTCGAGACTTTGAAGAAGGAACTTGTGTCAGCCCCCATAGTTATTTCCTTTGATTGGTCTCTCCCTTTTGAGATAATGTGCGATGCTAGTGATAATGCAGTAGGGGCAGTATTAGGGCAACGTAAGGAGAAGATCTTGCATGTGATCTATTATGTAAGCCACGTATTGAACCCTGCTCAAATGAACTATGCAACCACCGAAAAAGAACTCTTGGCGGTTGTGTACACGTTTGATAAGTTCAGATCCTATTTGTTGGGATCAAAGGTAATTGTGTATACTGACCATGCTTCTTTAAAATATCCTTTTGCCAAACAGGAATCAAAGCCAAGGCTGCTGCGATGGATCCAACTACTACAAGGGTTCGACCTGGAAATCAGAGACAAAAAAGGTAGTGAAAACACTATTGCTGATCACTTGTCTCGGATGACTCCGATTGAAGAAACAGAAGAAACACACCCCATCAGAGATGAGTTCACCGACGAACGTATCCTAGCCGTTACGCATATCCCATGGTTCACAAATTACGTGACCTTTGCGGTAGGCGGACTAGTACCTGATGACTTTGACTCTAAAAGAAGAAAAAAGTTTTTGCATAATTGCAGGTTTTATGTGTGGGACGATCCATTCCTTTACAAAAAGGGATTAGATGGTCTGGTAAGGAGAATTATTCTGGAGGAAGAGAAAAGGGACATCCTAAAAGTATGTCACAACTTATAATATGGAGGACATTTTAGCGGAGATAGAACCGCAACAAAAGTTCTCCAGTCTGGATTGTACTGGCCTACACTGTTCAAAGATGCACAAGAGATGGTAAAAGAGTGCGACAAATGTCAGAGAACAGGAAACATATCCAAGAGAAATCAGATGCCTCAGAAGACCATGTTAGAGGTAGAACTGTTCGATGTATGGGGAATAGATTTTATGGGACCCTTCCCACCGTCCTATGGAAAGCAATACATTTTGGTCGCGGTTGACTATGTGTCAAAATGGGTGGAAGCAGTAGCACTGTCCACGAATGACGCGAAAGTGGTAATAAATTTCCTCAAGAGTTGTATCTTTGCACGGTTTGGGGTACCAAGAGCACTTATTGGTGACGAAGGTACCCACTTCCTCAACAAGCTGATGGAAAACCTGCAAAGGAAATACAATGTCAAGCATAGAATCGCTACACCATACCACCCCCAGACTAGTGGACAGGTTGAGGTATCAAATCGATAGATCAAGAAAATCCTTGAAACGACAGTTAGCGCTTCACGAAAAGATTGGTCAATCAAGCTAGATGACGCACTCTGGGCATACCGATAAGCGTTCAAAACCCCGATAGGTATGTCCCCGTATCAACTGGTCTATGGTAAAGCTTGTCATCTTCCGCTCGAACTAGAGCACATGGCATTCTGGGCTACCAAATTCATCAACTATGATCTATCCAAAGCGGGTAAATCTCGGATCCTTCAATTACAAGGGCTGGAAGAATTCAGAAATCGAGCATATGAGAATGCCAAGATATACAAAGAGCAAACCAAAACATGGCATGACAGGCGCATTCAGAAGAAAGACCTTCAAGAAGGAAACCGGTCTTATTATTTAATTCAAGGTTGAATTTATTCCCAGGGAAACTAAGGTCAAGATGGTTGGGACCCTTAATGATACAAAAAGTATTTCCGCATGGAGCCGTTGAACTAAGAAATCACGCAAAGGGAGACACGTTCAAGGTGAATGGGAAGAGAGTCAAACCGTACATGAAAGACAAGGAGGGTGGTCTAATAGACAAAATCCGTCTCACTTAAAAGACGAAGAACTGTCGAGCCATGCGAATTTAAACGCAGCGCTTCGTGGGAGGCAACCCACGCATTTTAAATCTCATCAGTTATGTATGTTTGTAGGTTTACACAAGAGCTCTACAAGGAAGGAACATCACGTCAACAAATGTCTAAGTCATGGCAAAGGATAATCAAAGTGGCCAGAGGTTCCAGAGGTTGAACAGGAGAAAAAGCAAAAAAAATGGCCAAAAAGGCAGCCTGACACGGCCACCCGTGTCAGCTGACATGGGTTGTGTTAGGAGGGTGCAAACTCAGGCCAAAATATGAAAAAATAGTGGCCTGACACAGCTGACACGGGCCGTGTCAGAAACACTGAAAGGGAAAGGAAATTTTTGTTATCAACAGTAGCCAGACACGAGCGGTCGTGTTAACTGACACAGCCCGTGTCAAGAGCACTGAAGGTAACATCCAAAACTTGGTGATGGATAGTAGCCCGACACGGCCACCCATGTCAGGCAGGCGGGAATTTTGATTTTTCTTTAAATCCGAATTTTGCAATGGGACCCACCCATTTAATCCAACTTAACCATATTTTTCCCCATTTACCTTATCATTATCAAAAAATTTCATTACACTCTTATCATTCTCTTACATCATTCTCACTCTCCTTCTCTCTAAACCTTACAAACCCCATTACCTAAAAGCTTCCATAACCATCACTTCCACTCTCCTATTGCAAAAACACCTTTCACAAATATTACTCCACTCGTCGTCCCCGTTCTAACCACGGTTTCAGAATTTCCTAACTCCCTATTTTAAATCATTTCTATTTTTGCAGGTCCAAAATGTCCCCGAGGAGAATTCTCACCGGAAAGTAATAGCTTGCGGAGATGGAAAAGTCGCTGAAGCGACCAAGTCGGAATCCAAATCCACACAAAATCGTGTTTGACAATCCGGAACAAGAAAAGAGGTATCAAATTCACCAGAAGCGAAAACTCACACCGACAAGATACATGTGTGAGCATACTCTGAATGCACTAGGGCTCAAAATGGAGGTATACCAGATCTTCCACGTTTTAGGAATGCTTGAGTTCATGAGCCTGGAAGCATCGACGTATGAGCACATCACACTCGAATTCCTCAGCACGTTGGAATTCCAGCTCGAAAAGAGGTGGATAGACACGACCAAGTATTATTTCGGAACTTTGCGTTTCCGTTTGTTTAATGATTATCATGAATTGTCGGTTGAGGAATTGGCAGGGATACTCCGACTCACCTAAGGATTTCTGGATTTCCATCACCAAGGGGACGGATTACACCTCCAAAGGTGCTAAGGCCTCTGACATCCATAATCCATGTTTCCGGTATGCTTAGAAGGGTTTGGCCTACACCCTGTTTGGAAGAGGTGATAGCACCGGGGTAGCTACTCAGAGAGAGCTATTTTTTATATACTCGATGGCACATAACAAAGCCATCCATGTAGTTGCCTTTGCAGCTGACTATCTGGGCAGAGTTGGCTGAGCAGACTCCGGAGGCATCTCCGTGGGTGGCATGATCACCCAAATCACTGAGCATTTCGGGCATCAAGCTGTGTTACTCGAAGACACACCAATTTCAGGTAAGACCAAAATTGACATGTCCGCTCTAATTAAACAAGGTATGTTTGTTGTTGCCCCTACTTACTATTTTATGCTTATCCATAAGAGGTTTATTATAGCTCTGCCGGATCCAGACAGAGTTGTTATTACTGACTGTGCCAACTGGTTGTATGTGAGCACTGACCCCGACGCAGAGGAAGGCCACGACACTGACCATTTTACTGTAGGTGATCAGTTTGTAGATGACCAGGTGGATGCCACGGAGGCAGAAGAAGAAGAACCTTAAGCACCTCAGGAGCAGTTTATACCACCACATCAGGAACCTACCCAGCAGGAGGCAGGTTCATCTTCCTAGTCCACTGACCAATGGACCTGGGTACAAATCGAAATAGGTGACTTAAGGACGGAACAACAACGGCAAGGCATTGAGCAAGCTCGACAAGGGCCAATGTTGGATGAGATGAGCAGCATGATGCGACAGTTGATGCTGCATTTTCCACAACCACCTCCTCAATAGGGTACTGTGAGTGTCCTCCTTCGCTCTTGTTCGTAAACATTGAGGCCAATGTTTCGTTCAAGTGTGGGGGATATTTTATCTCTTTTATTGTTATTTTCAGTATTTTGTTATTTTACTCAATATTGTGTTATTTTAATTTTGTGCATTCTAGATTTGATTTTTCTGTTTGAAGGTACATTAGGTTGTGAGTGTTTCAAGTATGTGGTGATATGTTGGAAATAGTAATGATAACGATTGGGAGTGGATGAAAGGATCACTCCATTTACCATTTCTTGTTGTGAAGGATCTCCCCAAGAAGTTGACACTGCTGAAAG
This sequence comes from Lathyrus oleraceus, assembly GCF_024323335.1. Lineage (NCBI taxonomy): Eukaryota > Viridiplantae > Streptophyta > Magnoliopsida > Fabales > Fabaceae > Lathyrus > Lathyrus oleraceus. The sequence continues at coordinate 84,903,578 of NC_066581.1, forward strand.
TAAGATCGGACGCAATGTATACAGCTTAACCAACATAAGTGTCATGTACATTCCGAAGTAAGTAAGAAGTCGCACCAGGCTAAAGAGTATTGTGGATACTGTCAAAGCTTAACCAAACAGGGTGAGTCATAAAAAGCCAGACACATTGATCATCATGAGCGATATTCAGGTTTGTCTTTATCACTCTAAATTTACGTAGATTCTCAGGAACTGTCACTGCATGGTTACACACACTGAGGCACTTTGTTTGAAAATAACCCAGAGCTTTTCTAGCCATCCTAAATAATTATATCCATTGTAAACCCCATTTGAGCATGTATCCATTTGTTTGTTTAAACCCCATAAATGTACCCCTTGGCTAAAACACTTCCTTACCCTATTCAGAGTCATGTTAAACTATGTTGAAAAGCTAAGTTTGGGGTAAAAACCCCAAGAGCTCCCAAAGCCCAAGAAAGTGCAAAAACAAAAGAAAAAAAGAGAAAAATTATAACTCAAAGATTCAAAAGAAGCACGAAAAAGGGAACTCGGTGGAAAAATAGAAAAAAAAAGAGGAAACTGAGCGGAAAAAAAAACAAAACAAACCAACACAGTAAGTAACATCGACTCTGAACCAAAAAACCACATGTTTCCCGTTTTTGTTTAAATATTCACACCTAACCCAAGCCAAGTTACAACCCGAAAGACCTCAAAAGTGTGTGTGTTGTGTGTATGTGATATAAAAAGAGAAACTATTCAAACTTGCAAGTTGATATTGCATATTCTGAATTATGAGCGAAAAACACTTATCTCCGAGAGAATTGGTGAGAATGTGATATAAGCCGACAGGTGAAACGGTGCTTATAAGTGGAAGTGCGATTGAAAACTAACAAGGAAAAAGCAAGACTTATGGAAGGAAGAGGGAAGACGTTAGCGAATGATCTCAGCAATGTTAGGAATAAAGAATCAGGGGGAGTGACACACAGTGTCATCTTCAATATTACTTAAGGACAGGTAATGAGCTAAGTTTGGGGTTGGGATCAGTCACCATTTGCATTAAGTTTTCGTTACCGATCTGACAAGAAACCGAGGATTTTGAAACACTGTGCAAGCATTTTTGATACTTTTCAAGTAAATTTTACTTCCGGTTTAATATTTAAGCATTTTCATTCATTGTTATATTTTAATTATATTTTCGTGATTTTATGCGTGGGATAATTATGTTTTTGTCCGATAGGTCCAGGTAGAAGAGACAGGGAACTCGGAGCGAGATAGTGCGAGATTCCGACAAGCACGGGAGTGGAAAAACCCGGTACAGGAGGCCTGACATGGCCACCCATGTCACCTGACATGGGCCTTGTCAGGCAAAGGAGGGCGTGTCAAGGAAGACAGTGGCCTGACACGGCCACCCGTGTCAGCTGACACGGGTCGTGTCAAGCATCATTCCCATCTGTGTCACTATGCCATGGGTGTGTCACCTATAACATTAGGCTGACACGGCCACCCATGTCAGCTGACACGGGTCGTGTCAGCCCAAGCCCAAAATTTCCTTTTTCTCGGGCTTTTGTTTGTCGGGCTTTTTCAGAGATATTTTTGGACATGTTCAACTGCTGCTTGGAATTTTTACTATAAAAGAGGACCTTCTGCCTAAGGAAAAATCATCTTGGAATACGGAAAAATACAGTGTTGTGAAGCAATCAAGTATTACAGAGAACAAGGAGTTTGGGGAGCTAAAGGTTTTCATGAGCGGGAGCGATTGAAGATCAAAGTCATCCAATTACTTGTAATGTGTAATTTTTGTCTTGTATTTATTTTAAACAATACGAGTAGCTAAACCCCCCAATGCTAAGGGGTGTCCCTCATTTAGAATTGTAAAGGATTTGAGTTTACATTTGCATTTATAATATTGATTTTACGGTAACCTTTTAATGTGTTTATTGCTTTCTCTTTCGGACCAATCGAGATTGATTTGTGGTTATCAATTAGCCTGGACCGCCATTGATAATGTTTTCATAAGGTTACTCTATAATAGATATCACCTAGGACTAGGGATACCCTGTATGAACCAGAGTATTCTTGATATTATAAAGTTTAACGTCACCTTAATTGCCTATGGACATAGAAATTATGGTAGATTGATTAAAGGTTTTCTCACCAAGGACTTGGGAGAAAATACCCTTGACAACTGGTAGTAATTGATATTTGTTGATGCAATAGTAACTCAGAGGTGTTACAGGGATAAATCATACACCTTCCCTGGCATTGTTCCTTTTTCCCTGTAAACCTTTATTTTCATCCTTATTTGCTTTTACCTTTATGCTTATATTTTTACACCTAAAAAACAAATTAATACTTTTTGTTTAATTGAATGATAATTTAAGCTCGATATTGACTTGCAGTCCTTGAGATCGACATTCGGGGAATTTCCCCATTATTACTATAAAAGGAAAAATAGTACACTTGCTATTTTCCCGATCAGGCCCCTTAATAATAAAAACCTTATTAGGTCCTTTCTCATTAATAAAATTCAAAAATATTTATCTTCTCTCTTTTTCTATCCCAAATAAGTAGAAGATCATAAACTAACATAAGCTAACATTAAAGTCGAAACCAACTAAACGTTTCATGTTGAGTACAATAGACATTAGGGGTGTTAATACCTTCCTCTTGCGTAACTGACTCCCGAACCCTGATATTGGTTGCGATGACCATATCTTTTCCTTTTTTTAGGGGTTTTATCGATATTTTCTCTTTCCCTATTTGGGAATAAATAAATTTCGGTGGAGACTCTGTTCAGTCGATCCCGCAAGCGTGCGATTGTGCTCCGCGAGATCGTGTTCTCATTTTCCGAGGTACGACAGATAGAGACTCTGCTGGGGACATGATCCAAGCAAGAGAGAGTCAAGTCTAACTTAGTTAACTTTGTGATGAATGTTGATTTGTTTTATTTGTTTTCTTTATCTTTGTTTTATTCATTGTACATGTTTGCTTATTTGCTTTATTTTTTTACTTTCTATTTTTTTCATTATTGATGTTTATCATCTTACTTGTCTTGGGATCTTGGAATGATATCATGAGTCAAGCTCTACACTCGAGCTTTAGAAAAAGAAGAGAGAACAAATAAGTTTAGAATTGGAAGTTGTGTAGTGTTAGTCCCCAAGGGCCACTCCTTGCGTGCCTAGCATGAAGATTCCCTTAGAGTTGACCTTTTGGTAGATCTAGTTATAAGACACCTAGCATGTCGCATGAAGCTGATTCATGAAGGGTTCATGACTCTAGGAGACCCTTTTAGAACCAGTTTATGCTTTGGTGGTTGTGTAATATTGAACTCCAATGGCCTCTCCTTATTACACCTAACATGAAGACCCCACTAAGAAGAGACCTTTCGTCATTTTTGTCATAAAACGGCTAGCCAGTTGCATGACGTTGATACGATTATGGTCTATGAATATGGGAACCTTATCCAAAAACATAGAAAATATCCTGTGAGTGGATTTATGGGTAGAAAGCCTAGAACTATATGTTAAGAAGCCTTCCTAGTAGGGTGTTCTGTCTTACTCATGTTATCCCATATCCTAACTACCTGCATTGCATTTTATTTGCATACCAAAACACAAATAAATGCATTGTATCCATTAATATACCACTGCATCTTCATTCGTCATCATGCATTGCATATCATTTTCCGAAAATACCTAAAAAAACTCATCCATCCTTTGTATATGATCAGCAAAGCGAATCCCGATACAAGTTTAGAACAAAGAACCATGTCTCATGAGATGATGGACGAGCTAAGGAAAAGTCAAGAAGAATTGAAGGAGGAACTCAATTTTTTGAAGAGCCAAATGGGATGGGTCTTGGAAACCCTGCAAGCCTTATTGAGAAAAAAGGGTTATCCTGTATACACTGCTGCAACAGAGGGAGCTACTTCTCCAAATCCATTAAGTGTTAACCGAAGTCAAGGGAAATTCCATGTGGCAACTCCTCATCTACTGGAATATGGCCCTCCCTCAGGGTGTCATCATCAACATCCTATGGCTTTTCCTCCACAAAATCACCTAAGTCAGGCTCAGAACAAAAATCATAATCAAAGCAAGGGGAAAAAAGATCACAATGACCTGATTTTGGTGCCATATAGCAAGCTCTACCCGCAACTGGTCCAAAATACTTTAGTGACTCCTCGAGCCCTCGCACCTACATCACCATAACTACCATGGTACAATCCAAATGCAACACATGAATTCCATAAAAGGGCAGTGGGATATGACTTGGATTCTTGCTTAGCGCTGAAAGCAATGGCACGAGAATTGATTAATAACAAGAGCTTAGTTTTCGAAGAAGACCACCCGAAGGTCAAGTGCGGATACCATACTGGAACAATGGGCACTCCATCAAGAAATGCAAGAGTTTTAAGCTGAAGCCGCAAAGATTGATTGGCATATGGTCACCAACACTCAAGGAAGAAGGCTCGAGTATAAATATCTTGATTTCCAAGCCAAGTAATGAGAAAGGAAAAGGACCTCTGAAACCTCTCGAGGATTTGTACCATAAGGAAGAGGTCAAGGATGTGGCTAACAAGATATCATCATTTTTCGGTAAGACCATTGAGATATCGCCTTGGATTTCTAATGTCACACCCATTCCAATGGATGCAAAGAAGAAGTGAGTAGTGGATACAAGAGGGTTGAAGGAAAACAATTTGAAGATTGTCGTGTTAATGTCAAAAAGCTTGTTGATCCCAACCTTCAAGTGGCTGAAAATGAGCAACCAACAATGCCCAAGGTGTCATGCCAACAACCATTATCTTTTGGTCTTTAGTACCAGCAACCTTGGATCTCTCCTCATGCAACCTAGCGAGCCCGGGGTCGAGGATATTGGAGTCAACACCAAAGCCAGCATAGGCCTCGCAACAATCTAGAAAGAGGGAATGCTCCTCTTGATCCAATTCCTGGGTCATACTGTCAACTTCTGTAGCCTCTGATTCAAATCACGTTGGTGGATCCTAAACCTCTAAAGCCGTTTCCACAACCATACCCACCATGGTATGATCCAGATGTGCAATGTGGATATCATGCCGACTCAAAAGGGAATGCAACTGAAGACTGCAACGCTTTTAAAGCCAAAGTATAACAATTCATTGACAAAAAGTACATAACCTTTCAAGAAGGAAACTTGGTGGTGAACGTTAACCTCTCGTCCTGATAAGTACAAAGACCTTAAAGAGCTTCTCCTTAAGTCGATGGATCAAACAGGAATTCATCCTCAACGCAGGCACTCATGGGGCATTGTTATCATTTGCAATTTGTATTTTCTTTGTCTGTTTAATGCTACTTGCTTTTAAGCATTTGTTTTTGTCTTTAATGGTAATATTAATGAAGCGATCATGCATTTTTTGAATCAATCCATTTATATTCACTCTTTTTATTTTCCCTTCATTTATACAAAAAAAACATTAAAAAAACTATCAACTTTTCTCCCATTCACTTTTTTTATCAAACTTGTTTTTAAGAAAAGATTGGAGGGAAGATGATGAAAACCAGATACCTGAAATTGTTGTGGTATGTTTTTAAATAGAACTTTTCCGATGATGTAAGGTATTATTTCAAACCCCTAAACACTGAAGACATAAGGAGTTAGTCCCTAATCAACCCCTTTGAGCCTAGAATTTGGTGTTTATTTTGGAATTAAAACCCTTAATCTTAACCAGGTCAGGGTAGTTGTGTTTAGATATTTTGACTCTACATTCAATCTTCAAGAGAATTAGTCCATCTACACCATCCCACCTAAGGACCAACCACACGCTTCGCACACACCACAAAGTGTGGAATAAGTCATGAAAAGTCAAGAAATTATATTGGTTGATCCTCATCCACCAATAACATGGCAGTCACAATCTTTCAAATCAAAGAGAAGAAAAAAGCCTACTAAGTCAAACACCACAAAATGATTTAGACAAAATCAGAGCATCCCGATGGAACGAAAGCTTCAAAGTAGCGGTCCAAGAAAAATACGGATAAAGAAAAACAAAAAAAGAGGTCCTAAAATCCTCAACAAAACAAAGAAAAATAAGGTGACTTTCATTTCAAGAAAATCCATCTTGAGTCCTCGTCACACTTTCAAACCCTCTTGGAAGTAGAGTGCGCGTATCGAATTAACTGAGCATAGGAACTGGAGATTATCAAGAAGAAGGGGTGGGTTTAAAATTAAACTTTTGAGGCTTATATCCTTTTGTTTAAAAAAAAGTTGTGAACCAGACCACGTTACAACCCTTAAAAAACCTAATTAAGGCAAGGTTTATTTTGAAAACATATTACAACATGGTTGTGTTAACCTGACGCCACAAGATCTTTGCTAATCATGTGAATTTATCACATCATCTTCTATCATTTGAATAATGATTGATTTCAAAAATTGCATTTACATCGCATTAAAATTACCATTTTTGACTAAAAAAAATTATTTGAAAGTCGGCACTTGGCATCAAAAAAATTCCAACAAATACAAAGTTAGTTGAAGATCTTGATAAAGTGAAAGAAGTCCAATTTCCCTTTGGATTATCCGATGAATTTCTGGAGTACTCCTTGGTCTCTCTGATGTATTTCCAGATTGAGTGTTGTTTTCTGAGGTATTTCCAGAATTTGTTTAAAGTACTTCCGGATGTTTCCCCGCCTATCTGATGTTTGTCTATCATTTTGACGTATTTCTAGAATTTGTTTTATTTACCCGAGGTATTACAAAATCTGTCTGCTGTCTGATGTATTTCTAGATATTTACTTGTAATTCTGATGCATTTCTAGAGTTTGTTTCTTTTACTCTCTGATGAATTCTCGGACATATCATCTTTATTCTAACTAACTTACAGAACCCCTACGCCATTCCATATCATTATTTCAAGACTCATTGGTGTCTCTTAAAACTCAGTTGTCATTGGCATTATTCCAAGCTCAGTTGTTACTAGAACTCATTTTAAACCCAATTGTCATTGGTATCACTGTTACTCTATTTGTAAATATAATTGTAATCGGTGTCTGAGTCTAGTTGTCACCCGCATCCTTTACAGTCCATGTTGTAACTGATACCGATCTGTTAGAGGTTGGTTATTACCAATGCTTACGGTATCAGTCCAACTTTGTTGGCGCATACAGAGAGTTTGATTACCCTGTTTTTTCCTGATGGTTCCTAGAAAGTCATCTATGACTCATCATTTTGAGGAATTCCCAGAAGCTTGGAGGTTTTCGTGTTTGAAAACTCCAATGATGTTGGTTTTTGTTTGATTTCTTTGTAAAGAATCATCGTAGCCTTTTTGCGTGGATGGTATACTCATAAGAAGACTCTCGTTTATATTTGTTTTGCAATAAATTCCCTGTTAGGAATATCCAAAATCTTTGGTCAGATGAATTTCTTGTGAGAAGTCTCCAAAACTGTTAGATGTATTCTAAAGTGTCAAGTCATATATGAACATGTTGAAGTATTCTTTGGGTTTTCTAGTGTTGTTAGGCCATGTCTGAACCTGTGGGTGGAACTTTCATTGAATATCCTAATGTTGAGGTCATGTATGAGCCTATTGATTAAACTTTCCTTGATTTTCTAGTATTGTCAAGTCATATCTAAACTTGTTTTCGAAACACTTTGAATTTTTCAATGTTGTCAAGTCATGTATGAGCCTATTGATAGAACTTTCTTTGTATGTTTTCCATTATTGTCAGGTCATGTTTGAACCTGTTGATGAAACCTTTTGATATTCCCCAACATTGTCAGGTAATGTTTGAACCTGTTATTGAAACTCTTTGAATATTCCAATATTTAGGTCATGTATGAACTTGTTTTTAAAATCTCTTTGCATATTCCCAGTTGTCTTTCCTCCAGCAGGATTTTTATCTCCAATGAATCTCTACCCTTATTTTTTGTTTTATGTGGGTCACTGTTAGCATATGTATCCATCATTCCCCATATATCTTTGTTTCATTTTGCATCCATCATAAAGCATCATGCTAGGGTTTATCTTATGCCTGATCATAGCCCCAGCAAATCAAAGACAAAAAGAGTCATTCTTACATTCATAGCATCCCATATCATTTACATTTTAGGATCAAAATTCGGTCTTCTTAGTATTTAATTTTCTCCCACTATGATCATATGAAGAGTGTTATGCTTCATATTCTCTAGTTGAAGATACTTACATAGGGACAACTGTCACACCCTGATTTTGACCTTGAATCGCCACTTCAATACATTCATCATAGTTGTTGCATACATACATAACATATCATGCATTTTGTACTACATAGTGCTTAAAATATCAGTCGAAATGAATTTTCAGATCTACAGGTAAACCGGTTGAACTAGTTTTCAAATATATGTCAAAACAGCGGGCGAAAAAAATTCTAAATTAAGCTTGCAGACATCAGTTTTATCAATCTATGTTTTCATGTAGTTTAACGTGATGTGCTCGATTTATTTTTCGGCTAATTTTTCAATCACATTTTGATCTGTCTGAGCGTGCGGCGCATAGGGTATAGACTTTGAATCTCATTTTGAAAGGAAACAAAAAGAATGTATGAACGAGTTTTTTTTTCTTCTCTCATTTTGCAAACCTAAAACTCTTTCTCAAATTCTTCTTCAAAAATCTCATGTCTATTGCTCACGACATTCAATCTCATGTTGTTATAATATGAACAAAAATATCACAACCATTAACCTTATATTCATACACCATACTATTCTCCCATTTAAGTTCATGAGAATGATTCACACATTAACCTCATAGACCACAATCTCCCTTCTCTCATTTTACAGAAACAACTTAAAAAAACTATCTTCATAACCCCTCATTCTCACCTTCAACTAACCACTTAAACCCCATAGACCACATGATATACTCTCCAAAACCATCCAACAGTTTCAGCCAAACAGCACCTCATAAAATGCAGATTCATGCTGCACCTCGATACCCTCTTTTAACCACACAAAAATGAACTTCCCTCCGTCCTACTGTTCACGCAGATTCCCTCCAAACCCGCCTAACAACCCTAAACCACCACCGGCGCTGCACCCGTTTTCTTCCCTCCATAAAGTCGTCCATTTCCAATCCATGACCGATATTAAGATGCTCGCATAATGATCAAAAGTATGATAAAATAGAATTGTTTGTGTTATTATCCATTCAGATGGGTGTACCAATATTTTTGGCTATGACAAATATAATTTTGAGAGTCAATACTCGTGTTAATCTAAATATATGAATCCACACTTGAGAGTTGGTTTTGCATTACACATACAGATTGAAAACCTTGCTCCCATAATGAACCGATTTCATCCTATTAAAGTCTTCCACATATGAAAATGATAGCTCATAGAATCATTTACCAAGTAAAGAGATTCCCATATTTCCAATAGACTTACATTGATTCATAAATTTACCATAAATCTTTTCCACCTTCCACGGTTTAGTTCCTTTTGGACATATCATACGACCGTGCATATTATTTTTATGTTGTTCAAAGCCAACAATATATTCTCCCTCAAGAATAACAATCGGTATTAGATCAACTCTAATTTTAGATTAGGCAAATGGCTCATTCGAATGACACCTCCCCATTGATTTAGGGCTTCTACAAATGTATGTTTGTTGTTAAGTAATGACTAGGTTGAATATCATAAGCATGAAATTATTTGTGTTGAGAATAATAATTAGGTGGATCTAGACAAGACCAAGGTAGGGCCCCATGCCCCATGGCAGCCATGGCGGTGGTAGAGGAGATTGTTGCCTCAACCATAGTGCAACGTGATATATCTCTACTTAAACCTTGTTTCGACTATCAAAACAGTGAAAATTGTTAAATTGATTTCAAGGGTCACAGAATTCAACTATGTTATTTCATTCTATTCATAATTTTTAAAAAAATAAATGGTTATGTACTTCTTTTTAAAATGGAATAAACTCGTCTATTGAAACAATAACTTAGAAATTGACTTGTTATAATAACCCACGAGGAAACCATGTAGAATATAACAATGCGGTTAGTTGAAACAAACTATCAAAAATTACAATATGACAAGTGTTAATGAAAAGAAGTTTTCAAAAGATAACAAGAGCGATTTTAAAGAGTCTTTTATATTTCACAATTATAGTTTTCTTCTAGTACTACAAAAGGACTTAACAAACTGATCAATGTCATCTTAATTAATGGGTTTGAGATGAAAGTCTAAAATGATCAATTTGTTTTTCCGTAAAAATTGGTAAATAATCGTTGATCTTCCAAATTATTAAATTTGGTTATTCACGGGATCAATCAGATTGATCGTAGGACATGTGCTAATTGTTTTAAAGTAAATTCTAGTAAAGATGAACACTCCAACAATGTCTGTGATACTGATGATTAAAATTCAGACAGTAAAAGACTAACATTTAAAGAGAAAAATTGTAAAAGAACTGATGATAACCAAATAGTAAAGACAAATGTTTGAAATAAAGAAGTACTAAGACTGTTTGAAATAAAGAAGTATTAAGACTCTTTGAAATAAAGAAGTATTTCTAAAAAAGTAAAGGTAAATTGTATTGCGTCAAAATAACTATCAATGATGTAAACAAAAGTACATTTCTGAAATTACGGTTCCTCTTCACACGGGTACTTGGTGAATTTGACAGACCTTGTACACACTTTGACACACCCTAATCCTAACACTAAGACCCTCTATTTATACTAAATAGAAATAACCATTTCTAACGGCCCTTCAATCACGTCGAGACACATGACGCTCTGCATGGATGCAACTACCCATTATGTTCCACGTGTACCTTCAATAGTTTTAGATAAGAGCAAAGTTTCCTCCATTATTTGAATTTCGAATCTCCAATTAAAATCATCTTCAAACTTTTAAAGAAACAATTCTAAGTCCTAACTGCACGCTAGCCCTTGTCACCTAGGGACTTTCGACTGGATCTCCCTAATACAACATTTGATCGAAACATCATCACCTAGTCCAAATATCTTCCTTTTGATAATTCTAAAGTGGACGTCAAAATTATGAACTAATAGTATTTTTTAAATAAATGGAATAAACTCCTATTGAAGCAATAACTTGGAAATTGACTTATTATGACAACCCACGTGGAAACAACGATGGATATAACAATGCAGTTAGTGGAAACAAACTATAAAAAAGTACAATATGACAAGTTTTAATGAAAAGAAGTGTTTTTAAAAAATAACAAGAGCGATTTTAAAGAGTCTTCTATATTTCATAATAAAAAAACTAAACAAACTGAACAATGGCATCCGAATTAATAGGTTTGAGGTGAAAGTCTGAAATGGCATATTTCTTTCAGTTAGGAAAAAATAACACATACTAATATGTTTGCAAAACACTGATTTTCAGCTTGTTAACATTTCTAATAAGGAGGACAGACAACACGAACAAAACATAGTCTCCCATTGTTAATCAAAACACATTTTCATACTAAAACATAAACTGTTAAAGACACGGAAATTATCCAAAATTCATCTACATATCAATGATGTCTAACTCACACATCCAAATTCAGAACAAAAATCCACTTCTTTGACACCATTTGCATTCAACAAGTCTCTTTCATTATCAAGATTCTCCTCAGCAGCAACCAACTTTGCCTCTAGCCTTCTTGTTTCCAGCTTTAGAACTACAACACTATCTTTCAGTTTTTCAACTTCCATAGCTTTCTCCAAAACACTTCTCATTCCCAATGCAGGTTGAACATAGGGCTCTAGCCAAGTAAGATCAAATTTAAACTTGGCAAGTCTATCCCATAAAAGTTGAAATTCCTTGCAAGTTTTCATATTCATGTCACTCACTTCTCTTGTCTTAAGAAAATAAAGAACTCTCCCCAATGCAGCAAACATAAACTCTGTATCAGGATCTTTAGTAGGTTCAAGGCAAACAGATGAAAGAGAGTCTAAATCTAGGCATTGATCTTCCACTTTAATAGGTGCAGTTTGACTTTCAAATGTTAAATGAACTGATCCGTGGACTTTTTTCTCAAATGCTGACTTACAAACAAAAATTCCTACAACAACAATACAGGCATCATTCACAAGAAAACCCTCTTCAGGATCAAGAAGCTTATCCAATGAAACGATTGAATAACAACCCGAGTTATCTTTACTTGCATTGAAGATGTACGCATCTTTAGGTCCTGCAAAGTTCGTGGACGAGGAAATGTCGATAAAGGTAAATATCTTCCACAATAAACTCCACTTTAAGGCCACAAAGCTCACTTAACAAACGTCAAAAACCTTTCATACCACAATCAACATCATTTCTATTGAACTTATTACAAATTCTCACAAATTCAACTATAAAGAGTCTATACTATTTCATTTAATGTTTAACCCTATAATGAGAAGAGAAAAAACACCTTTTATGATTGACTTATTGGTATCGACTTGATTGAATACACCTAACATAAACTTGACATCTCTCCTCCATCCCTTAGACATATTAGCAGTTTTCACCGCCTGCAAAACAATTGATAAGTGACCGGCTTCATTTGTACCCTTTGGATGCAGATTAATCCTCCTAAACCAAAAAAAAACCCAGAAGCAAATCAGAATAACAAGCTTTGTATTCAATATAATTCAATTTGGGGAAATTCATTCAGATAAGTATAAACCATGGATATCCGCCAAGGACAAAATGCTCGTGATAAACGCTCATGTTCAAGCGAGAGAAGTTCTCAAGCTTCCATATAAAATCCTCAAACTTCTCAACACCCGATTCTTCATGCCCCTCCATGTCTGCATTATCAAAATGATTTTTAATTAAAAGACATTGATGACTAACTGCAACAAATATCAAATACTATCAAACTTGGAATTGAGAGTAACAAGAGTATATAAAAAACATTTTAAAAAACTGACGGTGAAAAATGGAAAAATAAAATCAATGATTTAAAATTGCGGTTGTACAACAATGAAAACCACTTAATGTTATGATATTTAATCTATAACAATATATATATGAAAAAATTGGTTTCAATCTAATCTATTTTCACGTATATTTATTAAAAAAACGGACAGACACAGAATACCTGTCTGGATCTGTACCTGTATGAACGCTAGTTATATTAAAATAATTTAAGTTTTGAAGTTCAAAATTTATAAATTTTAATGAAAATATTTGAGAAAATCAAACAGAATTGCCCTGTCCACTACAGTTCATAATACACACGGATGTCTAGTTTTAAAATCACAGTCCAATTGTGATCTAATATAATACAGACCACAATATTGTGGCCGCAACTGTGTTTTGCGACCACAATTTAAAACCATGAAAAAATCAACAAAATAAATAACCTATTAAGAAAAGAATAGATAGGAATAAAGACTGGTACCCACCCGTCAAAGATAAAGAATAATATTTATGTAAGGTACGGTAGACACACAACTGCTTATATATAGAAAAAATAGGGATAGTTTTGGTGCATTGAGTAACGCAATAAGCAGAAGCCGTAATGAAGTACTACCGCTACAATTACCCTCTTCATTTTTTCTTCGATCCTATTTGTAAACTTGAAAGACACAGTTTACAAATAATTTCTTTAAATCAACATTTATTTTAAAACGGAGGAAATAATTAAATTTTCTTTAATTACAATAAAAGGTCAGCACTTTAGTTTCTTTCACAGTTTGTGTAATTTTAAATTTAAATGAGTATTCTCTTGTTGCATAAGAGTATCTTAAATGTCTTAAATTATAACAACATATTTGTGGTTTTTATTAATAAGAGTCTCGATGAGATTGATGCTAGGATAAAAGGTTGTGTAGCAAATTCACTAATTGAAACCCAAGCCCCATGCAATGGAAAAGCCCTTGGAGCATTTTTAATAAGAGGAATAATTGTTTATTGTTTGAACTAGGTTGTGTGGGACCTATTTCAATTGTAATTTTAATAAACAATTTATATGTTTATCCAATCGATTTGTATTTGCCCCCACCAATTATTAAAATTAATAGTATCATTTAATCATAAACATCACTTTTTTTTTATTGTTTGAAGAAGCAATTTACACAAAATTTTAAATAACGAGAACCCCACATGCATCTACTCTAATAATAAAAATAAAAATACTAAACTCTAAAATTTAAAATTCACATATGCATTAAACAACCTGTTTGATGCTCTTATAAATTACAAAAAAGTTTTTTTTATCTAAAATATATATGATGAGTCCTTGATGTTGTCTTAAAAGCCTTTCGGTCAATAACTAGAGGAGTAAGTGATAAATCTTTGATATTTATTTTTGAGAAATAAGATAATGACATTCATGACCTTATCTACCATCTTAATGCCTCACCCATCAATACTTATGCAGATTTTTTATTGAGTTAAGGTTGATTGCATCCTCACTTTCCAAAACCTAAAATTGTCTTTGAAAAAATTTATCGGTGTCCCATTTATAATATATTTGTCTCACTTCTAAACTTAACTCTTTTGTCCCATGGTGGACGTGCCTTGTTGAGAAATACATAACATTTGAACACACCAAGACTTGTTGAGAAAATATATAAAATGTGTCGTATCTTAACAAATGAGAACATGTCTTCGCAAAACGCAATCGCACGCTCGTGGGATGGATTAAACAGAGACGTCACCGAAATTTATTTATTCCTAAAAAAGGAAAGGGGAAATATCAATAAAATCCAAGAAAGAACGATAATGATATTGGTCGCCGCAACCAAATCAGGGTTCAGGAGTCGATTACGCAAGAGGAATGTATTAGCACCCCTCACGTCCGTTGTACTCAACGGGAACCGTTTGATTAGTTGTCCGCGTTAGTGTTAGCTTATAAATGTTAGGCTTCTTGATCTATTAAGAGGGAAAGAAAAATAGGATAAAAAGAAAAGAGTTAATGTTTTTGGAAATTTTTACTAATGTGCCTGAAAAGAAAATGGCGGCAGGATTAACTTCCTTCCAAAGTGCTCCAAACTCGACTACAGACTCTATCACAGACTCAATTACACAATTGTGGTAACACTCCAATGCGAAGCGATTACCACTTTATAAAACTGAATATATGCCTAAGTGAAACAAAGTTGCTTCTGAGTTTGCCTTGTTCCAAGTTCGGATCTTCGTCTGCTCTAAGTTTGGGTGATTGTAAAAGTGAATTCACGTTTCTATTTATAGGCAAGTAAAAAGATGGAAATGACTTGGATGCCCTTCACTTGAAAATATGAGGGAACCGTTTCTTCTTTTTCCTGTGCTTTCTCATCCGTTTCTTCTTCTTTTTCTTCCTTTTCTTCATTTTGCTCATTAATGCTTGGAGATTTAAAATACCTGCAAAAACAACTCGAATACTTGCGGAATAATCGGAATATTAATTAAAATGGTATGATCTTTGGGTGTAAATCAAGGCAAATATCTGATGTATTTTCGCATTATCAGTCACGTTTGAACCTGTTATTGAAACTCTTTGAATATTCCAATATCCAGGTCATGTATGAACTTGTTTTTAAAATCTCTTTGCATATTCCCCAGTTGTCTTTCCTCCAACATGATTGTTATCTCCAGTGAATTTCTACCCTCATTTTTTGTTTTATATGGGTCACCGTTACCATATGTATCCATCATTCCCCATAAATCTTTGTTTCATTTTGCATCCACCATAAAGCATCATGATAGGGTTTATCTTATGTTTGATCATAGCCCCATCAAATAAAAAACAAAAAGAGTTATTCTTACATTCATAGCATCTCATATCATTTACATTTTAGGATCAAAATTTGGTATTCTTAGTATTTAATTTTCTCCCACTATGATCATATGAAAACTGTTCTGCTTCATATTCTCTAGTTGAAGATACTTACATAGGGGCAACTGTCACACCCTGATTTTGACCCCGAGTCGCTACTTCAATACATTCATCATAGTTGTTGCATCTCTGCATAACATAACATGCATTCCATACTACATAGTGCTTAAAATATCAGTCGAAATGAATTTTCTAATGTACAGGTAAACCGGTTGAATCGGTTTTCAAATATATGTCAAAACAGCAAGCGATTTTTTTTTCAAATTAAGCTTGCAGACATCAGTTTTATTAATCTATGTTTTCATGTAGTTTAATCTGATATGCTCGATTTATTTTTCAGACAATTTTTCGGTCACATTTTGACCTGTCTGAACGTGCGGCGCCTATGGTATAGACTTTGAATCTCATTTTGAAAGAGAGAAAAAAAGAATGTATGAACGAGTTTTTTTTTCTTCTCTCATTTTGCAAACCTAAAACTCTTTCTCAAATTCTTCTTCAAAAATCTCATGTCTATTGTTCACGATATTCAATCTCATGTTGTTATTATATGAACAAAAATATCACAACCATTAACCTTATATTCATACACCATACTATTCTCCCATTTTAGTTCATGAGAATGATTCACACATTAACTTCATAGACCACAATCTCCCTTCTCTCATTTTACAGAAACAACTTAAAAAAAAACTATCTTCATAACCCCTCATTCTCACCTTCAACTAACCACTTAAACCACCATAGACCACATGATGTACTCTCCAAAACCATCCAACAGTTTCAGCCAAACAACACCTCATAAAATGCAGATTCATGTTGCACCTCGATACCCTCTTTTCACCACACAAAAATGAACTTCCCTCCGCTCTACTATTCACGCAGATTCCCTCCAAACCCGCGTAACAACCCTAAACCACCACCGGCGCTGCACCCGTTTTCTTCCCTCCATAAAGCCGTCCATTTCCAATCCATGGCCGATATTAAGATGCTCGCATAATGATCAAAAGTATGATAAAATAGATTTGTTTGTGTTATTATCCATTCAGATGGGTGTACCAATACTTTTGGCTATCACAAATATAATTTTGAGAGTCAATACTCGTGTTAATCTAAATATATGAATCCACACTTGAGAGTTGGTTTTGCATTACACATACAGATTGAAAACCTTGCTCCCATAATGAACTGATTTCATCCTATTAAAGTCTTCCACACATGAAAATGATAGCTCATAGAATCATTTACCAAGTAAAGAGATTCCCATATTTCCAATAGACTTACATTGATTCATAAATTTACCATAAATCTTTTCCACCTTCCACGGTTTAGTTCCTTTTGGACATATCATACGACCGTGCATATTATTTTTATGTTGTTCAAAGCCAACAATATATTCTCCCTCAAGAATAACAATCGGTATTAGATCAACTCTAATTTTAGATTAGGCAAATGGCTCATTCGAATGACACCTCCCCATTGATTTAGGGCTTCTACAAATGTATGCTTGTTGTTAAGTAATGACTAGGTTGAATATCATAAGCATGAAATTATTTGTGTTGAGAATAATAAATAGGTGGATCTTGACAAGACCAAGGTAGGGCCCAATGCCCCATGGCAGCCATGGCGGTGGTAGAGGAGATTGTTGCCTCAACCATAGTGCAACGTGATATATATCTACTTAAACCTTGTTTCAACTATCAAACGGTGAAAATTAATAAATTGATTTCAAGGGTCACAGAATTCAACTATGTTATTTCATTCTATTCATAATTTTTAAAAAAATAAATGGTTATGTACTTTTTTTTTAAATGGAATAAACTCGTCTATTGAAACAATAACTTAGAAATTGACTTGTTATAATAACCCACGAGGAAACCATGTAGAATATAACAATGCGGTTAGTTGAAACAAACTATCAAAAATTACAATATGACAAGTGTTAATGAAAAGAAGTTTTCAAAAGATAACAAGAGCGATTTTAAAGAGTCTTTTATATTTCACAATTATAGTTTTCTTCTAGAACTACAAAAGGACTTAACAAATTGATCAATGTCATCTTAATTAATGGGTTTGAGATGAAAGTCTAAAAATTGATAAATAATCGTTGATCTTCCAAATTATTAAATTTGGTTATTCACGAGATCAATCAGATTGATCGTAGGACATGTGCTAATTGTTTTAAAGTAAATTCTAGTAAAGATGAACACTCCAACAATGTCTGTGATACTGATGATTAAAATTCAGACAGTAAAAGACTAACATTTAAAGAGAAAAATTGTAAAAGAACTGATGATAACCAAATAGCAAAGACAAATGTTTGAAATAAAGAAGTACTAAGACTGTTTGAAATAAAGAAGTATTAAGACTCCTTGAAATAAAGAAGTATTTCTAAAAAAGAAAAGGTAAATTGTATTGCTTCAAAATAACTATCAATGATGTAAACAAACGTACATTTCTGAAATTACGGTTCCTCTTCACACGGGTACTTGGTGAATTTGACATACCTTGTACACACTTTGACACACCCTAATCCTAACACTAAGACCCTCTATTTATACTAAATAGAAATAACCATTTCTAACGGCCCTTCAATCACGTCGAACACATGACGCTTTGCATGGATGCAACTACCCATTATGTTCCACGTGTACCTTCAATAGTTTCAAATAAGAGCAAAGTTCCCTCCATTATTTGAATTTCAAATCTCCAATTGAAACCATCTTCAAACTTTTTAAGAAACAATTCTAAGTCCTAACTGCACGCTAGCCCTTGTCACCTAAGGACTTTGGACTGGATCTCCCTAATACAACATTTGATCGAAACATCATCACCTGGTCCAAATATCTTTCTTTTGATAATTCTAAAGTGGACGTCAAAATTATGAACTAATAGTATTTTTTAAATAAATGGAATAAACTCCTATTGATGCAATGATGGATATAACAATGCAGTTAGTGGAAACAAACTATAAAAAAGTACAATATGACAAGTGATAATGAAAAGAAGTGTTTTTAAAAAGTAACAAGAGCGATTTTAAAGAGTCTTCTATATTTCATAATTATTGTTTTCTTCTAGACCTACAAAAGAACTAAACAAACTGAACAACGGCATCCTAATTAATAGGTTTGAGGTGAAAGTCTGAAAATGCATATTTCTTTCGGTTAGGAACAAATAACACATACTAATATGTTGGCAAAACACTGATTTGCAGCTCGTTAACATTTCTAATAAGGAGGACAGACAACACGAACAAAACATAGTCTCCCATTGTTAATCAAAACACATTTTCATACTAAAACATAAACTGTTAAAGACACGGAAATTATCCAAAATTCATCTACATATCAATGATGTCTAACTCACACATCCAAATTCAGAACAAAAATCCACTTCTTTGACACCATTTGCATTCAACAAGTCTCTTTCATTATCAAGATTCTCCTCAGCAGCAACCAACTTTGCCTCTAGCCTTCTTGTTTCCAGCTTTAGAACTACAACACTATCTTTCAGTTTTTCAACTTCCATAGCTTTCTCCAAAACACTTCTCATTCCCAATGCAGGTTGAACATAGGGCTCTAGCCAAGTAAGATCAAATTTAAACTTGGCAAGTCTATCCCATAAAAGTTGAAATTCCTTGCAAGTTTTCATATTCATGTCATTCACTTCTCTTGTCTTAAGAAAATAAAGGACTCTCCCCAATGCAGCAAACATAAACTCTGTATCAGGATCTTTAGTAGGTTCAAGGCAAACAGATGAAAGAGAGTCTTAAATCTGGGCATTGTTCTTCCACTTTAATAGGTGCGGTTTGACTTTCAAATGAAAACCCCGGTTATCTTTACTAGCATAGAAGATGTACACATCATTAGATCCTGCAAAGTTCGTGGACGAGGAATTGTCAATAAAGGTAAATATCTTCCACAATAAACTCCACTTTAAGGCCACAAAGCACACTTAAAAAACGTCAAAAACCTTTTATACCACAATCAACATCATTTCTATTGAACTTATGACAAATTCTCACAAATCCAACTATAAAGAGTCTATACTATTTCAGTTAATGTTTAACCCTATATGAGAAGAGATAAAACACCTTTTATTATTGACTTGTTGGTATCGACTTGATTGAATACAACTAACTTAAACTTGACATCTCTGCTCCATCCCTTAGACATATTAGCAGTTTTCACCGCCTGCAAAACAATTGATAAGTGACCAGCTTTATTTGTACCCTTTGGATGCAGATTAAGCCTCCTAAACCAGAAGCAAAACCAGAAGCAAATCAGTATAACAAGCTTCGTATTCAATATAATTCAATTTGTGGAAATTCCTTCAGATAAGTATAAACCATGGATATCCACCAAGGACAAAATGCTCGTGATAAACGCCCATGTTCAAGCGAGAGAAGTTCTCAAACTTCCATATAAATTTCTCAAACTTCTCAACACCCGATTCTTCATGCCCCTCCATTTCTGCATTATCAAAATGATTTTTAATTAACAGATATTGATGACTAACTGCAACAAATATCAAATACTATCAAACTTGGAATTGAGAGTAACAAGAGTATATAAAAAACATTTTAAAAAACCGACTGTGAAAATGGAAGAAGAGTATATAACTAGAACATTGAAAACCACTTAATATTATGATATTTAATCCATAAAAATATATAAAAGGAAAACTTCGTTTTTGTTTAACCTATTTTTCCACTAATTTTATTTTCAGATAACTTACATAATAATTTTTAATAATTTCTATTAAAACCACTATTATCTTCTTTCACATAATTTATACTATTAATTTCTTATATAACTTACGATTAAAATTAATATTAAATAAAACAATATTATATATATTTTAACATATATTTATTAAAAAAGTGAACAGACGGACTGAGTGTCCATCTAGATCTGTACCCCGTCTGAACGCTAGTTAAAGAGACTACCGCATTAACAATATTATGATCGCAATTGTATTTTACGACCACAATTTAAAACCATAATAAAATCAACAAAATAAATAACCTATTAATAAAAGAATAGATAGGAATAAAGACGGGTACCCACCCGTCAAAGGTAAGAATAATATTAATGTAAGGTACGGTAGACACACAACTGCTTATTTATAGAAAAAATAGGGATAGTTTTGGTGTATTGAGTAAGGCAATAAGCAGAAGCCGTAATGAAGTACTACCGCTACAATTACCCATAACTTCGATTAAGCTCTCGAGAAAGGGCACAATTTACTAGATTGATTACTTTTCTAAATACAAAACCTCTTCATTTTTTCTTCGCTCCTATTTGTAAACTTACTAGAAAGACACAATTTACAAATAATTTCTTTAAATCTAACATTTATTTTAAAACGGAGGAAATAATTAATTTTTTTTAAGGTCAGCACTTTAGTTTCTTTCATAGTTTGTGTAATTTTAAATTAAAGTGAGTATTCTCTTGTAGCATAAGAGTATCCTAAATGTCTTAAACTATACTCAAGCCCCACGCATCATGTTTGTGGTTTTTATTAATAAGAGTCTCGATGAGATTGATGCTATGATAAAAGGTTTTGTAGCAAATTCACTAATTGAAACCCAAGCCCCATGCAATGGAATAGCCCTTGGAGCATTTTTAATAAGAGGAATAATTGCTTATTGTTTGAACTAGTTTGTGCGGGATCTATTTCAATTGTAATTTTAATAAACAATTTATATGTGATCCAATCAATTTTAATAAACATCACTTTTTTTTTATTGTTTGAAGAAGTAATTTACACAAAATTTTAAATAACGAGAACCCATCTACTCTAATAATAAAAATAAAAATACTAAACTCTAAAATTTAAAATTCACATATGCATTAAACAACCTGTTTGATGCTCTTATAAATTACAAAAAAGTTTTTTTAATCTAAAAGTATATATGATGAGTCCTTGATGTTGTCTTAAAAGTCTTCCGGTCAATAACCGGAGGAGTAAGTGATAAATCTTTCATATTTATTTTTGAGAAATAAAATTCATGATGTTATCTACCATCTTAATGCCTCACCCATCAATATTTATTTTTAAAAAAGGAAAGGGGAAATATCAATAAAACCCAAGAAAGAACGATAATGATATTGGTCGTCGCAATCAAATCAGGGTTCAGGAGTCGATTACGCAAGGGGAATGTATTAGCACCCCTCACGTCTGTTGTACTCAACGGGAATCGTTTGATTAGTTGTTCGCGTTAGTGTTAACTTATAAATGTTAGGCTTTTCGATTTATTAAGAGGGAAAGAAAAATAGGATCAAAAGAAAAGAGAAAATGTTTTCGGAAATTTTTATTAATGTGCCTAACAAGATTTACAAATCATGCTCCTACATATATCCTGGTGCAATAGAGAACTCAAGGCTTACGTAGTTCTGGGTAGAAAATGTTTCTTTGTTTTTTCGATTTTAGTGAAAACTACTTTGTTTCAATCAACGAAAAAACACTGTTTGCTACCCAAAACAAAAGGAGAAGGGAACGTTTGCATCGCGACCGAATGAATTTACAAATCAACATTCGTGGAAAAGGCGCAAGCTTACTCACACGTTCAAGTGGAAAAAACATTGTTTTTGCATCGTCTCAAGACAAAGCTACTTTGTTTCAATCAACGAAAAAACATTGTTTGCTACCCAAAACAAGTGGAGAAGGGGACATTTGCATCGTGACCGAATGAATTTACAAATCAACATTCGTGGGAAAGGTGCAAGCTTACTCACACGTTCAAGTGGAAAAAACATTGTTTTTGCATCGTCTCAAGACAAAGCTACTTTGTTTCAATCAACGAAAAAACATTGTTTGCTACCCAAAACAAGTGGAGAAGGGAACATTTGCATCGCGGCCGAATGAATTTACAAATCAACATTCGTGGGAAAGGCGCAAACTTACTCACACATTCAAGTGGACAAAACACTATTTTTGTGTCGTCTCAAGACAAAGTACCTTTCATTTGCAAAAAGGATTTGAGGATCAATCACACAATGGCGAGAAAAATGTGTTTGATTGGTTTTAAGTATTTTTGGATGATGAGAGAGTTCGGAAGGGCGATAACTACATCTCGTTTCCTCACTCTCGGGAGTCCGCAAATTACACCATGTTCCTTTTTAGTCTTATTTGTGAAAGAGTTTTGATATTTTTAGATGTTTTAAAGTTTTGACTTAAGAAAGCGCACTCGAAGCTAGTCGAGGTTTATTAAGCGTTGTGAGATTGATTTGAGGATGATGAGTCTTTGGATTGACGAGAACTACATCTCGGATCCTAACTCTCAAGAGCTCATGAACTACACCTAATTCCTTTCATCCTATTTTATTGAAAAGTGTTAAATAGTGGTTAAGTGTTTTTTACTTTTTGATTGGGAAAATGGCTTGACGTTGAATAAAGCTTTTGATTAACAATTGCAAAAGGTTTGACCTAAAATGGTTGGAGAGTTTCAAAATGGTTGAAGATGAAAAGTTTGAGAAATGGGGAATGATAGAAATGGATTGAAATGAAAGGTTTGAAATGGTTGAATGGATCGGTCTTTAAGAAAAGTACTCGACGTTGGATCGAGTTCTTATTTTTGTTCTTTTTTTTCAGTGTACAAGAAATAATGGACCACAATGAGGGGAGGCCAAATTTATCCTATGCTGTCAAACTAAACAAAAGTTGGTGCGACTGTGGAAAGTTCTAGACATTCCGTATTTCTTGCTCTTATGTCATTGCGGTATGCGCACATACTTGTTAGGACGCTTATAGCCATCTATTGGATATTTACAAGGTCATTACCGTCATGAATGTGTATAACAAAAGCTTCTCAGTGCTACCAATGGAGGAATACGGGCCTACATATGAAGGTGAGATAGTTCGGCACAACAATGAGATGCGAAGAAAGAAAAAAGGACGACCAAACATCACGCGTATTAGAACAGAAATGGATACGACTAATAAAATGATAAGATTATGTAGTATATATCATCAACCAGGACATAAGAACAAATGTCTCAATCTATGAGCAACATCTGCATCATAATTTAGTACCTCCTTTCAATTTTTGTAACCTTGAATTTTTTATATCATTATATTTTTGTTATAACAAGGTTAACAACAAACATAACTACAACATAAGCAAACTTAAAACAGAATATTTCTAACTGATTACAACAATCAAACTGATGTCATCTCGTCCAAACATCATTTGCCTAACATCCTTATCAGTTTTTACTCGCACTCAACCAAATATACTATCGAGTCTCTTAATACTTCTTATTTTTTCCCTTATGGTATTTTTCCATCTATTCAACGAACCAGCTCCCTCTTCAATTGATCGAAACTATAGGTGTTCCAGAAGAACATCAACATCAGAGGCTTGTCTCCCGAATAAATCACTTTTCCATAGCGGCGACGAACACCAAACATGTTTGCAATATGATGCAATGAGATGTGAAAAAATGAATAACATAATACCTCTATTTATAAAAATAATTGCACATTACACTGAGGCGTCAGACCAATTAGCGTCCCCTCTTCCAAATTACACATGAGCGTCAATTGGATTGGCAGCACAATGTATTGTAGCCAATCCAATTGATGCCTCCACTTAAAAATTAAGGGTAGGCGCCAATTGGTATGACACCTATGCCTTACGTGTTTTTTTTAAACTGGGATAAATTGGAAAAAAATTAAAAAATTGGATTATTTTGAGAATTTTTTGAAAATATATAATATTTGAGTAAAAGATTCTCGCATAGCGGCCAAAGGTATAATAAAAATAAAATTATTTGTGTTATTATGCATGTAGATGGGTGTTCCAATACTCTCGGTTATGGCAAATATAATTTTGAAACGGTGAAAGTAAATAAATTGATTTAAAGGGTCACAAAATTCGATTATGTTGTTTGATTCTATTATTAAATTTTTAAAAATAAATGGTTACGTGCTTTTTTGAAAAGGGAATAAACTCGTTTATTGAAGCAATAACTTAGAAATTGACTTGTTATGATAACTAGGGGTGTGCAAAAAAATCGGTTCATAAGAATCACTTTTAAAAATATGGTGAACCAATTTTAAAAACTCACATTATTTAGTTTGAAAACTAACCCAGATCCATTTTATTAAAACTACAAAAAACCAATATCCACTTTTTAAAACCAATATATGAATGGTTAGTCCATTTTTCAAACATAATGTATTTTGCTTTTTCTCTATTTTTGGTTCATAATTGACAATTAAAATAATGCATATTTAATAAATAAAAAAGTCATAAATGTTGTTTTCTATGATAAGATAAAAAAATACACCTTAATTACATTTTCTTGAATAGAGTTTTGTGTTTACTCATTGTCTCAAAGTGACGTGTTTAGTCTCTCCTCCCACATTCAACATAATATAGTAAGTACTTTTTGGTAAGTTGAAATTATATGATAACTAGTCTCTTTCCTTAAATTAATTCATTCATTAAACTCATGTTTATTTTAAGAAATCTCTTCCACTTTTGTAAAATAAAAGTAAAGATGGATGGAGTCATTAAAATAATAACTATAAAATACTATACAAAGAGAGAACAATTCTTTGAGTAGGTGAAACAAAAGAGAATTATATATATATATATATATATATATATATATATATATATATATATATATATATATATATATATATATATATATGTATATATATATATATATATATATACACATATATATATATATATATATATATATATATATATATATATATATATATATATATATATATATATATATTATAGGTAATTACTCAATTTTGATTTTTCAGGAATGAAATTTAAAAATATTTTTTTTACAGTTTCTTAGCATTTTTTGTTCGCCAACGAATAATGATTGATTTCAAAAGTGATTGGATAGAGTTAAGAAATTGTTGGAATGAAAACTAAATTTGAGGAAAATTTGATTTTAAAATTGATTCAAACAAAAACTAATTTTTTTAGTGCAAACCGGCTATTAACCAAATAGATCCAAACATAAACCGATTAAAAAAAATGGCTTTATTAAAATGGTTTTAAAAATCAAACTAATCTATATATTTGGTTTTATTTGGTTTGGATTTTGAACCATGCACATACGTAATGATAACCCTAGGTGGAAACAATGCTGGATATAACAATGTGGTTAGTGGAAACAAACTATCAAAAAGTACAATATGAGGAGTGTTAATGAAAAGAAGTGTTTTCAAAAGATGACAAGAGCGATTTTATAAGTCTTTTATATTTCATAATTATAGTTTTCTTCTAGAACTACAAAAAGACTAAACAAATAGATCAATGGCATCCTAATTAATGGGTTTGAAGTGAAAGTATGAAATGACCTATTTCTTTGAGTTAGTAATAAATAGATTTAAATGCATTTTTTGTTTCTTTAGTTTGGACATTTTAAATATTTGATCTTTCTATTATAAAATCAATGATGTAGACTCCTTAATTTTGACGGTCTTTCAATTTTTATGATTTTTGAATTTTTGTAGTCCCCTCTACTTTTGCATACGTGATATTGATGATTGAGATAAACAAATATTTTTTAATGATATATCATTGATGACAAACATAATTTATTAATTAATATTTTTTATAGAATAAATTAATAATTAATTGTTTTAATTAATATTTTTAGAAATTAATTATTTAAAATATTGAAAATAATTACTAGGCCTAAGCCCAATTCATAATAACATCCATTTCAAGTTTATGCCCAAGAAGACATTGGATAATGCATTTTTGACTTTTATAATCACTAGGGTTGTTTATGAAAAAAATCAATGTGGGACTCCAATTCATAATAGGTTCACTTTTGTCATCAAGTTCCCTTCTTCTTGCATTAGGAACATGCTTATAACGCATAGAGCCAAACACCTTCATATGACTCACTGATGGTCGTTTTTCACTCCATACTTCTTCAAGAACATTGTTATTCAGCTTCTTGGTAGGGCACATATTCAATATATAAACAACAGTCGAAACAACTTCATCCCATAAGAATTTTGGAAATTTCTTTTGCTTCAGCATGCATCTTGCCATGTCCAATATGGTATTGTTTCTTCTTTATGCTATTCCATCATGCTGAGGAGTATAAGGAGAAGTTACCTCATGATCAACATCATGTTCTGCATAGAATGCTTCAAATATATTGGATGTGTATTTGCCACATCCATCTGTTCGCATCACCTTGGTTTTCTTTTCACTCTAGTTTTCGACAAGCATCTTGAATCTCTTAAAAATTTCGAATACTTCGCCCTTTTTCTTGATCACATAGATCCACGACTTTCGACTAAACTCATCGACAAATGAAACAAAATACTTGTTTCTACCAATGGTATGCTCCTCAAAAGAACTACATACGTCTGAATGTACAACTTCGAGTATGCAAGAGGATCTTATTGGCATAGTCGAAACGAAAGACTTCCTGGACTACTTTCTGACTAGACAACCTTCATAGAGTTTGTCGACATCTCAAGACTTGGTATACGAGTTACCATATCTTGAGTGATCAGTTGATTGAGCGACATAAAATTCAGATGGCCGAACTTAGATTCCACAACCAATTATTTTTGTGGTCGACATCTGCTTTCAAACATTGCACCTCAGTCGAACTGATCATGATCTTAAATGTTCTATTCTTCGAGAAAGGAAACTTCAAGACCAAGTTATTTTGGATGTTGAAAATTTCTAAGGCTCCACCTTTCATAACCACTGAAAAACCCTTTTCGATCAGTTGTCCAACACTTAGCAGATTTCACTTCATTCTAGGAACATAGAGTACATATTTGATTAAGGCTTTCGCTCCATTACACCTTTGAATAACTATCTTGCTAGTACCTTCAGTTTGCAATGAGCTATTAACAGCAAGTTTGACCTTTCTCTTCTTTGATTCGTCGAAGTCTATTAACCATACCTTTCTACCATTCATGTGATTCGAGCAACCTGAGTCGACGAACCAGGTCTTGGATTCGGCATGGTCATCTATAACTACAGGCATAACCATTATATCATCAGAATCATTTGAATCTTAACGTGCAAGGTTCGCTCCTTCGTCCTTGCCTTTTGTCGATCCCTTGTCTTTCCTGTACCAAAAATGCTTGGCCAAGTGACCCAATTTTTCACAGTTATAGCACTGCACACCTTTTTTCTCTTCTTTGTATTTCTGATGGGAATTTCCTTTTCCTCTTTTCGAGGATTCAGAAGCTCTATCATCGACCTTATTCTTGTGAGTATTCGACCAAGACTTCTTGCCCCGAGTCTTGTCGATTTTTCCCATGAACTTGTTGGAACCAACATTATTCTTCTATGGCTGAGATTGTAGTGCTTGTATCAAGTCTTGAACTTCTTTCCTTTCGACGATCCTAATCTCATGCGCCTCTAACACACCAACCAAATCTTCCAATTTTAGGGTTTCAAGATTGTTGGATTCTTGAATAGCTACGATAATATGATCAAAGTGATAGGTCAATGTACACATTACCTTATCAACTATCATTTTATCAGTTAGGGTTTCACCACAATTCTTCATAAGATGGACGAGTTTCGGCACCTTCGACACATAGCCTGCAATCTTTTTGTCTTCTTTCATCGATAATAATTCATATTGTCGTCACAAAGTTTACAACTTAAAAACCTTGACTTTCTCGCCTCCTTTATAGTACTTGACAAGAATATCTCATTCCTCCTTTGCTGATTCATCATGAGCGATTTTGTCGAAATTAGCTGCATCAACCGCTGATTGGATGTAAAACACCGTCTTACAATCCTTCTTCTTAGCATCCTTATAAGCGTTTCTCTGTTTGTCGGTTGTATCTTCATCAACCGCAGGAACACCATTAGTAACCACTTTTATGCTTTCATGAAAGCCAAATAGATATTTCATTTGTTCTCTCCATCAAAGCTAATTCTTATCGTCAAGAGTTGGAAGGGAGTTTGGTAAATTTTTGTTGCCATTCATCTTTGCAGCGATTGATCAATAACAACCTACGATCCCGGAATCACAATCTCTAGCATGTGATTCTTGAAAACACGCTCAAGAATCTAACCGGAGTTCTAGATATCAATTTGTTAGTGCTTGAGCCACTTTTAGTGAGGAGAGAAAGAGAGAATAAAGAAATAAAGATTGTATTATTGAATTGAATTATAATAATGAATTATAAAATGTCTATTTATATACACCTAAGTGACTTGAATACTAAGTAAAATAACAAATATGTAACAAACCCTAAACCCTAATTAGCTTTTGGCTTAGGCCACATAACTCAACTTTGATTATATCTAATGTCTCAATAAATTTCTCAAACTTCTCAACACCCGACTCTTTATGCTCATCCATTTCTACAATAACAAAATAATTTTTAATAAAAAGAAATTGATGATTAACTACTCCAAATAACAAATAACAAACTTGGAATAGAGAGGAAGAAGATATAAAAAGCATTTGAAAAACACGCAGTGAAAATGAAGACAAAATCAACAAAATAACCTATTAGAAAAGAATACATAAATAAAGGCAGAAAAAGAAGAAACTCGTACCCGTAGCACATAAGAAAGATGATTAATGTAACGTTCTGTTAGCCTGCTTATTTATATAGAGAAAAAAATTAGAGATAATTTTCGTGTTTAGTAACACAATAAGCATAAGCGGTAAAAAAGTGATCTTACCTGATCAGGAGGGCCTTCCAAGGTCTTGGTGAATGGGCCAGAGAATGAAATGAGAGGGGGGTGTACCTGCAAGGTGCTCCAATGCTTAAGTCAGAAAAGGTACAGAATGAGGTTATCAGAGTGTGAGTTAGAATACCTGCCCCTTTGCCATGAAAGGGGTATTTATACTGAGCCCCCAGCGCTGGGCCAAGGCTCCTAATGGGCTGGATTAGCTAGGCCCAAGGAGGAGCTGCCAGGGGACGCGTCAGAAGCGTTAAGACCTAGACCAAGGTCTGCCCCCTGGTCCAACTGCCCCTATCCCTAAGGAGACAATATAGGGGAGTTGGGTGACGTGGTAAGTGAGATGCCGTTATGGCTCTGCCCGACACAACTTAGGTGTCCGCGACGTGGGTTGACGATAAGTGGATGGAGATCATATGAGGAGGGCCCGGTCGTTGCCCGACACGTATTTAAGGGGCCGGGGAGACGTTCTTCGGGCGGACGGTCGTTCACCTGACGTGTCCTCGTGGTCGTTTGGACATGGACTTGGCGAGCATTGGGCCGTGCCGTGCCTAGTGTCATGGCCCAGTCCAGAACAAAAAGTATTACTCCGATCTAATTTATAAGAAAAAAGAATGTCTATTAAGAAATACAGTTAAGTATATTTAACTTTCTTAATTTCATGTGAGAGATAACATAATTAATAATATATTCACAATTAAATTGTCTTTCATTAACAATATTAAATAATTAATGTAATGATATTTTAGAAATAAAGACATTAAATACATATAAATCTGTTGGCATTAGGTTATATTAAAAACTAAAAAAATTAATTAATTCTTACTTATAAATAAGATCGAAGAAAATATTACCGCTATAAAATAAGAGAAATGCTATGCTTACACTAAATCATAGTTGTCACGGCTGGAAAAATGATAGAGTCGTCACCATCCTTTATTCGTTCTTAAGGAACAGGGAAATAATGATAAAAACCTATTAACTAAAGGTGAGATACTGGGTTCCGAAGTCGGTTAAGTAAGGGGAAGGTGTTAGGCACCACTTACCTTCATTGTACTCAATGAGATCCTCCTATAATTTTAGGGTTAGTGTGTCCTTGAGATGTTTGCTTTATTAATTATTATTGATTAATTATTTATCTATTTGTTGAAAACTATTTTATTATTTAAAAAAAATGATTAATTGAGAAAGGAAAACTTAAAAATGTTTTTGATTATTGTACTCGCTAGAGTTTACAACTTTATGCCTACGTACCTCCAAGTTCATTGAAGGATCAGAGTCCCGTAGTTCTGGTAGAAAAAAATTGTTTGTTGATTATTTTTATCCCTTGAAGATTCTCACATATCGGGGGCGGAGAAGTGATTGATTTTAAGAAAATGCCTCAATACACTAGGGTAGAGGACTTATAGTTTGAAGAGTGTTGAATTTGATGTTATCCCTTGATTGTTTGTAAAGATAATATTTAATTTATTTAAGAAAATAAATTAGTGATTATACTAGAATATTAGACATAATCTTTTATCCCTATTTTATCCTCAATTTAATCCTTGAAAATCTTAGAGTTTTATCTCATATTTTATCTCATGTCTTTGTCCCATTTGATTTGAAAATATAATTTAATTTAATTAAGAAAATTAAATAAAATGTAATAAGATATATCCCTTATCCCAATTTTATCCCTAACTTAAATCCCTTAAAATTCTAGAAATTATCCCTAAATTTTATCTCATAATTATCCCTGAATTACCCCATGGTTGTTTCATGAATCAATCTTAATTTCTTAATTAATTATCCTTTAATTAATTATATAATATTTATTACTTAAATGATTAAATAACGAATAAATACTAAATTATTAATTAAAACCCTAATTATTAATTTGATTGACTTAATTTAATTTTAAATAGAATATAATTTTTAAGTTGAAATAGTTAAATGGTTTAATTTTATTAGAAATAATTTATGTTTTTTTCTTTGTGAAATATTTTTTTTTATGTATAATGATAATAAAACTATTATTAAAACAAAATAAACCAATTGAGAACTAAGTGAAAATTTTAAACAAAATTAAATTAATAGATCAAGACACCAAGAAAAGACATAATGAATATGCAACACCCAAAAAGTAAACCGAATAAATAAGGAATAATGAAGTAAGAAGAAACCAACCTATGGGGAGAAGGTTGTCTGCGGTGAAAATTTAAAATTCTCCCTTTTTATTTCTCCTTGCTAAGATGATGGAGGCTTTAGGATTTGGTGTTGGTGAACAAAAACTTTTTAGGCGGAATAAGTGTGAGTGAATATTTTTTACTGTCTATCTCCCTTTCCTCCTCATGTGGTATGAGAATTTGGTCTTATTTATAGAAAAAAAATAGATCATTACCTTTAATTAGGAATTAAGAAAAATAATTATAAAGATTAAGAGAAATATAAATACAATAATATGAATGATTTATTTTTAAAATAAAAGATTTAATTTTTTTTTCCTTAAGAGATAATAATAACTTCTTTTAATTTTTTTTATTTAGAATTAAAGGTGAAATAACTAAAACAATTCATGTGAGTAATTTTTAACTAAAAATGAAACATTTTATTTTATTTTATTTATTTATCATTTTTTGGATAAAAATGAAAAAAAACTTTTTTTTAAAATGACTAATTAATAAATATGAAAGTTAAAAAATGAATGCATTTTTTTAATTTTTTTTGTTTTATAATTTAATATTGATGATAATATAATAAATCTAAAAATTTAATAATAACAAAAGCAATATAATTTTAATAATGGTGAATAATTACAACTTTAAAAATGAGAGAAAATAAAAAATGATCACATTAGAAATAAAAAAATACACTAAAAATGGAAAATGTGGAATTTGATTTAAAATGATGTTATTATTGCTGATTTGCTTCCATTTGGATTTGATTGAGATTTGTTATATATTTTAGACTTTTGAAAACCGAATTATGATATTGAGATATTGTTTTTAGAAAGAAGCGTGAACTGATTTTGTTTGGAATAAAATCAAGAGATGAATGTATCAGGATCTCTCATTTTCTGATTTTTGCAGATTTTGTTGTTTCATGGAGTTATTGGCATATTATTACACTCACGTGAAAGAAAAAACTCCATTTGGTCAATTTGATTCTATTTTAATTTTAACTTAAATAATAACATCTAATAATTGATATTAAAGTGATAGTAGTACATCAATAATAATAAATAAATAAATAAGATCAATACTAAAAATAAAGAGATTAATGATATTCACTCACAAAATCACTCATTTAATTAAAACTAGGC
Organism: Lathyrus oleraceus; assembly: GCF_024323335.1. Classification (NCBI taxonomy): domain Eukaryota; kingdom Viridiplantae; phylum Streptophyta; class Magnoliopsida; order Fabales; family Fabaceae; genus Lathyrus; species Lathyrus oleraceus. The sequence continues at coordinate 84,936,314 of NC_066581.1, forward strand.
AAAAGAAATTAGATAAAAAATATTTTATGGACTTTTATTTATTAAGAAATAATAATTGATAATAATAAAAATAATGTATTAGTAATAACAAGAAAAAGATTTTGATGATATTTTTTTATTTTATCTTTTTTTTTGTGTATAGAAGACTTCTATTTATATTTAAAAATTAGGTTTTCAAACTAATCAATAAAATATATTTAATTTGATTTAGTGATCATATTTAACCATTCCTTAGGAAAAACAAATTTTATTTAAAATTTTATTTAAAATTAAATAAAATTTTAAAAATACAAATTTGATTGTAATTGAAGTTAAAACATAAAAAAGGAGGAAAATTCTAAAAGTGGGGAGAGTGAGATTTGAACTTAAGACATCTACCTTGTAACTCCTTACATATGCTCTTATATCAATCATACAATTTCATTTATTCAAAATAAAGTGGCATTAAAAAACATGTGAAGGGTGGACAAATTTTGAAGTACGACAATAACACCGTAGCTGTTTACACCGTAGCTTCAAACATTATTTTGGAAGTGACATAAATTTCAATGCATTGAATAATAATATAATAAAGGAAAACATGGATTGAACCGTATATAAATACGGTATAGATGTCAAAAGTGGTGTTATTTTAGCATTTATGATAAAATAACGAGTAACGCCTATTTAGGTTTGCAGAAACGACACAATTGAGTTTTTTTACAAAAATAACCCACTTTTTCAAGGAAATTCCCAAAATACCCTTGGTTTCAAAAAAATTCCCAAACTACCCCACTTTTAGGAGGAGTCGCCAATTGAATTGGAGATCCTCTTAAAACTTGAATGGAGGCGCCAATTGGATTGGCTATGGCAGGTGCCCTAGCCAATCCAATTGACGCCCCTGTGTAGGGTTTAAGAGGAGTCGCCAATTCAATTGTAGACTTCTCCTAAAATGCAATTTTTTTTGTTATATGGTATACGTGATAGATAAATTTGATATAGAACCACTTGATATTAATAAAATTTTCCGTTTACACAAAGAAACCTAATGGTGATGACCAGGATCACCTAACCGACCTCCGGTCCCACATCCTCTAGCTACCCTAACCCGTGGCCCTAACCCACGTTGATGATTCGGTACCGGTGTTTGAGCATCTGAGGGGCCAGGAGCGTCACTACCAACTACAGGAGAAGGTCTGTTGAGGTAGTCAAACAATTCAACATAGTCTTTAGTATGCATCGATGGTGTACCGCCGTAGCTGAGCTCATGACCCATGCCAGAGAAGTTGGGATGTGGTTGACTCATTGATGGGCGGCCGGGACGGTTGAAGGGAGACATGGGTGTGAACGATGCGTCGAGGAAAGGTTGGAAAGGTTGTTGGGGTGTTTGGTAGAGATAGGGTTGTTGGGTGTTTTGATTTTGTGATGTTTGGGCTTCTTGGCTACGGTAGGAGGGGGCGGTTGGTGTTGAATGATCGTTGGGTGTTCTGGCTTAGGCGACTTTGGTAGGGTGATGGGATGGGTGCGAAGCGATGTTGAGTCTCATGTTGATGGTCAATTTGTTGCTGGTGGTATGAGGTATGCTCTTGGTATTGGGGTTGGGTGTATGGAATGTTTTGATTGTATGTTTGTGTGTTGGTTGAACGGAACGTTTGACGGACAGGGGGTTGTGTGTATCTGGTCTGACACTGTTGTTGGGGGTTTGATGTTGAGGTGTCAGATGTGTAAGTCATCTGGCGTGGGTCGTACAAGTACATATCCTCGGCGATGAACTCAAAACCAACCGATCTGTACCAAGCCATATAAGTACGACTTGGTTTTTCTTTAGTTGGCATGACTACGTCAGTTAACACATGGTCATGACGGTGCTTCCATTTGCGACACTCCGATCTTGCGAAGCTTTGCCATGGATTGAAGTTCCATTGGTCATTAACTTTGCGCATATGCCATTCTCCTAGGCTAGCTAGGGGATCTGGGATATTTTGGAGCATACCGAACTGCAGCTTCACACGATCACTGTTGTGCATCTCCACAGTTGTGAACCATATTATCAGTGTGCATGTAGTCCATACGGTCGCGTCTTCAGTGTTGACCTCATGGTCATGATCCAAATTAAGGTATGGACGCCAAATAAACTGAAATGTGAAAGAAGATAGGATTATAGTCAATGTAGAAGAAGTTAACAAAATATAACGAAATAATTAAGTTATTTTCCTTAGGTCTATCGGTCGAAGGTGATCCAACAGGTTGCGATACTGAGTAATACAGTGTCTTGTACATCTGTTGTAACTCATACCACGTGTAAACCATCTACCCCAAAAAGTAAAAAAATATTAGTTAGAGGTAATAATCTTTACAGAAGTAAGTAAAGATATATCAATTTAAACAACTTACTTTTGTGCATACGGAAATGTGAAAGGGTTGTTATTGACGGGTGCTAGAGACGTTAGTCTTGACCAACCCCATGCTTGTAGCAAAACAGTACATCTAGAAAATGTAGATATGTCTTTGTGTGAGTTTTTGCACAAGGAGCTATAGAGATAGGCTAGACAAGCAGATCCCCAACTGTAACTTCCTATTCTATCTACATGTCTAAGTAGAGGTAAATACATAATATGCATGCTAGAACCACTTTTCCGGGAAATAAAAATGAGCCAATTAACAGCATAATATAACACCTAGTTTTTTATATTCGAGCATCTTCGGTAGAATGCTCATCTAAGTATAAACTATTATAGTAAGACTTAAGGCGTGAGAGTAGTATACCTTGACCTCTTGCATTATCATCTAACAAAACAGTCTCTAAGAGCTCCATGCAAATTGAATTTGTATAGTTAGTTTTACCATTAATAGCCTTACCTTCAATGGGTAGTCCTAAAAGCATGTAGACGTCTTCTAACGTCACGGTACACTCACCGGTTGGGAACCAAAATGTGTGTGTCTCTGGTCTCCATCTTTCTCATAAAGCTATAATGAATTTGTTATCTATGGACCAAGACAAAATCTTGCTTATATGACCAAAATCGGCGAGTTCAACATAAGGTTGAATCATCGGGTCCATATGGACATGTTCGCGGACCCGAGTTCGGAGCCTTGATACATCCTATAAAAGAAAGAATAAAAAACTTGACTAAGTTGGTATGTTAAAATAAAAGGGGGTTGGTGAAGATGAAAGATAAAAAGTTAACAAAATAAAAAACTTACATATGTTGCGATGTTTGCAACCGTTCCTCTATGTGATTCGCCCATTGTGAGGATAGACATTTTGTCGGGGGGTTGGTGTAGATGAAACTACAAGAAATTGTTGCAGATGAAATTGTAGAAGAAGTATTGTAGAAGAATTAATGAGAGTGATGGTGTGGAAGAAGTGTTGATGGCGTGGATGTATTTATAAGCAAATGGATGGGAGCATGAAAAGTTGTGCTTGCATGGTGTCTCCACTTGAATTGGCGACCATGTAAAACCTTTAAGAGGGGTCGCCATTCAAATTGGTGCCTCCATAGGGACATGCATGCAAGACCTAGGTCTGATTGCTTGGTTTCGAGGTCTGGATGCATGGTGTCTCCACTTGAATTGGCGCCCATGTGCAAGGAATGAGTGGGGGCCCCAATTCATTTGGAGTGTGTGTCTGCATGTCTGACACGTGGCTGTCTTGTCTCTTGCATGCTGAACATGTCACTTCTTTAGTAGCTTGCATGGCTGACACATCATTTCGGAGTAGCTTGCATGTGCGACTAGTCATTTCGGAGTAGCTTGCATGTGCGACACGTCACTTCGAACTAGCTAGCATGTGAGACACTTCACTCCTCTATTTAAGTGTCTTAGTATCAACATCCAAGACACTTCACTCACATTTATCTGCAGTAAGAAAATAGTTTTCATCTGCACAATGTCATCTTCATCATTATACAGTGTCAACGTTCACTGCAACGGTGAAACATACGAGTCTGAGCTATATGGTTTTTGTTTTCGAAACACCGATACCATTAAACTCACGATCAAGAGAAACACAACCTTCTTGCATTTGAAAAAAAGAATACAATCTTGTATAGGATCGGGTATTATGTCAAAGATCACATATCAAAATCCAATATTTTTTTAGAATAGTCAATGCAAGTATTTCCCCCTTAAGGTACGAGACGATGAAGATGCTGAATACATGTTTGTTAGTCATGAACATTCAGGCTGCAACTGTATTGAGTTGTACATTACTCTTCAACCATGTATACCATCTCAACAGTCTCAACTAACTGGTCAGGATGAATCTGGTGAAGATGATCCACAATGGTCAGATGAACTCAACCCAGAAGCAGAAGCAGAAGTGGACATCGTTGATGAAGAAGAAAAGGAGACCGAGATACAGGTTGATCACATGCTAAACAATGACGATGAAGATGATGATCAACCACCACCAATACCTCCTAGTCATGTCTACAATCTGCCTCAACATATGATAAATATGGATCTTCATAACGATGAAACATCCAACAGTGTTTTCTATAATCCGTATCCGAGATCAGAAGGTGAATTAAATGTGGGAGACATGTTTCGTACCAAAGAAGAATGTGTTCTGGCTATCAAAAAAATCCACATGAACAACTCTGCTAACTTTACAGTGAAACACACTGATTCTAGAAGGTATGTTATTGAATGTCGTAACATGCTTTGTAAGTTTCGTTTGGCTGCGTCTTACAAGAAGAAAAATGACTCTTGGGAGATCGGTTCAATAGAACCACCTCACAATTGCATTGCAACTAACGTTGAACAAGATCACCGTAAACTAAGCGCAACGTTGATATGTCAAGACATTCTGTCGTTGGTTAATAAAGACCCATCAGTGAAGGTGAGTATAATTATATCCCATATCAGATCAACATATATTTATACTCCATCTTACAAGAAAGCCTGGATTGCAAGGACAAAGGCTTTTGAACAAGTTTTCGGCAACTGGGAGGATTCATACAAGGAATTGCCACGGTTTTTATGGGCACTAAAAACATATGTCCCAAGAACTGTGGCAAATATGGAGACATTGCCAGCGATGATGCCAGACGGAACCTGTGCTACAGGTAATAGAATCTTTCACCGTCTCTTTTGGGCATTTGACTCGTGCATCAAAGGTTTCGCATTCTGCAAACCTATTATTCAAATTGATGGCACTTGGTTATACGGAAAATACAAGGGTACTTTGCTCATGGCGGTTGCACAAGACGGAAACAATAATGTCTTTCCCATTGCCTTTGCTCTTGTTGAAGGTGAAACGATTGGTGGATGGGGTTTCTTTCTTCGACATCTCAGAACGCATGTGGCTCCACAAGTCAATCTCTTTTTGATTTCTGATAGACATGCTGCCATTGAGAGTGCTTACAACAACCATGACAACGGATGACATGATCCTCCTTCTACCCATGTCTACTGTATCAGACACATTGCACAAAACTTCATGCGTGCTATAAAAGATAAGAATCTTCGCAAGAAGGTGGTGAATGTTGGGTATGCTCTAACTCAGCCGTCATTTCAATATTATCGTGATGAAATTAGACTGTCTAATGAAGACGCAGGGAGATGGCTAAATAACATACCAGTAGAGCAGTGGACAAAGGCATTTGATAGAGGTTGTCAATGGGGCCACATGACAACAAACATTGTGGAATGCATGAACGGGGTATTCAAAGGAATTCGAAATTTGCCGATAACCGCCTTGGTAAGATCAACCTATTATAGGTTGGCTTCTATGTTCGCAACCAGAGGTGAAAGATGGAGTGCGGTGTTAATGTCCGGGCAAGTATTCAGTGAGTGTTGCATGAAGGTCATGAAAGAGGAGAGCATCAAAGCTAGCACACACGCTGTAAAAGTCTTTGACCGTCATAGGCATAATTTCAGCGTCCAGGAAACAATGGATCACAACGAGGGGAGACCAAATTTAGCCTACGCTGTTAGACTAAACAGAAGTTGGTGCGATTGTGGAAAATTCCAGGCCTTCCGCATACCTTGCTCCCATGTCATTGCAGCATGCATTTACACTCGTCAAGATGCTTACATCCATTTATCTGATGTGTACACGGCCAACACCATCATGAATGTATATAATCAAAACTTCTCAGTACTACCAATGGAGGATTACTGGCCTCCATATGAAGGTGATATTATTTGGCACAATGACGAGATGCGTAGAAAGAAGAAAGGAAGGCCAAACAACACACGTATCAGAACAGAGATGGATTCCACAGATAAAATGATAAGATTATGTAGTATTTGTCGTCAACCAGGACACAACAAGAACAACTGTCCGAATCGAGGAGCATCATCTAGGTCTTAAGCTTTTTGTAACATTGTATTTCTATAACCTTCAATCATTATATATCATTAAGTTTTTGTTACAACGAGGTTCACAACAAACATCAGTACAAAATAAGCTATCTGAAAACATAAATATTTCTAACTGATTACAACAATCAAATTGATGTCGTCTCGACCGAACATCATTTCCCTAGCATCCTTATCAGTCTTCATTCACACCCAACCAAAGATACTGTCAAGTCTCTCAATACTTCTAATTTTTTTCCCCTTCTGGTATTTTCCCATCTAACCAACGAACCAACTCCCGCTTCAGTTGATCGAACGTAGTGATGTTCCAGAACAACATCAGCATCTGAGGTTCGTCTCTCGCATAAATCACCTTACCGTATCGACGACGAACACCAAACATGATTTCCAAATGATTGTGTGAGATGTGGAACATTTACTCACACAACGCATCTATTTATAACACAAAAATTGTATTTTAGGAGGAGTCTCCAATTGAATTGACGACTCCTCTTAAAACCTACACAGGGGCGCCAATTGGATTGGCTAGGGCAGCCCTAGCCAATCCAATTGGCGCCTCTATTCAAGTTTTAAGAGGAATTTCCAATTCAATTGGCGACTCCTCCTAAAAGTGGGATTGTTTGGGAATTTTTTTGAAACCAGGAATATTTTGGAAATTTCCTTGAAAAAGCGGGTTATTTTTGTAAAAAAACCGCACAATTGACTAGATCACTTATCTAAATGCACAACCTCTTTCATTTTTTCTTTGCTCCTATTTATGAGCTTTTTTATTATTATTTCTTAATAGTGTATATTTTTTATACCCCTGGTGTACTGTTATGTTATCAATTTGTGCCGCATCACTCACTTGACAAACATGATTCTTTTTAGACCTCTATCAACATCCTGTTTATTGAATTCGCGATCAAATTCTAACAAATTCAAGTATAAAGAACCTATACATACTTTTGATAATAAAGACAACATACAATAGCATTTGAGTTTATAGAATATATAAAAACTCAAACAAAATCAACTAGACAACACCTCCATGAATTTATTGTGGAGCAAAGTTTCAGCTAATGTTTAACCCTATAAATAACAAAATCCATAATAGATAATGAGAAAAGAAAAACACTTTTTCCTAATATTATATTAGTAGTTTTCACCGCCTACAAAATAATTGATAACTAGCCAGCTTTATCTTTATCTTTTGGATACAGATTAATCCTCTCTCAATTTTCATATCATTTTCCACTAGCCTGTTTGCCTTAACCTAAAGAGTGATTTCAACAATTTACATATTTGATTTGGATTTGGACTAGTAACACCTTGTGGCAAGGACATGCACACATCTTCATGCAAATCTTTAGGCAAGAATGCATTGTTTACATCCAATTGATGCAAGTGCCAAGAATTGATGATGCCAATGCGAGTAATATCCTCAAAGTATTAATTTTTACCACAGGTGAAAATGTATCAATGAAATCGAGCCCTTCTAACTAATTATAACTTTTGGCTACTAGTTTAGTCTTATACCTCTCTATAGTCAATATGCTTTGTGCTTTAACTTGTAAACTCATTTGCTTCCAATATGCTTGACACTAGGTGGAGGATCAACAAAAATCCAAGTTTTGTTAAGGTGGAGGATGGCTCTTACAGTCAGGGAGGTGGATCTTCTAAGAGAATTTATTCAATTAAATCAAGAGAGTGATTAGGTTCAGTCGAGAGAATGTGTCGATTTGGAAACCAGACATGTCCGACAGCTTTTAAGTCAAATTTTTATATGATAATCTTGTCTCTTTGAGTGGCTCTAAAAAGAACATGTCTGAGAGAGTGATTCAGGGGCTTTCTAGGATTTAGAAGAGTTGTGCACCCTATAAGGTTATAATATTTTCTTGATAGTTGCTTCAAAATAGTTTTTCGACTAGGCATGATCTTCTACTGCGTCAAATTGTGTTAGGGGTGAAGTGGGGTGTAATGTGTGTGTGGGGAAGGGGAGTCAGTTAATAATTTGTTTGTGTGGTATAAGGTTTCTTAGTTACGTAGGTGTCTTGGTCCTCTGTCGATTTGATTTTGGGGGTGGTTCAAATGTTTCAAACTTTAGGTCACGTTAAGATCACGTCTTTAAGGATGGTTTCAATCTTGAATTCGATGGTCAAGACTATATGGAAATTGCATAACAAAGTTATTTTTTGTCACAAACGCTTGACAGCTAATCATCAGATGTCTCTGATTATTAGTCTAGCATAAAAATGGGTTCATGCCTTTGCTCTAGGTTTTGTCGTTTCTTTGATAGACTGGGAGTGAGACTTGTAACATCCCGAATTCAATTAAATTATTTAATTGAAGTTAGTTTTGTTCTATTTAATTATTTGAATTAATTTATATGCTTTTATTTGTATAATAAGTGAATATATGTGTCTTGGTGAGTATTGGAGAGAGTTAAGGGAATTGTAGAAATTAATTGAATTAATTTTAATTAAATTAATTTGAGAGGAATGATTAAAAATATTGTTATTTGGAGGAAATTTAGATTTAAAATTTAAATAAAAGAAATTAGAGTTAGTAAGAGGAGTAAGGGTATAATATAGGAAATATGAGAGTAAGTTGGGGTAAAGGATCATTAACACAGCGAAAGGGAATTATGTTTTGATTTAAATAGAAAAGGTGAGACGGGAACAATCACATTCTTTGAGGATATTGAATTTGGGGGAAGAATAAGGTTAGAAGCGTTATCTTAGAGGAAGAATCGATAACAATTCCCAAACTGATTCATATAATTGTTTTTGATCAAGCAAGAACGGAACCTCCATAAGACATTGTTGAAATTCCCCCAACTCAAGGTGATCTGGTAATTCATGAAGAAAAAACTCAATATCCTCAAGAACAAGTGTTACAAGAACCAATATCTTTGAGGAGATCCCCTAGAGAAATGAAAAATGCTATTCCGGATGATTACATAGTCTTTCTCCAAGAACATGAGGAAAATAATGGTATGATGGAAGATGATCCAATCAACTCCGTCAAGCCATGAAAGATTTCAACTCGAAAAAGTGGATTGAAGCAATGAAGGAGGAGTATAAGTCCATGCAAGACAATAAAGTTTGGGTACTTGTACCGTTACCAGAAGGTGTGAAACTCATTGGTTGCAAATGGATTTTTAAGACCAAGCGGGATTTTGACGGTAATATGGTGAGGTATAAAGTTCATCTTGTGGATAAGGGATATACTCAAAAGGAAGGGAATTACTTTAAATAGACTTTCTCTCCGGTTTCATAGAAAGACTCTTTTAGGACAATCATGACTCTTGTTACACATTATAATTTGGAACTCCATCAAATGGATGTCAAGACGGCTTTCCTCAATAGCAACATTGATGAAATGATCTATATGGTGCAGCCAAAAAACTTTGTGTTGGGAGACTCAAAGAATATGGTTTGTAAATTAACAAAATCCATTTATGGACTAAAACATGCATCTCGTCAGTGGTACCACAAGTTTCATGAAGTAATTATCTCATTTGATTTTGAGGTAAATCTTGTTAAAGATTGTGTGTATCAAAAATTCAGTGGGAGCAAATACATTTTCCTGGTCCTATATGTTGATGACACATTGCTTCCGCCAATGATATAGGCATGATGCACAAAATTAAGAAATTTCTATAAAGAACATTCGAGATGAAAGATCTTGGTGACACATTCTTTGTATTAGGAATTCAAATACATTGGGACTAATCTCGAGGTATTCTAGGATTTTCATAAATGAACTATATCAAAAAGTTACTTAAAAGGTTTAGCATGCATGAACGTAAATTAAGAGATACTCAAATTGCTAAGGGAGACAAATTCAGTCTCAATCAGTGCCCAAAAGGAAACTTAGAAATTCAATAAATGAAAAAGATTCCTTATGCGTCAGTAGTAGGGAGTCTGATGTATGCACAAATGTGTACGCGTCCAGATACCGCGTTCATAGTTAGGATGTTAGGCAGATATTTGACCAATCCACGAATGGATCATTAGAAAGAAGCCAAAATGGTTATGATGTATTCAAAGAGAACAAAAGACTATATGCTCACATATAAGAGGTCAGACCAGTTACAGATCACTGGATATTCTGACTCAGATTTTGCTGGATGCCAAGACAGTAAAGGTCCACTTTCAGGCTATATTTACATGTTGGCTGGTGGTGCAATTTCTTGGTGTAGTGCTAAGCAAACTCTTATGGCTTCATCCACCATGGCAACATAGGTTATAGCATGTTATGAGGCATCCAACCATGGGATTTGGCTAAGGAATCTTGTCACTAGGTTGCGAAATCTTGAAGAAATTGAAAGGTCACTTAAGTTATACTGTGACAACAAATCAGCCGTCCTGCATTCCAACAATAATAGGAGCTCGACCAAGTTAAAACATGTTGACATCAAGTTCCTAGTTGTTAAGGAAAGGGTACAAAGTGGATAAATTTTCATATAACACTTGGGGACAAACTCCATGATAGCAGATCCTCTTACAAAAGGTCTTCCACCCAAGGTCTTTCACGAGTATACTGTTCACATTGGTGTTTTACCGTTAAAGGAGTCTTTGGTTTAGTGGGAGTTAGTCGATTATGAATTTTATGTTTTGTGTTTGGTATTATATATGCATATGATTTTGGATATTTTCCAATTAATCAAGTTTGATATTCAGTATTTTACATTTTGTACAATAAAGTTATTGAATCATCTCACTAAAGTAAGGTAGGATAAGTTGAAAATCGACATATATAAATCAACTTCATGTGATTTTTATGTTGCATATTTTATGATGGATCTATGATATTTAGTTGTGTCACTATTAGTGATCATTGAAATGGTTCAGTTATGATTGATATAACAAAAATCACTTTAATTATGTATATTGACAGGACTAATATAATGGCAAATTTTGAGCTCATAAAGTCTAACACATGTGTAAAGTTACATATGTGACTAGTGGGAGATTGTTAGAATTTTTGGGTCACAAATGTAATATTGCATTTGTTATGATCATTATTAAATTAGTCAAAATTGCAGTGGTCTAATTAATATTAAGTATGTGGCTAAAAGCATAAATGTCATGAAATATATGATTATTGTGTAGATACCATAAGTCAATATCTAATTTGATGAGGGGTCAAATTAGAATATTGAAAACTGAGAAATAACCCTTAGGTTATCTATAGGGGTTATGGTCCCCATTTATAGAGTGATTAGAAAATACGACTCATGAAAAAAAAATTCTCTCTTCATCCCCATTAGAGGAGATTCAATGAGCCATAAGAAACTCTACAATTGGAAGATCACATACCCGACAACTTTCAACGATTTCCAATGGCAAACTCAGGTACACTTCCTCTTTTAATCTTGGATTGAATTGTAATATGGGGTTAAGGGATACAAGTTAATGGTATCGACTCATAGGGATTATTTAGATTTTTGTTCTTGATTTCTATATCGATATAAATAATAAGGTTATGAACAAATCTAACACCGACAAATTTGTTTTCTCCTTCGTTTTTCGGTTCGATTAAACATCAGTTTTGGATTGTTGATTGGATTCAAATTCGCTCAAGTGTGGGTGCAGAGTTTGTTTCAACATAAAATTTGTGTTTTGGATTTATTGTTACGGTAAATTACATTTTCTTCTCTTTCACTTCTGTCTTGTTATTGAGTCGATTCATTATTGTTGTTGTTATTTGTTTTTGTTGCAGTTTAAAGCCTATTTTTCTATTGTGAGTTGATTAATGTTTGTCGTTCCGTAACTCGCATACTAATTGTTCGGTAAAATGTGTGAACCAAGTTCCTTCTCTTTTTGACTTAATTTGGTTCTGTTTAAGGATTCTTTTCACTCATTGTTTTTTGGTTTTTGGATCGATTGTCAAGTTTAGTATAATAGTTATGATTTTTCAATCGGGTTTGGATTTGGTATTGGTAAGGGTTGCGGTAGTGATTCTTGGTGATGTTTCTTGTGGCTTATGGTGAATTATTGATGAAGGTTGAAATTGGTTATGAAGGAGGTAAAACTTTGGTATTCACAAGATGCTGAATTTTCTATGGTTTGTGTTCATGGCAAGGTTTGAATTCTCACGGTAATCATCCACTCAAGATGAAAAGTAAGGCAAATACATAAACAAGCATAAAAAGATAACTTAAATAAGAAAGCAATCATAGAAGGCCCAATCAAGCAAGCATTCATGGAATGATAAATAAAGTGTGAGACTTACCGACCGGAGACCCTCCGATGGTTCTTCAATGGCGGTGCAAATTCAATACAGCAAGCAATTGTTTGCGTTCACTTATTAATTCTTCTGATTCAATTCCTCTTCATCTCTTTTTCATCCCTTTTCCTTTCTCCCCTTTTTTTTCTCGTTGTTATTGATTCCTTCAGCATTTTACAATGCTTGAATCATTAAAAACTTTGATATGAAGTGTAATGAAGGTTTTACTCAAATTTATTGAAGCTTCAATGAGAAGCTTCAATAACCATGGATTTGAGCTCTAGTGAGACATGGTTGGAAAATGGAGTGTGAGAACTTGAGAGAAAGTGAAAAATGTGTGGAATCAAAAAATAAATAAGAATCCTCCTCTCATGGGTGAATGATGAGTGATTATATAGAGTTAGGTGAGGGATGATTAGAGATTGAAAATAGGTTAGAAGTTAGTTGGGGTTGTTTTGGGCACTTTGGGCAATTGTCCAAAGTGATTAGAAGTTAATTTGTGAAAGTTTAAGGTAGTTATGATGGTTAAAGCATGGATGCATGTGACTTTACATCCATGTGCATATGCTGAATTTTTAATTAGTGTGAGGGAAATTGAATGATTTTACATGACATCACTTGAATACATGTTTGGGCATTTATATGGTATGAATGAATGACTTATAGATGCATTTGGATTGATGTTCATGGATGAAATGATGTATTATATGAATACTGTATTTTTTTTAATACACATGACTTATGGGGTTTTACTTGTTATATAGAAGTTGAATGGGAATGATACATAGTATGTAATTTGTATTTATGGTATATGTATAACATACTGAATTTTTATAACTTAGCATTGAATTTGACTTGTTGTTGAATGATTTGCATATGATGTGAATGTATCTGCATGTGCTAAATTTTAGAAGTGAATGATATGAATTTAAGATATCTTTTCATGTGTATTTGTAAATGTCCATGATGATGAATTTTGTTCATTAATATGAATGTATAATGTTATGTAAGTGCTAAATTTTAGAAGTGAATGTAATTTCTAATTTGTTTTTTAATGTTTTCTTTGCAAAATGCTACATGGTAATGGAACATGAACAAGCATGATCAAGAACGGAGTATGAGTGAAGACTATTGAGGAACTTGAAATTATTTTATTCTTTTGTGTATAGAAACTATGTAATATGCTTGTAATAACATAAAGTGATGTAAAGTGAAGTCATGTAAATGTAAAGAAAATTTTTAGTGACTTTTGAACTTTATGGATTTGAATTGAAAGACCATGAATAAAAAGGGAACTATGTATGGATGAAAATGAATTCTAATGAATGTTTAAGGAATTTACCCATGAAGTGAAAAGTGACTTAAAGAATCACTTAGAAATTGAAAATGTATGAAAAAAATCGAAAATGCGAGTTATGTTGAATGACTTACAATATAGGCTATGTAAAAAATGTGAAAGGCATGCTTGATGGTTTAATTTAAACATTTCAATTCAAATACACAAATTGATTCAAAACCATGTTTTGGATGTAAGTAGAAATTCTATCTTTTTTGTAAATCATGATATGCCATGCAGATGGTACGTTCTTTTTGTACACAATGTAATGTCTTAAAGAAAGATGATGCATATGTTTAGAAATATATAGGATAGCGGTCAAACGTTCGGTCAATAATGTCGATCATGTTGAACAAAAGTCAACCACTTCCTTACTTTCCATTTTCCAAATTCAAAGTATAGTCTTTGACCTTATTTTTACAAATGAAAATAAAATGATAAAATATATAATATAGGCCAATGAAAAGAATGAAATCAGTCGTAAATCAGATAAAAATGAATAATTATTATTTACCAAGGAATTTTACATAACTCGGCCAAACAACACCACACATCAAATTTTCAATTTATAACTAAAAAAATTAATCTTGTGAAAATTAACCCAGAGCAACATAATATTTATATTTTATAGTGAACATGTTCTGTCAAGCAACGAGGTAGATTCAATCCTTTCTCATGTTCTGTCTTACAGTATAAAATTTCTACACCAACAATACATGTATCTTTCACAATAAACCCCTTTTCACGATCATAAAGCTCCACCAAAGGCATGAAATGAGTCGAACCCCATTCAGTGTCATGTTTACTGAACTTCCTCTGACAAATTCATGGATCAAAAGTCAATTTAGTTTTGTCAGAAAAAGAACAAAGTATATATAATTCAGTAACTTTAAACACCATCTATAGCCTCCGAGGATTATAACTTCGGATTGATGTTCCCAGTTACCGCGCAAGCTAGAGAAGTTCTTAATCTTCCATGTGAATTTCTCAAATACCTCATGCTCCCATTTGAAAAAATCTTCAAGAAATAGATGATTACCTGTGATGACAAATTGGATAAATAAGGGAAAATGAAAAGTTAAAATCAACAATCAACATCAACGAAAATACTATAAACAACCAAGTGAATTGAGAACAGAATAGATAAATAAAATTACTATACACAAGAAAGGTACCCATCAACATATGAATATACTTACTGGCAGCCTTGCTCAACTACATACGGTAATATATGTGTTGAGTAACGTAGACAGCAGGAGCTAAAGTGACTATTTATTTTACCGGTAGCAGCGAGCGACCCAGCGCCCGAGGAAGGCACAACTTACAAAATAAAAGAGTCAAGAGTATGAGGAGTAATGTGTTTTTATTGGACATTGTGATTTAACTAACGTACTTTATTTCTTTTGTTTTTCTAACTGGAAACTCAAAAGTTTATCTATTCTAGTTGGAATTGGATCCACTCCTTATTTATATATTCCGCCATCTCTTCACTTTTTGATTTAATGGCTGAAAAATTATAAAGAATAATTTATTAAAAAAATATATTTATGAAGTGAGAATGTCAATTATACTATCACTTTTGGGATTTTTAATAAATATATTTTTTAATAAATTATCTTTTATAATTTTTCAGCCATTAGATTTGAAACAGGAGAGATGGCAGATCCAATTCCATTGTAGTTCACTTTTATCCAATCATATTTTTTTAAAAATTGTATGAATTAAAAAGTGGATTTTTATTTAAAATACTCTTGATATATATATATATATATATATATATATATATATATATATATATATATAATATATATATATATATATATATATATATATATATATATATATATATATATATATATTTATATTTTTTGAACACATTTGATTGTGACGTATACACATGTATTATCCAAAAAAAACAAAGGGTATGTCTCCCTGCAAAGGTATGGAGACTCAAAAATTCTAGTAGATATATTACACGAAAGCAGTGAGGGATAGTTCACGGTGGCGAAAAATAGCCATGTATTGTGATTTTTTTAGGTTGTTTAAGGGACCACCTCACGTAAGGTAAAATGTTCTGTTGGTGGTCAGCACTATTAGGTTGTAGGCGGGCCGTTAAAATATCGGTGTTAAGTGCTTTCTGAGCAGTATTGGGTGATATTTAGTAAATATAACATGATCGCTTTCCCCCTTTGATTGACATAAGTTGACATGTATCGGTATGTCGATATGAGTGTTTCAATTGACATCTTGAACTATTGTTTGAAAGAATCTCAAGAGCATCTCTTGAGATATGGCTTGGAGGAGTCTCAGGAACAAATCTGAGTGATCACTCGACACCATGTCGAGGTCGAAACGTTCTATAAGCTCCAAAGAGTTAGAAGATTGAGGAAACTAAAGACTGAAAAAGGGACTTACGGTTATGAGCAACCACCTTTGGCAAGTAGGCAGTTACTGTAAGACCCCAATTTTGACCCTAAGATCCCTCATGCTATCACATCATGTGCATTGCCTTTGGGATCACACTTTGGCATCCTCCTTACCCCTCATTCATTGGGTTTGCATTAGGAGAGATCACCAAGCACATTTGATTGTATCATACTTTATTTTTCTTTGTTTACTAACCAAAATACCAAATATATGTCAATGTATAGCTTTATTTCTTTTGCAGGTAGTGTATGCATCCATCAATGCCTCATTAAGCTCACAACTAGGATCTGAGACCCTTAGTGCAAGAGATCAATCAAGAGATGGTTCACAATGGTTCTAGACATCATATATGGATCCCCATTATCTTCACTTATCATTTTGATCAAGAAATCATCAAGAGTTTGAAGTTAGGTTGCCTTGAAAACCCTAATTCATCTGGGTATCTTGTGTGACTTCCTCAACAGGTTTCTTCAACATTTGATCAAATGTTTCAAGGTATACTTCATATTACATCATATTATACATATATGATCCTTCATGAGTCCCAAAGATCAAGAAAACTTCAAGTTTGCAAGTAGGTTCAAGGTGGTTGACCAGAGAAAGTCAACTGGTCAAAAATAGGGTTCCCTAGACCCTATATCCTACAATATTTGTAATATGAAAATTCTTCCAAGAGAAAAGTTACTCTTTATGACATTCCAAACATATTTCATGTTGACATCAAGATCTAGTTTTGCTTGGAAGGTCATTTTTTATGGTGAAACATTATAGGTCATTTTGCATGTGCCCTAGTTAGGAGGTCAACTTCCAAGGACCATAACTTGCTCAATTTTTATGATATGAAGGCCATGCAAAATCCATGGTTAATTTTAAGATTCCCTATCCAACTTTTATTCTTTGAGAAATGTCAAATTCAATTTGCAAGGACATGTGCCAAGAGGAAACAGTATAGGTCATTTTGGGCCAGATCTTTCAATATAGTGAGAATTGGAGAATTGTGAGGGCAGATCTGGACTCCTGGTGTTTTTCTCTTCAAATTAGTGTATGCACTTTTTATTTTAATGAAGGTTGATTGTGGACTAATCCGGTGAGGTCCGCTGGAGAAGATGACCGGAGCCCTAGCTCCGGTGGTGTGTTGGCACTCTCCATCCCTTTGATCATGTTTAAACGTTTTAATTCTGGCCTTTGGTTTGCATGACCATGTTTGCAGCGTGTTTGACTAGTGTGTTTGGTGAACACCACATGCGTGGCCATCAAATCTGCCACCTCAATTAATGAAGGAGATTTGATGGCCCCTGATTTTTCATAATTTCTAATTTTTCTTTTAATTTCTCTTATTTTATTTAATTCATAATAAATCCATTTTTAATCCAAAAAATATGGGACTTTCACCCAAAAAATTAAATATTTTTCTCTTCCATATTTTGAATTAAAATTATTTTTTAGATTAATTCTGGTATTTTTCGTGAATTAAATGTTTTTGTGCATATTTTTAATTGTTTAAAAATACTCCTGACTTTCTAAAATTGTGAAATTTTTTGGCTAAGGTCCTTTGACCTTGTTTGACCTAGGATAAATCCTTTGGCCATTTATTTGGTGTTTTGAAGGGATTTTAGTTTTTGTCCAAATTAAAATGTATTTTAATTCATTTTTAATGTGATTTTTAATTGATTAAATGTTTAAAAGTATTGTTGAGCCATTTTTATGGTCTTGTGATGTTTGACTTTCTGTTTGGGCCTTGGTCATGATGGATTTGACTTTTATTAGATCAAAACCATTGGATTTAGGGGATTGATGAAATGTACATTTCATCTCCCAAGATGAATGGATGGTTTTGATCAGATGAAATTACTCTCATGATCAATTTGTGTTTCTATTTCCCCCTCCCTCTTCATCTTCATCCATATTCTTCCCCATTCCCTCATTTGACCAATGAAATCTCTAATGTCTAAAGGCTACTTGATTCATCAATGACCTTACGGCAGATGAATCAATACAAGTATGACTGAGATTGGTCCCTCCCATTTTCTTTTAGTGTGTGGTATATTTTAGGATTTTGGTTCTTTGTACCAAACCTCTAACATGCATTAACACCTATATTTTTATTGTCCAGCCTCAGATAGTTGTGACTTCTACATAAATCCAATTACGATTGCTTAACATAGAGCTACATTTGACCCTCAAGGCATAACATTCTAGTATGTGAGATTGCAAGCCTCCCATTCTTCATGGAATTGTGTGGAGACTTGACCTTTTTTCCTTTCATGGGAGCTAGTGGCATACTTATTAAATTATCCAAGTTGGAGCCCTTCTCATGGAAGATGTCTTGGTTTAAGGATTCATACTTGTGAATGAATGGTTGAGTGTTCTCCAAAGAATGACTTAATCAATTAAAACTCAACACTAACATTTGACTAACCATTGACTAACTCTTATTTGTTATGCTTTTACTTTTAAGTCATTTACTTTATGCAATTTAAATTTTAGTAATTTATCATCCATTTCCATTTACATTTCATATAATTTGTTTATGTTTAAGTCCTTTTTCACTTTGCTCATTTGAGCCGTATCTTGTGATTGTATATATTGTTTGTGTATTTTGATTTTGTTTGTATATATTGCTTTGCAAGGGTCGTGTCTGCCTCACTCCTTTTGTTGGTAAGGGATAACCACTATGAATTTGTGTTTCCATCCTCTTGGGAGAGATATGATATGATTAATCCTTTGATGGGACACTCTCCTTTTTGAAATTTGAATGCAAGGTCAAACTAACTGAAGAGTATCCTGCCCCTGGTTGAGATTTGAGGGTTTTATGCATAGAAAGAAACTCATACTCCAAGGCCCAAAGGGGTTTACCAGGGATTATCTTCCTCACACCTCTGGTGTTTAAGGATTTGAAACAATGACTTACATCATCAACAAGGTTTTATTCAAAAGCATACAGATAACGATCTCACGCATTTTATTTCATCATTCTATTTTTATTTTGCTTGAACAAACATTTGATACTGATAAATATAATATGAGTGAACACAAATGGATTTAATCAAAACATGCATGTTTATTTCATTATTATTATCATTTGAAAACTAAACAAGTTTTACAAATGAACAAAACACTTAATAAACAAGCAAAGATTACAAATGAGACATGATTGAATAACATGATATTGTTGATGTGACCAGTGTTGATACTCATCCATATATTTCTGTGCATTCTCTATCAACACCACCATCAACCCTCACATTGGGCCCTTCTTCAGTTTTGAAAAGAGCGAGCGGTATTTCCTTTGGCACAATGACTCTTTGATAGACAAGGTAAGGTAGAAATTGAGCATATGGTACATGAATCTGGTCACGCTGAGGACGCTTTCTGTCATTACGCTTGTTCTGACTCTGGTTTCTGTTGTCTTGTGGAGATCGCTGATTCTGAGAAACTTGAACCTGCGGAGGCTGTTGATACTGGGTCGTAACTGTAAGACCCCAATTTTGGGCCCTAAGATCCCTCATGGCCCATATCATTCATATCATAACCTCAAGGATCATTGCATGCCTTAGCTGTCCTCCTAGTGGGTGGTTGCCTTGTGGTTTGTTTCTTGATCACCAAGCATACCTTGCATTTGTATATTCTTTGCTTTCATATGTTTATCATTCAAAAAGTACAAAAATATTGTCTGTTCAACCTTGTTGCTTGCAGTTGAAGCAATCATCAGCAATTAGGTCAAAGTCAGTCATTGATCAGTCAAAGCAATGGATGGTGGCCATTCTTGCAGAATTTGGGCACCATGGCCCATAATCAAAAGTTCATACAACTTGGGACATCATTTGAAGTCAAGTTCTCAAGGAATTAGGGTTTGGAAATCATCAGAAGTGGTTCAATCATTCAAAACCCTAGAAAAAGTCAACAGACAGTCAAACTTGGTCAACAGTTGATTTAATCAGGGATTTGATGGATAGAATTGATCTGAAAGAGCTCATTCATGCTTGTATAAGCCTCATCTATCATGTCAAACCTCATCACGGAAGAAAATCAAGTGAAATCAGAAATTTTCCAGAAATAGAAAGTGGACCTGTAATTTCAACTGCCAAAAATGGAAACTTCTTGATCTTAAACTTACATCATGATACAAGCTCCAAATGAATTTTTGCCCAACATGAAAGTTGAAGATCTTGTCTTCCCATTTTCAAAAAGTCCAAGAACTCTCAAATCCCATGTGTGGTTGTCAAGATATGATCAAATCATTTTCACCAATTTTTGAACTTCAACAAACCATAACTCTCAAACCATAAGGCCAAATTTGGTGGGGTTTTTTCCTACACACCACATTTTTCATCCTCTTTCCAAAAATATAAATTTCATGACCTAAAACCTTACCATTCAAAATGGCATTTTTGGACCTTTTGCATTTAAATTCAAAGTTTGACCAAACTTTGACTTTTTGAGTTTTTGACTTTTTCTTGATTTGGTCAATTGGGAAATGCTTTAAACCATATTTGAAACTTGCCTCAAGCCATAAACCATCATCATACCACCATTTTCCCATCATTTTGAATCAAAATGCAAAATGGACAAAATTGGCAATTGGCTTCATTTGAACAAATCAGGTACAGCATGCTAGTACAGAATAAAAACAGCACAAACATACAGTCTGTACAGCCTGTGCCCAGCCCAAATTCTCAGCAAAACACACACCTCCACTTCATTTGGACATAATTAGCAAAAATGCAAATGAGTGCATTTACACTAAACAAGCTTACCATTTAATTAAGTGATGTTAAACAGGTGATATATAATTGTTTTTCTGTCAAAACAAACCCTAGTTTTGCAGCAGCCACAACCAGAAAACCTCACTCTCTCATTTTTGCTCTTTGGCCAAAACCACATTTCTGCTCACAAAACTCAAAACCTCCAAGGAACCTTTGGTTGATTCATCACTTGGACAATATACTGAGTTCATTTCCACCATCAAACACCAGCTGTACAACCTCCTTCTCCCTCTGTTTTTCCAAGCACCCTTTAATGGCAAGATGAGATTTGAAGAGCTCCAAGTATTCTCGAGCTAGAAAAGCTTCAGCATCCTTCACTACAAAGCATAAGCATCACCTGTTTGCACCTTATTCTATCAATACACAACTGTTGCTACGATTTCTTCCAAACCAAGTAAGTTATCGACCTCCCTCATATGCCCTGCTATGTTATGTTTCTGAAAGGTCTTGGTATGCTAGTTTCAATGCAATTTGTTTTGAATGAAATGGTTGTGACATGAGGGAGAAATCTGAGTTTTCATTTTTGCATACAAATCTATTTTCCATCGATTTACTCATTTGTTGTAGGTTCAGTAACAACCATGGTTGGAATTTTGTTATTTAAGGTCTGCTAATGCTATTGTTATGCTTAATTTGCTGTTCTGGGCATGTCCATTTTTTTCCAAGTTCATAGTGATGATGAATATTCTGTTGTGATAAACCCTTATACTATTTTCCAGAACTCCAATTCATGTTGGGTGGGTTGCTATTTGTTACATGTTGCTTGAAAATCACTATGCCAGGCCATGATTATTTGTTAATACTGGTTGATGTTTGGCTCATGATGTTGCTTACTGCTGTTCTAACCCTAAAACCTGCCAAGAAATTTCATGAGTATGATGTATGCTGTTGTTCATGATTGGTTTTTGAATGCAACATGAATGCCATGCTGCTTGCTTGATGCTTATTTTTTTTGAATGAGTTCATAATGATGGAAATTGCTATTGACTGCTTGCTAAATCCATGCTGATGTATGTTTGTGCTAAGTCATTTTGATGTTAGTTGATGTTAGTTATTGCATGAGCATTGAGGCTGGTTAGGTTTATTTTGTTCATGGTTGATAAATGATGTTGCCATACCATTACTATGCTATTGTTTGTGTTGGAAGCATGAGAATACATGATACATGTTGTTGCTGCATATGCCCTGCTGCAGTTTTGAATTCCCACGAGCATTGTCTTGTTTCCATGAGCTGAACCTGTTAGCCATGCTTTTGTTTGTTTGCTTGTTGGTTGGAACTTCAATTGATGATTGATAATGATGAACACTGAATGGTGCATACTGCTGTATAAAGAAACCTATCATTTCCAGAACTTCCTTTTGCTATGCTTGTCTTATTGTTGGTCGATATGGCTTCATGATGACAGTGTTTCCTTGCCATGTTGAATGCTATTTTTGTCTGTTGATTGAACATTACCATTGCCATGTTTGTTCTGCTTGGATTGATTGATGTTGAACATTGGGTGATGCTATACCCTGCTTGCTAAAATTCTGCTGCAATTTTGAAACATGAATGTGTGCCTGCTACTATTATGATGATGTTGTTTTGCTGTTATGCTATTAACCATATTGCAAATTGATGATGAATATATGAGCTACCATGCTGATTGTTTACAGCTGCCACATCAATTATGCTATGCTTGGTCTAGTTTTGGTTCATTGAATGATGAATGCTTTATGCTGCTGTTATTGGTATATGCTGCTGTTCATGGAACCTAACATATTTTCCCAAAAAAATCCATATGGTTTGTGCTGATTGGATGTCACATGATGCTGTTAATGCCCTACTGTTGTGTATGAATCATAAACCTGCCAGAATTCTGCTTGAATTGATGATGTTGGTTTGTTATGTTATGGTTGTATGAAGGATTTTGTTAACATGCTGCTATCTGTTTGCTTGGTCGATTGGATGATGTGCTTGATGTTCACCAATGCCATGTTATTGTATGACTTTGTTTGAAGATTGTTTTTATGATGATAAACACATACATGTTGCTGTTGAAGCTTTACAGCTATTTCCCATATTGTCTTGTTAATGCTGTTAGCCATGCTGCAAATGGATGATTTTTGATGTGTGAATTTCAAACCCTGCTGTCGGCCTGCTTGCTGCATGAACCATTTATGCCTTGCTTTTTGAATGGTGCTTGTTTCGAATGTTATTTATTAAAGATGATGAAGCTTGCCCTGCTGTTTTGAGCCTTATGAACATTGTCCTAAAAAATTCATTTGATTGTGCTATATGCTGTTGATTGCCTGCTGCTACACATTGTCAATGCTATGCTGCTACATGCTATTGTTTTATGTTGTTTGATTTGTTGATGAAGAATGATGAATGCTGCTTTTATTTAAACCAAACACTTTGCCTAGAAAATCAACATGGTTGATGTTTGATTGTGTTGGTCGTGGAAGCTTGACTTGTGTGTTGTTACATTGCTGCTATTCATTTGTTGTTTTTTCGAATGCCAATGCCATAGCAGCCAAACCCTAATTGCTGCATGAACTTCCTGAAACATGAGAGCTGGTTGTTTGTTCTACTGTTCCATTGGCCTTTGGCCAATGAGAACATTTCGTTTTCATGCATCAAAACGCAGTAGTTTAAGTTAATGAGCTCAGAATTACAGCTATGCCACCCGTTGACTTATGTTTGACCAATTACCATGCTATCTTGTGCATATTCATCCATTTATTTCATCCAACTTCAACAATTATTTTCTAATTCAATTTTCATCAAAAAAATTATGAAATTTTTTCCACATGTTCACAAATGTGTCTAGAATTTTATGGTGAATTTTAATTAATTTTCCATGTTCTGGATTTTAAATGATAAATGATTTTTCACATGTATGCATAAATGATACATTGTGCCATTTCAATTGTGAAATTCTCATATTGCATCCAATGCCTTTGAAATTTTTTGTGGTAAAACTAGACACCTTGACCTTCATTTCCATATAAAGTTTGTGCATTTATCATTTGTGGATTGATAGTTATGATTTTTTGAAGTTGTGTGTTGCATTTGGTGTCATACCATGATCATGCATTTTCTCTAATTTTGTTCACACACTTCCCTACATCCAAATGACCCCAAATTTTGCATGAATGATCCTTTACATGTTTAATTGATGTATGAATTTTCTTGGAATTAATCTTGCTGTTTTCCATTTAATTGAGAATTTTCTTCCATACTTGGTCATTTGTTGATTTTTTGTGCTATGCCTTGCCAAATCTTTTGTGAAATTCTCAAATCTTATTGTATGATCATGAAATTTCATATGTGATAACTAGACACCTCAAGCTTTGCCTTGGTGTTAATCTCATTCATTTCTCTTCTGTTTTCAAATTGATATGATTTTTTGAAGTTGACCCTTGCTTGTTGACTTTCACCATGCTTACTTGAATTTGATTTGACTTCATGAATTTCATTGACTGCCTTCCTCTCATCCAAATGCCATGAAATTTTACATGTATACCATGTTAGATGTTAGGATTGAGTGTGATTTATTTCATGATTTTTGAAAATGTTTGAGTTGACTTTTGAATGAAGTCTTTGCTGTTGACTTTTGTATGCTCCTCTTGCCATGCTTTGCATCCTTTTGCATATGAAATGACCATGATGCATGATTTGGTTATGAATCCAATTGAGATTGCTTCTTGAATGTTTAAACTTGGTTTGGGTTGACTTTCCCTTGCTGCCTTGATTTTTTCTTTCATCTCTGACCCTAGGCTAGTCCTAGTGGTCTTCTAAGCTTATGTTGAGTTCATCTGTTTCAGGTTGAGCACCAATGCCCCAAAGACCTTTCAATTTGATTGAGTTGGTTTGTTTATCATGTGCTAACACTTGTTTTGTAGGTGACTCATATGCTTGAGTCTTTGTGCCTAGCACAATTGATCCCTCTGTGGTTGACTTTTGGTTCATTTCTCTCTGATTATTGACTTGTTTACTAATGAGTTTGACTTTTTCAGGTACTTTAGTTGCCTAAGTTCTCTGAACTTGCTTGCTTTGCTTTTTAGCATTTGCTTTGAGGTATAAATATTTCTTCTTCATGTAGTCTGGAGACCCGGTCTGTTATCTGACCGGGCAAACTGTCTGAAGTCCTCCTTAAGAGGCAATGCCTGTGTTTGTTTATATTTGTCCTAAGCAGGAAAAGTCCTTCAAGTAAGGCAATTGGTGGAAGGTAGGGATAAGCAATCTATCCCCCACTATTCAGTGTGTCCTCTCTTTGCTCCCAGTACCTGGTTGAAGCAATGAGATAAAAACCCAAGATCTAATCGAGTCAATAACGTGGAGAGAGTTCCTACTTTCTGAACTCCCACACTTTCTTTGATGCTCTCTCTGATATGAGATTGAAGCAATGAGGCACACCCCTCATCTCCTATTCATCTGCTTCACCTGAGCCCCTCAATGGCCAGGTTAAGAGCGACCTTCACCCATTACAGTGGACTTTTAAAGTCAAACCCTCTTGTGTGAGCCCCCATTGTTTGGCTATAGAGTGTGCTGTTTGATATTCATTGCTTGATTGATTGCTTCATATGCACTTGTTTGCTTATATGGTATGCATTTATCATCATTATCAATTGCCATTAGTGCATGATCATATCATTTGTCTGTGTGACTTTTGTTATTGTTGTTTACCCATTGAGGACAATTGTAAGTCCATTGCTTTGGCATTTGCTCCTGTGATATGGAAGGATAGAGTGTAAGACCTCATTGGTCACTCATATCTTCTGTTTATCTGTTTGTATGTGAGGATACAGTTATAAGTCCCTGTAAGTTGGCATCTGTTATCCTGTGATCATAATTTGATCTGTTTGATGTTGTATGTGAGGTTGCAGTTATAAGTCCCTGTAAGTTGGCATCTGTTATCCTGTGATCATAATTTGATCTGTTTGATGTTGTATGTGAGGTTGCAGTTATAAGTCCCTGTAAGTCGGCATCTGCTTTCCTGTGATCATAGTTTGTTCATCTGTTTGTATGTGAGGATACAGTTATAAGTCCCTGTAAGTTGGCATCTGTTATCCTGTGATCATAATTTGATCTGTTTGATTTGTATGTGAGGTTGCAGTTATAAGTCCCTGTAAGTTGGCATCTGCTTTCCTGTGATCATAGTTTGTTCATCTGTTTGTATGAGAGGTTGCAATTATAAGTCCCTGTAAGTTGGCATTTGCATTCCTGTGATCATGTTGTTGCTTTTGTTCTTGTATGTGAGGATCCATTGTAAGTCCCTGTGACGTGGCATTGGATTTCCTGTGAGCATACTGTGGAGTTAACCTAAGTCCAGATAAATTGGCAGTTGACTTCCATATTTCATCTTTGTTCTTTTCTTTTGAGGAGATCGGTGTAAGTCCATTGAGTGGCATCTGATATCCGTTTTTGTTTAGGAGACTGGTGTAAATCCATCTATTGGTATCCGGTATCCGCTTTTATTTCTTTACCTGTGGAGATTAGTGTAAGACCATTGAGTGGCATCTGATATCCCATTTTGTTTTAGGAGATTGGTATAAGACCATTGATTGGCATCCGATATCCGCTTTTGCTTGCTTTGCTTGTTTGTTATTATTAATTGTATTCCAAAGGACACACTTGAATCATCTCCCATATAATTTCAAGAAAGTGAACTGCCTGAGAAGTTTTACTATCCATCCTTCATCCATTCATCATTCATTACGTCTTAGAACCTTTTCACACTTTATCTTTTAAAACTTGACATAAGTGTTGTGCAAACATCTTCATGTTTTCTAACTAAAAACCTGGACTCAAGTCCTTGACCTTTTCCAAAATCCATTTCATAATACTTATTTGAATTGATCTTAATTATACTTTGACTTCATTTTCATAATCATAATCAGTAACTTCACTCATTCACCTGTTTTGGCTTTGTCCATTAATCTTTTCATACATGCGCTATAGGTTTGATTTATCTTAGTGGTTGATGTTAATCTCACCTTCTGTCTTTAGTGATTGAATTGTAAGTCTTCCTCGCCTATTATAGGGTTAACCCCTCCCTGGCAAGTTGAAGCTGTTCTCACATGGTGGACGTTGTTGTTTGTATAAGGTTGAGTTTTCTCCCGTGGATAACGTAAGACCTAGGGTTTGTGTTTAAAATTGAACCTAACCCACTTTTGGAAATCTTTTAGCCGAACTACGGCGTTCTGATCCTTACCTTTGATGGAAGGTACGTAGGCAACGGGTTCATCCGTTCGAACCCAATAATAATAAAACATGTATATTCTTTTCTCACCATCCCAATCATGTTTGCACAATCTTTATGTCATAACAAATAATAATTTTTGCATAACAAGTGTGAAAAGGGCTCCCTAGGAGTACCTAGGACGTAGTGGGTGCCTAACACCTTCCCATTGCGTAATTTACCCCTTACCCAGAATCTCTGATCTTTTTATTAGTTTTCTACGTGTAAAACTTCTTAGGCTTTTGTTCGCTTTTTAGCCAATCCTTTGGATAAATAAAAGTGCGGTGGCGACTCGAAAATTTCACGTATCTCCTAGCTTATGATTTAATCGATAGATCATATAGCGACGAATACACCGCTACAGAAAAGTGGCGACTCTGCTGGGGATATCTCACCAGAATCTCTGGTTGTAGTGCCTACTTTTCACCCTTGTTGTGCTATATTGTTATTCTTTATTTGACATATTTTTGTACAATTTGGGATCACTGTATTGATTGTAATGTGTGAATTGCTTGATATACATTTGCTGTGTGCTTTGGTGATCTGTGAGATGAGTTCTATACCCGAACTCGAGTGCACTCTAGGATAGGAGAATGGCATAGTCTTGTCGACTGGTGTGGAGTAGTCCTTAGCCAGTTGACTTGCGAGTCCATTCACTTGGTGGAGGTCATGTTGAACTAATAATGTCACACAAGTTATTTGTGGTTAGGCATTATTCTTTCAATCATGTTCCGCAGAAGCCAAGGACCTTAGGTTACCAAACCCATCTTGGCCTATTTTTAGGACCGTAGTGCGGAGGTCGTTCAGATGTCAGTTCTGACACGATTGTTACGCGATACTACACTCATAAGAGTTTCTCTTGAGAATATTCTTGGAATACGAGTATTCGTTCCTCCGATAATATTCGAAAGATGGAACGATGACTATGGGAACCTCTGATAGAACATGTCTGGCAGGTTTAAACCCTAGTACACTCCCTTTGGGTGGTTCTTAACCGAGACTCCATACTCGTGACTCTCAACAAACCCGTGATTCGTGGTTGAGTCGTTCAAACATTGTTAATATCAATGGATCCCGGATCAGGTGTAAAACCTAAGATCCACCAAAGCGGCTGGTTGATATTAAGAATGCTAGAGCCGGTTCATGTACCGTTAATATCAATGGAACTTGGGTGTCGATAAGGTGAAAACCTAAATCCACCAAAATGGATGATTGATATTAGGGATACATAGAGCTTTCCCACGACCTTTGTTTGGTGTGCTTTGCTTGATCCTTGAGTGTGTTTGTTGCATTCATGCATTCACGCATTCATCCGCATTCATGTCATCAAAAAAAAAAAAGAAGAGAGAAAATTTTCAAGGAACTTAAAGGGTTATTTGCAAAATTTTCAGACATGGAAAGACCAAAAAGGCATACAAAGAAGTACAGCTTTAAACAGCCCGATGTAAAAGAGTTAAGGAATTTGACATCATATGTATTAGATCCCTTGGGTTTCAAAGCTCGCTATGGGAAGCTTCTGCCGCTGTTGACTACTCAAGTGGATGAGGGATTGATGAGCACTCTCGCTCAGTTCTATGATCCGCTCTATCATTGCTTCTTATTTCCGGACTTCCAGTTGTTGCCAACTTTGGAAGAATACTCTCACCTTATTGGGATTCCGATTCTGGATCAAGTGCCGTTCAGTGGCTTAGAGAGTATTCCATCTGCTCGAGAGATTTCCAGTCTGTTGCACATAGATGAAGATCTGATTAGAGCTAATCTGACTACCAAAGGTGGAATTCAAGGTTTTCCTTCCGAGTTCCTTATTGCTCAAGCCACTTTTTATGGGAAGGCCATGAGTGAGGATGCCTTTGAGGCTCTATTTGTACTACTCATCTATGGATTGGTGCTGTTTCCCAACTTCGACAAGTTCGTCGACATGAACGCCATTAGGATCTTTTCAGTTCTTAATCCAGTTCCGACCTTGTTGGGTGATGCATATGTCTCCTTGCACCTAAGGAATATGAAGAATGGAGGAGTCATTGTCTGCTGTTTACCCCTGCTGTACAAGTGGTTTATTTCGCACTTGCCGCAGACAGTTGCCTTCAAGGAGAACAAGGGATGTCTACGGTGGTCTCAGAGACTCATGTCTCTCACCAATGATGATATCACCTGGTATGATCGCGTGTATGATACCGTTCAGATCATTAATTCTTGTGGTGAATTCCCCAATGTGCCTCTTCTTGGTACATGTGGTGGGATTACCTACAACCCTACGCTTGCACGTCGTCAGCTTGGGTTCCCCCTAAAGGATAAACCCCATAACATTCTGTTAGAAGGTGTGTTCTTTCAGGAGGGTAAAGATCCCCAAGGCCTGAAAGCCAGATTTGTCCGCGCTTGGCGCAATATTCGCATAAAGAGTAGGAATGAATTGGGTCCAAAGAACTGCATTGCTTTGGAGCCATATACCTCTTGGGTCAGACAGAGGGCTGCTACCTACCTGATGCCATATGATCATCCAAGACCTACACTGTTGGATGTGGCTGGGCCTTCAACCCTCCCTACCCAACGTGTAGAGGAGTTGAGAGAAGAAGACCTTTCGCGTGCCTGGATCCGCGAGAGAGAGGAATTGCTGCAGCAGCTCAAGGAGAAAGATGCTATGATTGAATTTCTCGAGCACCGAGTGATCGACGATCCGAACGACACTTGGACTTCTCTGCTTCCTCAGTCTTCCAAATTCTGGAAGAGGAAGTATGATCAACTTGCAAAGGAGAAGGCTGATATGGAGGCCACCTATGAGAGAGAGATCAAGAAGTTGTACACTTCTCATCTTCCAGCATCCCGAGCTAATAGGGATCCATAGGATGTCATTTACCTTTTCTCTTTGTAATATTTAAAAGAATGCTGTACTTCTTTGTCTTAATATTTTGAATGAAATATTTTCCATGAACAATTAAAGTGTTTAAATATTCAAAATATTGCAAAAATACCCTGAGGGTTCCTTGAAAATCAAAACATTTGCACAAAGCATTTCATGCATCATTCCTGCATAAACAGGTACTCCTTTGTTTCTGGTCCTCCGGTTCTAACCTTTGCTCTTCATTTATTTTGAAGACAAGCTGACTCACCGGTATTATACAAGGGTCAACTCTGCGAGAATTATGGAGCAATTGGAACAAGAGAACCAGACTCTGAGGGATGAAGTCGCCAGACTTGGCGCTCTGATGGAGCAACTTCTTGCTGCCCAGAATCAGCCAGCTCCTCAGCCAGCAACTCCGGTTCAGCGGACGGTTATATCTGAGATAGCTACTTCATCGGTGCCTGTTAGTGCCCAGCAACCAAATGCTATGCCTCCCGGTTTTCCTTGGGGGATGCCTCCTGGCTTTATGCCTGATCTGCCAGCTCCTACATTTGCTCAAATGCCGGCATCTAGCCCGGTCCCTATACCTGTTCCTCCTGTCGTGCATACCATGCCGAGGGTAGACGACACCATTTATCACTCTGAAGCGTCTGAGGGCTCAGATGTTCATGAGAAAATGGATGCGATGAACGATCAATTCCTTGAACTGAGAAAGGAATTGAGAACTCTTAGAGGCAAAGATCTCTTCGGCAAGTCAGCAGCCGAACTTTGTCTAGTTCCCGGTGTTAAAATACCTGTTAAATTCAAGGTCCCAGACTTTGAGAAGTATAAAGGGAACACTTGTCCTTTGGCACACTTAGTCATGTATGCCAGAAAGATGTCTACGCAGACAGACAACGATCAACTCTTGATTCACTACTTTCAAGACAGCTTGTCTGGTGCTGCTCTACGTTGGTACATGAGTCTGGACAGTGCCAACATCCGCTCTTTCAATGACCTTGGCGAAGCTTTCGTCAAGCAATATAAATACAATGTTGACATGGCGCCTGACAGAGATCAACTCAGGTCTATGTCACAAAAGGACAAAGAATCGTTCAAGGAGTACGCCCAGAGATGGCGTGAGCTGGCAGCTCAAATCACTCCACCATTAGAGGAGAAGGAGATGACCAAGATCTTTCTGAAGACTCTTGGGTCATTTTATTATGAGAGAATGGTGGCCAGTGCTCCCTCTGATTTCACCGAGATGGTGAACATGGGGATGCGTCTTGAAGAAGGTGTCCGTGAAGGACGATTAGCTAAAGATGATGGTTCTTCCTCTAAACGGTATGGAGCGTTTAAGAGGAAAGAAGGTGAAGCGCATGCTGTGCAGTCTCAGCCGAAACATAGAAGACCCTCTGTTCAGAGGAAGCCTGCACATCGTGCCGGACATCAGCATCAGGTGGCTAGTGTAGCGCCTGTATTCAAGGATAATGCTCAACAGTATCAGCATCAGCAGCAATATCCGCAACCGCAATACCAACAGCAACAGCAACGTCCACAGCAACAGGCCTACCAGCCTCGTGGAAGTACAACCAATCAAGCAAATATGAATTATGATAGGAAGAAGGTCAGCTTCGACCCGATTCCAATGACATATACAGAGCTTTATCCCTCCTTGTTGGAGAGGAAGTTGGTTTCTCCCAGGGATCCTCCTGCAATTCCTGCCAATCCGCAATGGTGGTACAAACCAGACCAGCATTGTGTCTACCATTCCGGTGCTCCGGGCCACAACGTTGAGAACTGTTTCCCGCTGAAGAATAAGGTTCAAGACCTTATGAGAAGTGGAATTCTGAGTTTTGAAGACTCCAACCCGAACGTCACCAGGAACCCCTTGCCTTCGCATGGGAAGTCTGTGAACATGATCCAGGAAGACCTTGGGAAATACAAGGTGAAGTACATCAGTCATATCCGGCAATCGTTGGTTGATTTACATAGAATGCTGTGTCAGCGCAGCTATTTGAAGCATAACCATGACCAGTGTCGCGTCTGCTCGGTCAATCGTTTGGGTTGTGACCAAGTTCGCAAGGAATTACAAATGCTGTTGAATGAGGGTACCATTGAGATTCTCCAGAATCGCAATGTGGATGTTGTTGAGCCCGAAGTGAGTGTCATCTCCCCGGTGTTCAAGCTTCCAGAGCCCGTTGTTATTCGGTACAATAGCAATAAACCAAAGGCTTCCCCTGCTTTGATTATCAAGCCAGCCGGCCCTGTGCCGTATTCATCTGATAAAGCCATACCTTTCCGGTACAATCCTGTTGCTGTCCAGGATGGGGTTGAGGTTCCTTTGCCTTCAACTTCTGTGACCACTATTGCTGATGTTAGTGGGTTGACCCGCAGCGGTCGTGTATTTTCTGCGCCTGCTAAGGCTGTTCCTTCTGACACTGTTGTGCACCCTGTAGGGAATGCTGTGAATGTTCAGAATCCGGCACTTGCTGTTGCCCAGCCGTCCTCCTCTGCCGTACCAAAGACTCCTGTTTCTTCAGATGGCCCGAGTGGCATTGTTGATGAAGAATCTGATGAGATGCTGAGGCTCATCAGAAAGAGTGAGTACAATATTGTAGACCAGCTTCTACACACGCCCTCCAAGATTTCCATTCTTTCTCTATTGCTGAATTCAGAGCCTCATAGGGAATCTCTTCAGAAAGTCTTGGACCTGGCGTACGTTGATCATGACGTCACCTTGGAACAATTTGATAGCATTGTTGCAAACATTACCGCTTGCAACACTCTGAGCTTTTGTGACGCTGATCTCCCTGAGGAGGGAAGAGACCACAACATGGCTTTACACATCTCTATGAATTGCAAATCTGATGCAATGTCCAACGTACTGGTGGACACTGGATCGTCCCTTAATGTATTGCCAAAATCCACACTCTCTCGTCTGTCGTATCAAGGTCCTCCTATGAGGCAAAGTGGAGTTATTGTAAAAGCTTTTGATGGGTCGCGCAAGACCGTGATTGGGGAAGTTGATCTCCCGATCAAGATTGGACCAAGTGATTTCCAGATCACTTTTCAAGTAATGGATATTCACCCATCATACAGCTGTCTCTTGGGCAGACCATGGATTCACGAGGCTGGCGCCGTGACATCCACCCTACACCAAAAGTTGAAGTTTGTGAAAAACAAGAAATTGGTTGTAGTAGGGGGAGAAAAGGCTCTCCTGGTCAGTAACTTATCTTCTTTCTCGTACATTGATGCAGAGGATGAAGTTGGAACTCAGTTCCAAGCTTTATCTATTGATAAACCAATCGAGAAGAAGTCTCCTTCATTCACTTCCTACCGAGATGCTAAGCTGGCCATTGAATGTGGTGCAGTTGCTGGATTAGGGAAAGTGCTTGAACTTGAAGATAATCGATCCCGGGCTGGCATTGGCTTGGTTCTGGGGCATGCAATGAGCAAGGTCTGTTCACCAGTGGAGGATTCATCCATGCTGATCAACCTGCAGAAGAGGAAGCTGCTGCTATCATTGAAGAAGAAGATGCAGAAGACTTGAACAATTTTGTTATTCCTGGTGGTGTCTGCCACAATTGGGTCGCTGTGGATGTTCCTACAGTTATCCATAGATCAGAGTAATTGTTCATTTTGTTTAAAACCCTTCTCCCATGCCAAAAGGAGAAGTGATGACATTGTTGGCAAAGCATATATACAATGATATTTTCATTCAATTTTTGCATTGTTAAACATTTGTTTTTCCTTTGTTTTCACTTTTTGCTTTTCTTTATGAAATCAGTGATCACAAAAAACCATAAAAACAAAAATAAAAGCTATCAAAGCAACATTTTTATCTGCATAATGATTTGCTTGTTTAAATTCTGAAGTTTTTTCTTAACCGAAATCATTATGCAGGTTGATCCTAAAACCCATTGAACATAATGATCCAACGCCATCTCCCAACTTTGAATTCCCTGTATTTGAGGCAGAGGAAGATGACGTTGAAGAGATTCCTGATGAGATCACCCGTCTCCTTGAGCACGAAGAGAAGATCATTCAGCCGCATCTCGAAGACTTGGAAACAGTCAACTTGGGGGTCTGAAGATTGTGAGCGCCTGGTGAAGATTGGGGCACTTCTTGAAGAGTCTGTTAAGGAAGATTTGATCAGCTTGCTACGAGAATATTCGGATATCTTTGCTTGGTCATATGAAGACATGCCGGGTTTAGATACAGATATTGTGCAACATTTCCTGCCTTTGAAGCCTGAGTGCGTGCCTGTGAAGCAGAAGCTCAGAAGAACTCATCCGGATATGGCAGTGAAGATCAAAGAGGAAGTTCAGAAGCAAATTGATGCGGGGGTTTCTGGTGACTTCGACATATCCTCTATGGGTGGCCAATATTGTGCCTGTTCCTAAGAAGGACGGAAAAGTCCGTATGTGCGTTGACTACAGAGATTTGAATAAAGCTAGTCCAAAAGATGATTTTCCTCTACCACACATTGACATGTTGGTAGACAATACAGCTAAATTCAAAGTCTTTTCCTTTATGGACGGATTTTCCGGATATAATCAAATCAAGATGGCACCAGAGGATATGGAGAAGACAACATTCATCACACCTTGGGGAACATTCTGTTATCGAGTGATGCCCTTCGGTTTGAAGAACGCCGGAGCCACGTATCAACGAGCTATGACTACCTTGTTTCACGACATGATGCACAAGGAGATAGAAGTCTATGTTGATGATATGATTGCTAAGTCCCGAACGGAAGTTGAGCATATTGAGCATTTGTTGAAGCTTTTTCAGCGTTTGAGGAAATTCCAACTTCGTCTGAATCCGAACAAATGTACTTTTGGAGTCCGTTCCGGCAAGTTGTTGGGTTTTGTGGTAAGTGAAAGAGGTATTGAGGTTGATCCTGCAAAGGTCAAAGCAATACAAGAGATGCCCGCACCCAAAACTGAGAAGCAAGTCCGAGGTTTTCTTGGCCGCTTGAACTACATTTCCAGATTTATATCCCACATGACTGCCACATGTGCGCCGATATTCAAGCTCCTCCGGAAAGATCAGTCTCATGATTGGACCGAGGATTGCCAGAAAGCTTTCGACAGTATCAAAGATTATCTGTCCGAACCTCCGATTTTGTCTCCGCCAGTAGAAGGAAGACCTCTGATTATGTACTTAACAGTTCTTGAAGACTCGATGGGTTGTGTACTCGGTCAACAAGACGATGAATCAGGGAAGAAGGAGTTTGCTATATACTACCTCAGTAAGAAGTTTACTGATTGTGAGTCTCGGTACTCTATGCTTGAGAAGACGTGCTGTGCTTTAGCTGGGCAGCTAAGCGTTTGCGCCAGTACATGATAAATCATACAACTTGGTTGATATCCAGAATGGATCCAATTAAGTATATCTTCGAGAAGCCTGCTTTAACTGGGAGGATTGCCCGTTGGCAGATGTTGTTATCTGAGTATGATATCGAGTATCGAGCTCAGAAAGCAATCAAAGGTAGTATCTTGGCTGACCACTTAGCGCACCAGCCGATTGAAGATCATCAGTCTGTTCAGTATGACTTCCCTGACGAGGAAATTCTGTATTTGAAGATGAAAGATTGCGATGAGCCTACACTTGATGAAGGTCCAGAACCTGGTTCCAGATGGACGATGGTGTTTGATGGCGCTGTTAATCAGTATGGAAATGGAATTGGGGCAGTAATTGTTAAGCCCCAGGGATCGCACATTCCGTTTACAGCAAGGCTAACCTTCAAATGCACGAATAATATGGCGGAGTATGAAGCCTGTATTATGGGACTTGAAGAATGCATTGATTTGAGAATCAAATATCTTGATGTCTATGGTGATTCAGCTTTGGTTGTCAATCAGATCAAAGGTGAATGGGAGACAAATCAACCAGGTCTCATCCCATACAGAGATTATGCAAGGAGAATTTCAACTTTCTTCACAGAAGTTGAATTTTATCATATTCCTCGAGAGGATAATCGGATGGCAGATGCCCTTGCAACGCTTGCTTCCATGATTGTTGTCAGATGGTGGAATGATGTCCCCAACATTACTGTGATGCGCTTGGACAGACCCGCTCACATATTTGCAATTGAAGACGTGAAAGATGACAAGCCTTGGTATTTTGATATCAAGGAATTTCCTCCAGAACCAGGTCTACCCGCCTGGGGCATCTGTGAAAGATAGGAAAACTTTGAGAAGGTTGTCAGGCAGTTTCTACCTCAGTGGTGAAGTGCTGTACAAGAGAAATTTTGATATGGTTTTGCTCAGATGCGTGGATAGACACGAAGCAAACCTATTGATGACTGAGGTCCATGAGGGTTCATTTGGTACTCATTCCAATGGACATGCCATGGCTAAGAAGATGTTGAGAGCAGGCTACTATTGGCTGACAATGGAGTCTGACTGTTGCAAGTATGTGAAGAAATGTCACAAGTGTCAAATTTATGCGGATAAGATTCATATTCCTCCGACACTCCTGAATGTGATTTCATCACCATGGCCTTTCTCTATGTGGGGAATCGACATGATCGGCATGATTGAGCCGAAAGCGTCCAACGGACATCGGTTTATTCTCGTAGCAATTGATTACTTCACCAAATGGGTTGAAGCCGCGTCGTACGCGAATGTAACCAGGCAGGTGGTTGTGAAGTTTATCAAGAACCAGTTGATTTGCCGTTATGGTGTGCCAGAGAGGATCATTACTGATAATGGATCCAATCTGAATAACAAGATGATGGATGAGTTGTGCGCTGAATTCAAGATTGCACACCATAATTCCTCTCCTTACAGACCTAAGATGAATGGGGTTGTTGAAGCTGCTAACAAGAATATCAAGAGAATTATCCAGAAGATGACTGTCACTACAAAGATTGGCATGAGATGCTGCCATTTGCTTTGCATGGATATCGTACGTCTGTACGCACTTCAACAGGGGCAACCCCTTTCTCTCTTGTTTATGGCATGGAAGCCGTTCTCCCAGTAGAGGTGGAGATCCCATCAATGCGAGTCTTGATGGAAGCCAAGTTGACTGATGCTGAATGGATTCAGAGTCGTTATGACCAGTTGAATTTGATTGAAGAGAAGAGATTAACTGCCATGTGCCATGGTCAGTTGTATCAGCAGAGAATGAAGAAAACATTCGACAAGAAGGTCAAGCCTCGTGTGTTCCGAGAAGGTGACCTTGTGCTCAAGAAAGTTTTGTCTTTCGCGCCCGATTCCAGGGGCAAGTGGACTCCAAACTACGAGGGTCCATATGTTGTTAAGAGAGCCTTTTCAGGCGGTGCTTTGATGCTTACAACAATGGATGGGGAGGATTTCACTCGTCCTGTGAATTCAGATGCAGTCAAGAGATACTTTGCCTAAAAAAAAAAAAAAAAAAAAGGGTATATGCAAATGAAAAAAAAAAGAATGAAAAAAACAGAATAACTCGCTAAGTTGAAAACCCGAAAGGGCGGCTTAGGCAAAAATGAGCGTCTCGGTGGAGAACCCGCAGGGTAATCCAGGCAAAAATTAGAGACTTGAAAAAAGAATATATTTGCATCCCGCTAGATTGAGTACCTCACTCTGGGGCAATCTAGGCAAAAATTAGGGATTTGGCAAGTAACTGCATCCTGACAAGACTTTTTGTTCATCAGTCGTCATTTCGTCAGAAGATTCTCGATTCGTCGTCAACTGAAGCTTCGGATACATCGAGATTCAAATTGGTAGAGAAAGGATCATTATGTTCAATGTAGCCCTCTTCCAATATATATCACTGATTTCAAATTTGTACAGATCTATGGAGTCTTGCCATTTGCAGACTACCATTCCATCAAATCAATTTGAGCTTTTTATCCAATTATTTGCACTCTTATTTGTTTCAATTCAACAAATGTTTGCATGTTTTAAATTGATAAAATGTCATTGTTTTAAACAAATCAAAATTTTTCAAAATTTTTGTTTTAAAACAAAGTGAACATTCACAAGATTGAAAGGATACTCAAGAATATCTCAGTGCTCTCCCGAGGGTGGCATGATTCCCAACAGGTAAGACATTGTTCATATTCCTGGTTTGGTGGTATCTTCTTTCTTCAGATCTTTGTTGGGGTTGTTCCTCAAACAAGGTGTTGTTGGGGTTGTTCCCCAGTACAGTCGCAAGTGATGTGTTGTTGAAGACTTCGTTTTCTCCAGCAGCAGTTCCCTAGCATGGGTGTTTCCTTAGAAGTTTCGGCGGTTGATGGTTTATCACCTTGGTGCCCCGTCACTTTCTCCAGTGGGTCGTATCCCCAGACTTTATTTGTCTCCTCAGCACAGTCATGAGTATAACTGATTGATTGGTACTCCCCTCGGAGTCGCGAGTAGAGCTGTTATTAATATCCCCACCAGGGTGCAAGTGGATTTGTTACCGCTTTTCCCCATGCAGTGTGCCAGCAGAACTGTCTGTTTCCTCAGCACGGTGTGTTTCTTTTTGAAGACTCGGTAAGTCAGTGGTTTGATACCCGGTACTTTACCTTTCCCCGGCGAAGTCGTCTGCGGAATTGTTGCTATCGCCGAGGGTAGACGACACCATTTATCACTCTGAAGCGTCTGAGGGCTCAGATGTTCATGAGAAAATGGATGCGATGAACGATCAATTCCTTGAACTGAGAAAGGAATTGAGAACTCTTAGAGGCAAAGATCTCTTCGGCAAGTCAGCAGCCGAACTTTGTCTAGTTCCCGGTGTTAAATACCTGTTAAATTCAAGGTCCCAGACTTTGAGAAGTATAAAGGGAACACTTGTCCTTTGGCACACTTAGTCATGTATGCCAGAAAGATGTCTACGCAGACAGACAACGATCAACTCTTGATTCACTACTTTCAAGACAGCTTGTCTGGTGCTGCTCTACGTTGGTACATGAGTCTGGACAGTGCCAACATCCGCTCTTTCAATGACCTTGGCGAAGCTTTCGTCAAGCAATATAAATACAATTTGACATGGCGCCTGACAGAGATCAACTCAGGTCTATGTCACAAAAGGACAAAGAATCGTTCAAGGAGTACGCCCAGAGATGGCGTGAGCTGGCAGCTCAAATCACTCCACCATTAGAGGAGAAGGAGATGACCAAGATCTTTCTGAAGACTCTTGGGTCATTTATTATGAGAGAATGGTGGCCAGTGCTCCCTCTGATTTCACCGAGATGGTGAACATGGGGATGCGTCTTGAAGAAGGTGTCCGTGAAGGACGATTAGCTAAAGATGATGGTTCTTCCTCTAACGGTATGGAGCGTTTAAGAGGAAAGAAGGTGAAGCGCATGCTGTGCAGTCTCAGCCGAAACATAGAAGACCCTCTGTTCAGAGGAAGCCTGCACATCGTGCCGGACATCAGCATCAGGTGGCTAGTGTAGCGCCTGTATTCAAGGATAATGCTCAACAGTATCAGCATCAGCAGCAATATCCGCAACCGCAATACCAACAGCAACAGCAACGTCCACAGCAACAGGCCTACCAGCCTCGTGGAAGTACAACCAATCAAGCAAATATGAATTATGATAGGAAGAAGGTCAGCTTCGACCCGATTCCAATGACATATACAGAGCTTTATCCCTCCTTGTTGGAGAGGAAGTTGGTTTCTCCCAGGGATCCTCCTGCAATTCCTGCCAATCCGCAATGGTGGTACAAACCAGACCAGCATTGTGTCTACCATTCCGGTGCTCCGGGCCACAACGTTGAGAACTGTTTCCCGCTGAAGAATAAGGTTCAAGACCTTATGAGAAGTGGAATTCTGAGTTTTGAAGACTCCAACCCGAACGTCACCAGGAACCCCTTGCCTTCGCATGGGAAGTCTGTGAACATGATCCAGGAAGACCTTGGGAAATACAAGGTGAAGTACATCAGTCATATCCGGCAATCGTTGGTTGATTTACATAGAATGCTGTGTCAGCGCAGCTATTTGAAGCATAACCATGACCAGTGTCGCGTCTGCTCGTCAATCGTTTGGGTTGTGACCAAGTTCGCAAGGAATACAAATGCTGTTGAATGAGGGTACCATTGAGATTCTCCAGAATCGCAATGTGATGTTGTTGAGCCCGAAGTGAGTGTCATCTCCCCGGTGTTCAAGCTTCCAGAGCCCGTTGTTATTCGGTACAATAGCAATAAACCAAAGGCTTCCCCTGCTTTGATTATCAAGCCAGCCGGCCCTGTGCCGTATTCATCTGATAAAGCCATACCTTTCCGGTACAATCCTGTTGCTGTCCAGGATGGGGTTGAGGTTCCTTTGCCTTCAACTTCTGTGACCACTATTGCTGATGTTAGTGGGTTGACCCGCAGCGGTCGTGTATTTTCTCTGCGCCTGCTAAGGCTGTTCTTCTGACACTGTTGTGCACCCTGTAGGGAATGCTGTGAATGTTCAGAATCCGGCACTTGCTGTTGCCCAGCCGTCCTCCTCTGCCGTACCAAAGACTCCTGTTTCTTCAGATGGCCCGAGTGGCATTGTTGATGAAGAATCTGATGAGATGCTGAGGCTCATCAGAAAGAGTGAGTACAATATTGTAGACCAGCTTCTACACACGCCCTCCAAGATTTCCATTCTTTCTCTATTGCTGAATTCAGAGCCTCATAGGGAATCTCTTCAGAAAGTCTTGGACCTGGCGTACGTTGATCATGACGTCACCTTGGAACAATTTGATAGCATTGTTGCAAACATTACCGCTTGCAACACTCTGAGCTTTTGTGACGCTGATCTCCCTGAGGAGGGAAGAGACCACAACATGGCTTTACACATCTCTATGAATTGCAAATCTGATGCAATGTCCAACGTACTGGTGGACACTGGATCGTCCCTTAATGTATTGCCAAAATCCACACTCTCTCGTCTGTCGTATCAAGGTCCTCCTATGAGGCAAAGTGGAGTTATTGTAAAAGCTTTTGATGGGTCGCGCAAGACCGTGATTGGGGAAGTTGATCTCCCGATCAAGATTGGACCAAGTGATTTCCAGATCACTTTCCAAGTAATGGATATTCACCCATCATACAGCTGTCTCTTGGGCAGACCATGGATTCACGAGGCTGGCGCCGTGACATCCACCCTACACCAAAAGTTAAAGTTTGTGAAAAACAAGAAATTGGTTGTAGTAGGGGGAGGAAAAGGCTCTCCTGGTCAGTAACTTATCTTCTTTCTCGTACATTGATGCAGAGGATGAAGTTGGAACTCAGTTCCAAGCTTTATCTATTGATAAACCAATCGAGAAGAAGTCTCCTTCATTCACTTCCTACCGAGATGCTAAGCTGGCCATTGAATGTGGTGCAGTTGCTGGATTAGGGAAAGTGCTTGAACTTGAAGATAATCGATCCCGGGCTGGCATTGGCTTTGGTTCTGGGGCATGCAATGAGCAAGGTCTGTTCACCAGTGGAGGATTCATCCATGCTGATCAACCTGCAGAAGAGGAAGCTGCTGCTATCATTGAAGAAGAAGATGCAGAAGACTTGAACAATTTTGTTATTCCTGGTGGTGTCTGCCACAATTGGGTCGCTGTGGATGTTCCTACAGTTATCCATAGATCAGAGTAATTGTTCATTTTGTTTAAAACCCTTCTCCCATGCCAAAAGGAGAAGTGATGACATTGTTGGCAAAGCATATATACAATGATATTTTCATTCAATTTTTGCATTGTTAAACATTTGTTTTTCCTTTGTTTTCACTTTTTGCTTTTCTTTATGAAATCAGTGATCACAAAAAACCATAAAAACAAAAATAAAAGCTATCAAAGCAACATTTTTTCATCTGCATAATGATTTGCTTGTTTAAAATTCTGAAGTTTTTTCTTAACCAAAATCATTATGCAGGTTGATCCTAAAACCCATTGAACATAATGATCCAACGCCATCTCCCAACTTTGAATTCCCTGTATTTGAGGCAGAGGAAGATGACGTTGAAGAGATTCCTGATGAGATCACCCGTCTCCTTGAGCACGAAGAGAAGATCATTCAGCCGCATCTCGAAGACTTGGAAACAGTCAACTTGGGGTCTGAAGATTGTGAGCGCCTGGTGAAGATTGGGGCACTTCTTGAAGAGTCTGTTAAGGAAGATTTGATCAGCTTGCTACGAGAATATTCGGATATCTTTGCTTGGTCCTATGAAGACATGCCGGGTTTAGATACAGATATTGTGCAACATTTCCTGCCTTTGAAGCCTGAGTGCGTGCCTGTGAAGCAGAAGCTCAGAAGAACTCATCCAGATATGGCAGTGAAGATCAAAGAGGAAGTTCAGAAGCAAATTGATGCGGGGTTTCTGGTGACTTCGACATATCCTCTATGGGTGGCCAATATTGTGCCTGTTCCTAAGAAGGACGGAAAAGTCCGTATGTGCGTTGACTACAGAGATTTGAATAAAGCTAGTCCAAAAGATGATTTTCCTCTACCACACATTGACATGTTGGTAGACAATACAGCTAAATTCAAAGTCTTTTCCTTTATGGACGGATTTTCCGGATATAATCAAATCAAGATGGCACCAGAGGATATGGAGAAGACAACATTCATCACACCTTGGGGAACATTCTGTTATCGAGTGATGCCCTTCGGTTTGAAGAACGCCGGAGCCACGTATCAACGAGCTATGACTACCTTGTTTCACGACATGATGCACAAGGAGATAGAAGTCTATGTTGATGATATGATTGCTAAGTCCCGAACGGAAGTTGAGCATATTGAGCATTTGTTGAAGCTTTTTCAGCGTTTGAGGAAATTCCAACTTCGTCTGAATCCGAACAAATGTACTTTTGGAGTCCGTTCCGGCAAGTTGTTGGGTTTTGTGGTAAGTGAAAGAGGTATTGAGGTTGATCCTGCAAAGGTCAAAGCAATACAAGAGATGCCCGCACCCAAAACTGAGAAGCAAGTCCGAGGTTTTCTTGGCCGCTTGAATACATTTCCAGATTTATATCCCACATGACTGCCACATGTGCGCCGATATTCAAGCTCCTCCGGAAAGACCAGTCTCATGATTGGACCGAGGATTGCCAGAAAGCTTTCGACAGTATCAAAGATTATCTGTCCGAACCTCCGATTTTGTCT
Source organism: Lathyrus oleraceus (assembly GCF_024323335.1). Classification (NCBI taxonomy): domain Eukaryota; kingdom Viridiplantae; phylum Streptophyta; class Magnoliopsida; order Fabales; family Fabaceae; genus Lathyrus; species Lathyrus oleraceus. The sequence continues at coordinate 84,979,447 of NC_066581.1, forward strand.
CCGCCAGTAGAAGGAAGACCTCTGATTATGTACTTAACAGTTCTTGAAGACTCGATGGGTTGTGTACTCGGTCAACAAGACGAATCAGGGAAGAAGGAGTTTGCTATATACTACCTCAGTAAGAAGTTTACTGATTGTGAGTCTCGGTACTCTATGCTTGAGAAGACGTGCTGTGCTTTAGCCTGGGCAGCTAAGCGTTTGCGCCAGTACATGATAAATCATACAACTTGGTTGATATCCAGAATGGATCCAATTAAGTATATCTTCGAGAAGCCTGCTTTAACTGGGAGGATTGCCCGTTGGCAGATGTTGTTATCTGAGTATGATATCGAGTATCGAGCTCAGAAAGCAATCAAAGGTAGTATCTTGGCTGACCACTTAGCGCACCAGCCGATTGAAGATCATCAGTCTGTTCAGTATGACTTCCCTGACGAGGAAATTCTGTATTTGAAGATGAAAGACTGCGATGAGCCTACACTTGATGAAGGTCCAGAACCTGGTTCCAGATGGACGATGGTGTTTGATGGCGCTGTTAATCAATATGGAAATGGAATTGGGGCAGTAATTGTTAAGCCCCAGGGATCGCACATTCCGTTTACAGCAAGGCTAACCTTCAAATGCACGAATAATATGGCGGAGTATGAAGCCTGTATTATGGGACTTGAAGAATGCATTGATTTGAGAATCAAATATCTTGATGTCTATGGTGATTCAGCTTTGGTTGTCAATCAGATCAAAGGTGAATGGGAGACAAATCAACCAGGTCTCATCCCATACAGAGATTACGCAAGGAGAATTTCAACTTTCTTCACAGAAGTTGAATTTTATCATATTCCTCGAGAGGATAATCGGATGGCAGATGCCCTTGCAACGCTTGCTTCCATGATTGTTGTCAGATGGTGGAATGATGTCCCCAACATTACTGTGATGCGCTTGGACAGACCCGCTCACATATTTGCAATTGAAGACGTGAAAGATGACAAGCCTTGGTATTTTGATATCAGGAATTTCCTCCAGAACCAGGTCTACCCGCCTGGGGCATCTGTGAAAGATAGGAAAACTTTGAGAAGGTTGTCAGGCAGTTTCTACCTCAGTGGTGAAGTGCTGTACAAGAGAAATTTCGATATGGTTTTGCTCAGATGCGTGGATAGACACGAAGCAAACCTATTGATGACTGAGGTCCATGAGGGTTCATTTGGTACTCATTCCAATGGACATGCCATGGCTAAGAAGATGTTGAGAGCAGGCTACTATTGGCTGACAATGGAGTCTGACTGTTGCAAGTATGTGAAGAAATGTCACAAGTGTCAAATTTATGCGGATAAGATTCATATTCCTCCGACACTCCTGAATGTGATTTCATCACCATGGCCTTTCTCTATGTGGGGAATCGACATGATCGGCATGATTGAGCCGAAAGCGTCCAACGGACATCGGTTTATTCTCGTAGCAATTGATTACTTCACCAAATGGGTTGAAGCCGCGTCGTACGCAAATGTAACCAGGCAGGTGGTTGTGAAGTTTATCAAGAACCAGTTGATTTGCCGTTATGGTGTGCCAGAGAGGATCATTACTGATAATGGATCCAATCTGAATAACAAGATGATGGATGAGTTGTGCGCTGAATTCAAGATTGCACACCATAATTCCTCTCCTTACAGACCTAAGATGAATGGGGTTGTTGAAGCTGCTAACAAGAATATCAAGAGAATTATCCAGAAGATGACTGTCACCTACAAAGATTGGCATGAGATGCTGCCATTTGCTTTGCATGGATATCGTACGTCTGTACGCACTTCAACAGGGGCAACCCCTTTCTCTCTTGTTTATGGCATGGAAGCCGTTCTCCCAGTAGAGGTGGAGATCCCATCAATGCGAGTCTTGATGGAAGCCAAGTTGACTGATGCTGAATGGATTCAGAGTCGTTATGACCAGTTGAATTTGATTGAAGAAAAGCGTTTAACTGCCATGTGTCATGGTCAGTTGTATCAGCAGAGAATGAAGAAAGCATTCGATAAGAAGGTCAAGCCTCGTGTGTTCCGAGAAGGTGACCTTGTGCTCAAGAAAGTTTTGTCTTTCGCGCCCGATTCCAGGGGCAAGTGGACTCCAAATTACGAGGGTCCATATGTTGTTAAGAGAGCCTTTTCAGGCGGTGCTTTGATGCTTACAACAATGGATGGGGAGGATTTCACTCGTCCTGTGAATTCAGATGCAGTCAAGAGATACTTTGCCTAAAAAAAAAAAAAAAAAAAAAAGAGGTATATGCAAATGAAAAAAAAAAGAATGAAAAAACAGAATAACTCGCTAAGTTGAAAACCCGAAAGGGCGGCTTAGGCAAAAATGAGCGTCTCGGTGGAGAACCCGCATGGGTAATCCAGGCAAAAATTAGAGACTTGAAAAAAGATATATATATTTGCATCCCGCTAGATTGAGTACCTCACTCTGGGGCAATCTAGGCAAAAATTAGGGATTTGGCAAGTAACTGCATCCTGACAAGACTTTCTGTTCATCAGTCATCATTTCGTCAGAAGATTCTCGATTCGTCGTCAACTGAAGCTTCGGATACATCGAGATTCAAATTGGTAGAGAAAGGATCATTATGTTCAATGTAGCCCTCTTCCAATATATATCACTGATTTCAAATTTGTACAGATCTATGGAGTCTTGCCATTTGCAGACTACCATTCCATCAAATCAATTTGAGCTTTTTATCCAATTATTTGCACTCTTATTTGTTTCAATTCAACAAATGTTTTGCATGTTTTAAATTGATAAAATGTCATTGTTTTAAACAAATCAAAATTTTTCAAAATTTTTGTTTTAAAACAAAGTGAATATTCATAAGATTGAAAGGATACTCAAGAATATCTCAGTGCTCTCCCGAGGGTGGCATGATTCCCAACAGGTAAGACATTTGTTCATATTCCTGGTTTGGCGGTACCTTCTTTCTTCAGATCTTTGTTGGGGTTGTTCCTCGAACAAGGTTGTTGTTGGGGTTGTTCCCCAGTACAGTCGCAAGTGATGTGTTGTTGAAGACTTCGTTTTCTCCAGCAGCAGTTCCCCTAGCATGGGTGTTTCCTTATGAAGTTTCGGCGGTTGATGGTTTATCACCTTGGTGCCCCGTCACTTTCTCCAGTGGGTCGTATCCCCAGACTTTATTTGTCTCCTCAGCACAGTCATGAGTATAACTGATTGATTGGTACTCCCCTCGGAGTCGCGAGTAGAGCTGTTATTAATATCCCCACCAGGGTTGCAAGTGGATTTGTTACCGCTTTTCCCCATGCAGTGTGCCAGCAGAACTGTCTGTTTCCTCAGCACGGTTGTTTTCTTTTTGAAGACTCGGTAAGTCAGTGGTTTGATACCCGGTACTTTACCCTTTCCCCGGCGAAGTCGTCTGCGGAATTGTTGCTATCGCTCCATCAGAGTTATTCTCTCCAGCAGAGCAGGATTTATTTTCCTACTCAGTGGTGGATTGGGTTGGTATCCCAGTATTTCAATCATCTTTTCCTCAGCTTAGTCTGCAGATGTTTGTTGTGGCATTTTCGCCTGTTGAATACTCCTTCAATCCCCGATATGGCTGGATGATGGCTTTTGCCTCCAGTGAACGGATTCGATTTCCTGACTGTTTGTGATCCCCAGTAGAGTGATTTATTGCAGAATCTACTTGTTGTGATCAGTTTGCTGTGTTTATCCTCCCCAAGTGGAATGGTTTGTTGCAGAAATTATTTGTTTGGTCTGTCCTCCCTCAGTGGGTTGTTCCCCAAGAGAGTAGCCGACATTTTTCCCCAGTAGAGGTGCTTATGCAGTGAGACTCTATTTGGATGATATCATTCTCCCTCAGTGGGTTGTCCCCCAGCGGAGTTGTGTGGAGTTGCTTCTACAGCAGTTTGTGCCTGTGCAACGCACCCTTTTGTTTCTCAGTTGACACTGGGATCCCCTGCAGATATGCTTTGGGACTTCTCTTGTTCCCTTACAGATTTGTCTTGGTGGCTGTCTTGCCCGTTGTGACTTTCTGTACCTTGATTGGGTTGTTTCCTGATATCTCCGATTCCCTCTGCTTCTTCAGCAGTACTTGCAGATCTTTGCTTTACAGCATATAGATCTCCGCAGATTGGCTCTCCAGCTGGTTTTTCCCCTGGAAGTATAATACCGGACGTTTGGTTCCTGAACCTGTTGTGTTAGAAATTGTCTGTTTTGTCAGCATTCATCAAACATAAATCACGCATATTCATGCATATTCATAAAACATTCAGGTATTCATGTTGCATTTCTTGCCATATATCTTTTGTTTGTCGTGTCTCCTGCTATGGTGATATAGATCTCTTTACAGATCTCCCCAAGCAGATGTCGGGTGTTATAAAATCTCTCCATATAGAGTCAACCCCATAAGCAGAAAATGTCTGTCTTTTCTTCTGCAGTTCCCCACTGAGATATACCCTCGTGGATGACGGTTTCTTCCGTTTCCTCCCAACACATATATTGGGATGGATTTTCCTACTTGAGTTATATCCTCATTAGGACGTGTCTTGATTTAGTCTGTCTTTTCGGATCGTTCCCGAATTGGCTATTTGTCAAATATCTTGTATTTCCCAGTGGGTTGTTCCCCAGCGGAATGTTTTTGGGCCTCTACCCAGTAACCGGTAGTTGTAAGTCCTATCTTTCCTGGCTTTCTTGACAGAATTTGTGGTTATACACCTTTTATTCTCCAGCCAGAGTTTTTGGTTTTCTACCTACTACCCGGTAGTTGTAAAATCCTATTTTTCCTGCTCTTCAGCAGTTTGTGGTTTGTTATAAACCCTATTTTGGTTTCCCGTGCGGATTTGTGATTTGTTCTATCCCCACGCGGAGTTGTTGGTCTTCTATCCCGTATTCGGTAGATGTAAACCCTAATTTTGTGGTTATCTTCATCTAGTATTTGATGATGATTTTCCTTTGCTTGTATAAGTTGCTCAGATCAGCACTTATATCCTCAGCAAGTCTTTTGCGGATAATTGCCGTATGCTAGCAATTTTATCCCCAACGGGTCTTTTCACCGTATGCTAGTGATTTGTTCCCCGGATCATTGGTTGTTTACCAGTGCATCCCCAGCTAGTCTTCTGTCGATAATTGCCGGATGCTTGCAATTTATCCTCAGCAGTTCGCCTTTCATTTACCCTTTTGTTGGTAATGTCTGTTGCTTCTTTGATTGGTTATCATTATATACCTAGTTTGGTATCCCGATGCCTTTCTGTTCGGTCGATTTATCCTTTGTTAACCCAGTAACCGGTTGTGGATAATCTTCCTTGCGAGTATATTATTCACGGTCTGCCGGTAATGAATAATATATCTCATGCACTCTTCAGTCGAAGCCTTTTGTGTTTCCCCGGTCGAGTAAGATTCGTTATTTCCCTTTGTGGAGTCGAATATTTTCTTGTTGTTGGATAATTGCCGGATGCTTGCAATTTATCCTTTGAGTTGTCTTTCGTTTACCCGGATGCTTGGTATCGATTGTCTCTCTGTTTTGGTTAGTCACCTATTATATACCCAGTAACCGGTATCTCTGGTGTCTTTTCCTTTCGAGTATATTATTCACGGTCTGCCGGTAATGAATAATATTTCTCATGCGCTCTTTAGTTGGAATCCTTCGTTGATTTTCCCCAACTGAGCAAGATTCGTATTCTTTGTAGAATCGAATAGCCATCCTTTAACCAGTTTGTGTTTTGGATGATGAGTGTTTTGGAAGTGAAAACCAATTCACGTTTCGGTAGATCACCTATTATATACCCAGTAACCGGTATCCCTGGTGTTTCTTGCCATGCGAGTGTATTATTCACGGTCTGCCGGTAATGAATAATATGTCTCATGCGCTCTTTGGTTGGAGTCCTTTGTTGATCTTCCCCAGTCGAGTAAGATTCGCATTCTTTGTAGAATCGAATGTCCATCCTTTAACCAGTTTGTGTTTCGGATGATGAGTGTTTTGGAAGTGAAAACCAATTCACGTTTTCGGTAAATCACCTATTATATGCCCAGTAACCGGTATCTCTGGTGTTTCTTACCATGCGAGTTTATTATCTACGTTCTGACGGTAATAGATAATATATCTCATGCGAGTATCTTATCCACGGTCTGCCGGTAATGGATATTATATCTCATGCACTCTTTGGGTTTGTGTCCCCAGTTGAGTAAGATTCGTTTTCCCGTTGTGGATTCGAATGCCCATCCTGTAAGTCGATTTGCTTTTTCAAGCCCTCCTTTCGGATGATGAGTGTTTTGGAAGTGAAAACCAATTCACGTCTTCGGATTTTATCCTATAAACAACCCAGTAACCGGTTCAGGATAATTTTCCTTTTCGAGTATATTATTCACGGTCTGCCGGTAATGAATAATATATCTCATCTGAGTATTCTATCCACGTTCTGACGGTAATGGATATTATATCTCGTTCACTCTTGAGTCGATCTTTTGATTGTTTTCCCCTCAGAGTAAGATTCATTTTCCTCGTGGAATTGAATATCCATCCTATAAACAAGTTTGCTTTTCGCTCTCTTCAGGATGATGAGTGTTTTGGAAGTGAAATCCAATTCACGCTTTGGTCGGTCACCTGTTATATACCCAGTAACCGGTATCCTTGGTGTTCCCTCCTTTCTGCTCCCTATTATGACCTCGGTCCCCCTGTGGAGTCAGATTTTTCCTGAGTTTGTTACCCGTATGCCTGGTAACATCTCATTTCTTTGTTACTTCCCCAGTGGAGTTTTCTTTTGCTTCTCCAGGAGTCAGCTTGTGTCTCTCCAATGGATTTGTTTTCCATTTGGAATCCTTTTCCCAGTGTGAGTCCTTCACTCCCCGGTGAGTTCTCCAGTCTGTTTTCTGTTATTTCCTTAATCAGAGTCGTGTTTTGATCACGTTATGTCAGTTTTGTTTTTTCCCCAGTTTAGAGTCGTGTCTTGTTCACGCATTTCTTTTTCTCTTATTATCCCCATAGAGTCTTGTTAGAGTCTCTGTTCCTGGTGAGTGTACTACTCCGATGGATCGTCTTTTCTTCTGTGTGAATCATATTCCCCACAGAATTTGTGTCTTTTGCATGCATACATCTGCATCATGAGGTCTCTTAGGGACCAAAATTTGTCTCATTACTGTTATTTAAGTCCATTCTACCGCGTCGAGATGAAGATTTCTAAACTTCACTTCTCCGGCTAGAATGACCTTAAATAGGGGCATCTGTAAGACCCCAATTTTGGGCCCTAAGATCCCTCATGGCCCATATCATTCATATCATAACCTCAAGGATCATTGCATGCCTTAGCTGTCCTCCTAGTGGGTGGTTGCCTTGTGGTTTGTTTCTTGATCACCAAGCATACCTTGCATTTGTATATTCTTTGCTTTCATATGTTTATCATTCAAAAAGTACAAAAATATTGTCTGTTCAACCTTGTTGCTTGCAGTTGAAGCAATCATCAGCAATTAGGTCAAAGTCAGTCATTGATCAGTCAAAGCAATGGATGGTGGCCATTCTTGCAGAATTTGGGCACCATGGCCCATAATCAAAAGTTCATACAACTTGGGACATCATTTGAAGTCAAGTTCTCAAGGAATTAGGGTTTGGAAATCATCAGAAGTGGTTCAATCATTCAAAACCCTAGAAAAAGTCAACAGACAGTCAAACTTGGTCAACAGTTGATTTAATCAGGGATTTGATGGATAGAATTGATCTGAAAGAGCTCATTCATGCTTGTATAAGCCTCATCTATCATGTCAAACCTCATCACGGAAGAAAATCAAGTGAAATCAGAAATTTTCCAGAAATAGAAAGTGGACCTGTAATTTCAACTGCCAAAAATGGAAACTTCTTGATCTTAAACTTACATCATGATACAAGCTCCAAATGAATTTTTGCCCAACATGAAAGTTGAAGATCTTGTCTTCCCATTTTCAAAAAGTCCAAGAACTCTCAAATCCCATGTGTGGTTGTCAAGATATGATCAAATCATTTTCACCAATTTTTGAACTTCAACAAACCATAACTCTCAAACCATAAGGCCAAATTTGGTGGGGTTTTTTCCTACACACCACATTTTTCATCCTCTTTCCAAAAATATAAATTTCATGACCTAAAACCTTACCATTCAAAATGGCATTTTTGGACCTTTTGCATTTAAATTCAAAGTTTGACCAAACTTTGACTTTTTGAGTTTTTGACTTTTTCTTGATTTGGTCAATTGGGAAATGCTTTAAACCATATTTGAAACTTGCCTCAAGCCATAAACCATCATCATACCACCATTTTCCCATCATTTTGAATCAAAATGCAAAATGGACAAAATTGGCAATTGGCTTCATTTGAACAAATCAGGTACAGCATGCTAGTACAGAATAAAAACAGCACAAACATACAGTCTGTACAGCCTGTGCCCAGCCCAAATTCTCAGCAAAACACACACCTCCACTTCATTTGGACATAATTAGCAAAAATGCAAATGAGTGCATTTACACTAAACAAGCTTACCATTTAATTAAGTGATGTTAAACAGGTGATATATAATTGTTTTTCTGTCAAAACAAACCCTAGTTTTGCAGCAGCCACAACCAGAAAACCTCACTCTCTCATTTTTGCTCTTTGGCCAAAACCACATTTCTGCTCACAAAACTCAAAACCTCCAAGGAACCTTTGGTTGATTCATCACTTGGACAATATACTGAGTTCATTTCCACCATCAAACACCAGCTGTACAACCTCCTTCTCCCTCTGTTTTTCCAAGCACCCTTTAATGGCAAGATGAGATTTGAAGAGCTCCAAGTATTCTCGAGCTAGAAAAGCTTCAGCATCCTTCACTACAAAGCATAAGCATCACCTGTTTGCACCTTATTCTATCAATACACAACTGTTGCTACGATTTCTTCCAAACCAAGTAAGTTATCGACCTCCCTCATATGCCCTGCTATGTTATGTTTCTGAAAGGTCTTGGTATGCTAGTTTCAATGCAATTTGTTTTGAATGAAATGGTTGTGACATGAGGGAGAAATCTGAGTTTTCATTTTTGCATACAAATCTATTTTCCATCGATTTACTCATTTGTTGTAGGTTCAGTAACAACCATGGTTGGAATTTTGTTATTTAAGGTCTGCTAATGCTATTGTTATGCTTAATTTGCTGTTCTGGGCATGTCCATTTTTTTCCAAGTTCATAGTGATGATGAATATTCTGTTGTGATAAACCCTTATACTATTTTCCAGAACTCCAATTCATGTTGGGTGGGTTGCTATTTGTTACATGTTGCTTGAAAATCACTATGCCAGGCCATGATTATTTGTTAATACTGGTTGATGTTTGGCTCATGATGTTGCTTACTGCTGTTCTAACCCTAAAACCTGCCAAGAAATTTCATGAGTATGATGTATGCTGTTGTTCATGATTGGTTTTTGAATGCAACATGAATGCCATGCTGCTTGCTTGATGCTTATTTTTTTTGAATGAGTTCATAATGATGGAAATTGCTATTGACTGCTTGCTAAATCCATGCTGATGTATGTTTGTGCTAAGTCATTTTGATGTTAGTTGATGTTAGTTATTGCATGAGCATTGAGGCTGGTTAGGTTTATTTTGTTCATGGTTGATAAATGATGTTGCCATACCATTACTATGCTATTGTTTGTGTTGGAAGCATGAGAATACATGATACATGTTGTTGCTGCATATGCCCTGCTGCAGTTTTGAATTCCCACGAGCATTGTCTTGTTTCCATGAGCTGAACCTGTTAGCCATGCTTTTGTTTGTTTGCTTGTTGGTTGGAACTTCAATTGATGATTGATAATGATGAACACTGAATGGTGCATACTGCTGTATAAAGAAACCTATCATTTCCAGAACTTCCTTTTGCTATGCTTGTCTTATTGTTGGTCGATATGGCTTCATGATGACAGTGTTTCCTTGCCATGTTGAATGCTATTTTTGTCTGTTGATTGAACATTACCATTGCCATGTTTGTTCTGCTTGGATTGATTGATGTTGAACATTGGGTGATGCTATACCCTGCTTGCTAAAATTCTGCTGCAATTTTGAAACATGAATGTGTGCCTGCTACTATTATGATGATGTTGTTTTGCTGTTATGCTATTAACCATATTGCAAATTGATGATGAATATATGAGCTACCATGCTGATTGTTTACAGCTGCCACATCAATTATGCTATGCTTGGTCTAGTTTTGGTTCATTGAATGATGAATGCTTTATGCTGCTGTTATTGGTATATGCTGCTGTTCATGGAACCTAACATATTTTCCCAAAAAAATCCATATGGTTTGTGCTGATTGGATGTCACATGATGCTGTTAATGCCCTACTGTTGTGTATGAATCATAAACCTGCCAGAATTCTGCTTGAATTGATGATGTTGGTTTGTTATGTTATGGTTGTATGAAGGATTTTGTTAACATGCTGCTATCTGTTTGCTTGGTCGATTGGATGATGTGCTTGATGTTCACCAATGCCATGTTATTGTATGACTTTGTTTGAAGATTGTTTTTATGATGATAAACACATACATGTTGCTGTTGAAGCTTTACAGCTATTTCCCATATTGTCTTGTTAATGCTGTTAGCCATGCTGCAAATGGATGATTTTTGATGTGTGAATTTCAAACCCTGCTGTCGGCCTGCTTGCTGCATGAACCATTTATGCCTTGCTTTTTGAATGGTGCTTGTTTCGAATGTTATTTATTAAAGATGATGAAGCTTGCCCTGCTGTTTTGAGCCTTATGAACATTGTCCTAAAAAATTCATTTGATTGTGCTATATGCTGTTGATTGCCTGCTGCTACACATTGTCAATGCTATGCTGCTACATGCTATTGTTTTATGTTGTTTGATTTGTTGATGAAGAATGATGAATGCTGCTTTTATTTAAACCAAACACTTTGCCTAGAAAATCAACATGGTTGATGTTTGATTGTGTTGGTCGTGGAAGCTTGACTTGTGTGTTGTTACATTGCTGCTATTCATTTGTTGTTTTTTCGAATGCCAATGCCATAGCAGCCAAACCCTAATTGCTGCATGAACTTCCTGAAACATGAGAGCTGGTTGTTTGTTCTACTGTTCCATTGGCCTTTGGCCAATGAGAACATTTCGTTTTCATGCATCAAAACGCAGTAGTTTAAGTTAATGAGCTCAGAATTACAGCTATGCCACCCGTTGACTTATGTTTGACCAATTACCATGCTATCTTGTGCATATTCATCCATTTATTTCATCCAACTTCAACAATTATTTTCTAATTCAATTTTCATCAAAAAAATTATGAAATTTTTTCCACATGTTCACAAATGTGTCTAGAATTTTATGGTGAATTTTAATTAATTTTCCATGTTCTGGATTTTAAATGATAAATGATTTTTCACATGTATGCATAAATGATACATTGTGCCATTTCAATTGTGAAATTCTCATATTGCATCCAATGCCTTTGAAATTTTTTGTGGTAAAACTAGACACCTTGACCTTCATTTCCATATAAAGTTTGTGCATTTATCATTTGTGGATTGATAGTTATGATTTTTTGAAGTTGTGTGTTGCATTTGGTGTCATACCATGATCATGCATTTTCTCTAATTTTGTTCACACACTTCCCTACATCCAAATGACCCCAAATTTTGCATGAATGATCCTTTACATGTTTAATTGATGTATGAATTTTCTTGGAATTAATCTTGCTGTTTTCCATTTAATTGAGAATTTTCTTCCATACTTGGTCATTTGTTGATTTTTTGTGCTATGCCTTGCCAAATCTTTTGTGAAATTCTCAAATCTTATTGTATGATCATGAAATTTCATATGTGATAACTAGACACCTCAAGCTTTGCCTTGGTGTTAATCTCATTCATTTCTCTTCTGTTTTCAAATTGATATGATTTTTTGAAGTTGACCCTTGCTTGTTGACTTTCACCATGCTTACTTGAATTTGATTTGACTTCATGAATTTCATTGACTGCCTTCCTCTCATCCAAATGCCATGAAATTTTACATGTATACCATGTTAGATGTTAGGATTGAGTGTGATTTATTTCATGATTTTTGAAAATGTTTGAGTTGACTTTTGAATGAAGTCTTTGCTGTTGACTTTTGTATGCTCCTCTTGCCATGCTTTGCATCCTTTTGCATATGAAATGACCATGATGCATGATTTGGTTATGAATCCAATTGAGATTGCTTCTTGAATGTTTAAACTTGGTTTGGGTTGACTTTCCCTTGCTGCCTTGATTTTTTCTTTCATCTCTGACCCTAGGCTAGTCCTAGTGGTCTTCTAAGCTTATGTTGAGTTCATATGTTTCAGGTTGAGCACCAATGCCCCAAAGACCTTTCAATTTTGATTGAGTTGGTTTGTTTATCATGTGCTAACACTTGTTTTGTAGGTGACTCATATGCTTGAGTCTTTGTGCCTAGCACAATTGATCCCTCTGTGGTTGACTTTTGGTTCATTTCTCTCTGATTATTGACTTGTTTACTAATGAGTTTGACTTTTTCAGGTACTTTAGTTGCCTAAGTTCTCTGAACTTGCTTGCTTTGCTTTTTAGCATTTGCTTTGAGGTATAAATATTTCTTCTTCATGTAGTCTGGAGACCCGGTCTGTTATCTGACCGGGCAAACTGTCTGAAGTCCTCCTTAAGAGGCAATGCCTGTGTTTGTTTATATTTGTCCTAAGCAGGAAAAGTCCTTCAAGTAAGGCAATTGGTGGAAGGTAGGGATAAGCAATCTATCCCCCACTATTCAGTGTGTCCTCTCTTTGCTCCCAGTACCTGGTTGAAGCAATGAGATAAAAACCCAAGATCTAATCGAGTCAATAACGTGGAGAGAGTTCCTACTTTCTGAACTCCCACACTTTCTTTGATGCTCTCTCTGATATGAGATTGAAGCAATGAGGCACACCCCTCATCTCCTATTCATCTGCTTCACCTGAGCCCCTCAATGGCCAGGTTAAGAGCGACCTTCACCCATTACAGTGGACTTTTAAAGTCAAACCCTCTTGTGTGAGCCCCCATTGTTTGGCTATAGAGTGTGCTGTTTGATATTCATTGCTTGATTGATTGCTTCATATGCACTTGTTTGCTTATATGGTATGCATTTATCATCATTATCAATTGCCATTAGTGCATGATCATATCATTTGTCTGTGTGACTTTTGTTATTGTTGTTTACCCATTGAGGACAATTGTAAGTCCATTGCTTTGGCATTTGCTCCTGTGATATGGAAGGATAGAGTGTAAGACCTCATTGGTCACTCATATCTTCTGTTTATCTGTTTGTATGTGAGGATACAGTTATAAGTCCCTGTAAGTTGGCATCTGTTATCCTGTGATCATAATTTGATCTGTTTGATGTTGTATGTGAGGTTGCAGTTATAAGTCCCTGTAAGTTGGCATCTGTTATCCTGTGATCATAATTTGATCTGTTTGATGTTGTATGTGAGGTTGCAGTTATAAGTCCCTGTAAGTCGGCATCTGCTTTCCTGTGATCATAGTTTGTTCATCTGTTTGTATGTGAGGATACAGTTATAAGTCCCTGTAAGTTGGCATCTGTTATCCTGTGATCATAATTTGATCTGTTTGATTTGTATGTGAGGTTGCAGTTATAAGTCCCTGTAAGTTGGCATCTGCTTTCCTGTGATCATAGTTTGTTCATCTGTTTGTATGAGAGGTTGCAATTATAAGTCCCTGTAAGTTGGCATTTGCATTCCTGTGATCATGTTGTTGCTTTTGTTCTTGTATGTGAGGATCCATTGTAAGTCCCTGTGACGTGGCATTGGATTTCCTGTGAGCATACTGTGGAGTTAACCTAAGTCCAGATAAATTGGCAGTTGACTTCCATATTTCATCTTTGTTCTTTTCTTTTGAGGAGATCGGTGTAAGTCCATTGAGTGGCATCTGATATCCGTTTTTGTTTAGGAGACTGGTGTAAATCCATCTATTGGTATCCGGTATCCGCTTTTATTTCTTTACCTGTGGAGATTAGTGTAAGACCATTGAGTGGCATCTGATATCCCATTTTGTTTTAGGAGATTGGTATAAGACCATTGATTGGCATCCGATATCCGCTTTTGCTTGCTTTGCTTGTTTGTTATTATTAATTGTATTCCAAAGGACACACTTGAATCATCTCCCATATAATTTCAAGAAAGTGAACTGCCTGAGAAGTTTTACTATCCATCCTTCATCCATTCATCATTCATTACGTCTTAGAACCTTTTCACACTTTATCTTTTAAAACTTGACATAAGTGTTGTGCAAACATCTTCATGTTTTCTAACTAAAAACCTGGACTCAAGTCCTTGACCTTTTCCAAAATCCATTTCATAATACTTATTTGAATTGATCTTAATTATACTTTGACTTCATTTTCATAATCATAATCAGTAACTTCACTCATTCACCTGTTTTGGCTTTGTCCATTAATCTTTTCATACATGCGCTATAGGTTTGATTTATCTTAGTGGTTGATGTTAATCTCACCTTCTGTCTTTAGTGATTGAATTGTAAGTCTTCCTCGCCTATTATAGGGTTAACCCCTCCCTGGCAAGTTGAAGCTGTTCTCACATGGTGGACGTTGTTGTTTGTATAAGGTTGAGTTTTCTCCCGTGGATAACGTAAGACCTAGGGTTTGTGTTTAAAATTGAACCTAACCCACTTTTGGAAATCTTTTAGCCGAACTACGGCGTTCTGATCCTTACCTTTGATGGAAGGTACGTAGGCAACGGGTTCATCCGTTCGAACCCAATAATAATAAAACATGTATATTCTTTTCTCACCATCCCAATCATGTTTGCACAATCTTTATGTCATAACAAATAATAATTTTTGCATAACAAGTGTGAAAAGGGCTCCCTAGGAGTACCTAGGACGTAGTGGGTGCCTAACACCTTCCCATTGCGTAATTTACCCCTTACCCAGAATCTCTGATCTTTTTATTAGTTTTCTACGTGTAAAACTTCTTAGGCTTTTGTTCGCTTTTTAGCCAATCCTTTGGATAAATAAAAGTGCGGTGGCGACTCGAAAATTTCACGTATCTCCTAGCTTATGATTTAATCGATAGATCATATAGCGACGAATACACCGCTACAGTAACACCATGTGGGAATGAGTAGTATGGCATGGGCACCAAAGGTACTTGAAACCGAGGATGAATCTGAGTAGCCACTGGTGGGAACATCTGAGCAGAGTGCATTAAGTTAGGGTTGACTATCTGATTAGAAGTCTTACCATAGTGAACTCTATATGGGACGTAGAGTGCCCAGGATAAGTATATTATAGAGCAGGCTGGACCACGGAAAAAGGAACTTGCACATGAATCAAAGGACCTGGATATTCAAACTCCTTCTTAATAGGCGCCTCAACAATCACGAGTATGAAGCATAACAACTTCTGATCGATGAACTCTTGAACGTTGACTTTAAAAGGGTAAGAATTCTCTATAGAATGCCTTACGTGTCCGACATGATATCTGCATGTGGCCTTGGGGTCATGCTTATGATGGTAGGGAATCTTAGCAAGCTCAATCTGTTTTGCATAATTGCCCCAACATTAATCAGTATAAGCAGTAAATATGCATACAACATAGGAACTGGATCATAGCAAAGACGTCTCCTTTCTCAATTGTTCTCTTTGTTGATTTGTTTCTGCGTTCGTTTCTGATTGCATTGAGCGAGCCTCTAACGTGGTAGGAGATATTGTTCTTGGGGAAGAAGTGGCAGAATGCCTACAATTGCAATCTGTATGTTATCCCTCTTCAAACTATTCTCGGTCCGTTCATCAATTGCAACCTAATTTGGGAAGTCTGTTGTCAAACTATCAAGGAATAGTCCCAATATGATGTCAGCTCTGTCTTTATTGTGACTCAAAGTCCTATTGTACACAGTGCTCCCATGCTTACCTTATCCCATGATTCTTCAATGATTAGTGTCGGTGAATCATTATCTTTCTAGTTAAGGGAATGACAAGGTGGGCTTTTTTTTTGTTGACATGCATGAGATGCAAATGAATGAATGCACATGTGGTGGATGGAATGCAAACAATTATGCAACATTCATAGATTCAAAGCCTTGATTGTGTAATAACTCTGTTTCAAAATCTTGGCATATATACAGTGATGCAATAATGATATGCAATAATGTATGTTAACAACATATCATAATTTGGATAATCTGCATATACTACCTAATGTATGATCAAAGGTTTGAAGTATCCATGAGAATCACGGTATGTAGAGCATATGGTTTCCTTCAGAAAAACCCATATCCCCCTCACATTTGTTTATTATCCTTCAAAGACAATCCTAAAAAGCTTCCTAGAGTCGAGGACCCATTTTGAGATACCATTGCCTGAGACGACTGGCTCGTCGGACAATGATGCTCCCAAAAGGATCTATTCAAGGTGTGACATCTCGTGTCAACCATGATCGAGGACTAGCTCCATGTAGGTCAAAACATGACTCTAGTCACATTATTATCCTATGTATTTCCAAAGAAAGGTAGTCTGTCACTGGAATGAATGGTTATGATTGAAGATAGATGATGGATCATGAAAGATATGGATGGTGCCCTAATGTAGAAGAAATAATTAGTATGGTGAAAGGAGGATCAATTTTTAGGATGCTCTTCAAGGATTCAAAGCCTTGTGCCTAAGTATTTTGGTCGTGCAATGATAAAGTCAGAGCTCCATAGTCTATGGAACTAATGCGGAACAAGGACAACAAGAGATTTGATAAGGAAAGACAGATTTGATAAGAATTGATGAAAAGTACAACTCTGCACCAAGACAACGATATTGCAGGAACCCATAAAGGTAATAAACTTTAAACCAAAGAGTAAACAAGAATCAAGCTAAAAAAACAAAGGAATTAAGTGTTTGGCATCAAGACAAACATCCTTTGGTTCACAAGGTGGGCACTGGTTATTTTCCCTAAAAGGCTATGTATGGGGTCCAAAGGGATATGATAGTTGGTCTAAGGAAACAATATATCATTGTGGGGGAACAAACAATCTAAAACCAAAATATAATGGTATATTGAATCCATGAAGGAATAAACTCTGAACCAAAGAGGAAACTAGCATCAAGCCAGAAAACAAAGGAATTAACTGTTTGGCATAAAGACAAACATCTCTTGGTTCAAAGGATGGAAAATGGTTATTTTCCCAAGAAAGTATTCATGAAATCAAAAGGGATGTGGTATTTGGTTCCAAAGAGAAGACAATACAATATCGTTGAGGGATGATAATGATGGATGCATGAGACTTGGCAGTCATTTGATTTGAACCATATTAAAGTCTATGAACAAATGGGAATACTTATAATAGCTAGGTCTTACGCCTCGTACGTAAAGGTACTCTAGACAAGGGTATGAGAGACTCTCTCTCTCATCATTATTCGTTGCTTAAGGCTCATGGTATGTCACACCCATCATAATTGGCAAGCCTCTGAAGAAGACTATCCTTGTTGCTCCTTATGATGAAGTGTTGCTTTGAAGAAAAAGTCTTGACAATCATTTGATTCACATTGTACTAAAGTCTATGAACGAAGGCAAATACTTTGAATAGCTAAAGCCCTCTCCTTGTACCCAAAGGTACTCTAGACAAGGGTAAGAGATACTCATTTTTATCATTCTTCATTTCTTCAGGCTCATGGAACACAACTTAAATCAAGAATGACAAGTGTTGATACTCCTTTGGTTACTGATCTTGCTGATGCAATGTTATTTATGAAGAAAAGACTTGAAAATTACTTGATTCGAATTGTAATAAAGTTTATGAATGAAGGCGGATACTTTGAATAGTTAGGGCTACTCCCTGTACGCAAATGTACTCTAGACAAGAGTGGGAGAGACTCACTCTCATCATTCTTCATTGCTTAAGGCTCATGGAACACAACTTGAATCAAGATTGACAATTGTTGATACACCTTTGTTGTGCTTGAACTGAAGTCCACTATGTCTGCAATGTGAATGCATTGTACTGACTTGAAGTCTTGAACTCTTGATCTTGA
Organism: Lathyrus oleraceus; assembly: GCF_024323335.1. NCBI lineage: Eukaryota > Viridiplantae > Streptophyta > Magnoliopsida > Fabales > Fabaceae > Lathyrus > Lathyrus oleraceus. The sequence goes on from NC_066581.1 coordinate 84,997,446, forward strand.
ATCTTGAGGTCTTGAGCTCCTGAGGTCCGATACAACTTGAACACAAGGGACTTGCCATATCAAGTGATTAAGGGTCTTTTGAGCACTTGAATATTCTTGGGGATTTAAGCGCATTGTAAAGGATTTGGTTGATCAAAGTATACTTTGATCAACATAATCAATGGGAAACGATCAGTTGAATTATACACAACCTAAAGGGTTAATCAGTCAAACTAAACCAACTGATTTTACACAACCCTAAACTAGGGGAACATACAATGATTAGGGTTAAATAAATCCAAAATGTTATATGTTCAATGGTATTTAAAGTCAATAAGAAATGAATTTAACCATGGAAAATTAAATGAAGATTTATCTCATGATTATGGTGAAAGGAGTGATGTACACAAGGCATACATCAAACAAATTGAAAGGCATTTTCAATTTACAAGATAACCACAAATCAATGGACAATTAAATGGAATTAAACTTATGGATAAAAAATCAATCTAAACATTGATTATGAACCAAATTACAAAGGCAAACAAAATGGATTAACAAGGCAAATGGAAAATTATCAATCTAACTCATAATCACATTCCTACCCTAATTAACACATGATCATGAAAATTGGACCAAACATGTAAAAATGGACCACACTCAATCAATTAGATTAATCAACAAAGTACTGATCATGATCAAATACCACATCAAATGAATTAAAAAACAATCAAGTTTCTAAGTGATAATTACCAAATAAATGTCAAATTTAACAAGTTTTTCATGTAAGAAATATCAAGAAAATATGATGAAAAAATAGTGAAAAGTAGTACAAAAATTATCAAGACGAGCATGTAAAAATCAAGAAAAAAAATATAAAATTGCATAAAAATGGTCAGAACTCCCAAAAATAGGGTGAAAATAAAGGTGGCGCGCCTGAGCCCAAAGTGTTGCCCAAATCAAGCTAACACACACTGCCATGGGTGCACAAGTAAAAGCATGGTAATGTTTCAGCAAGAATTTCTTAAGCCCAACATACAAGCTCAAACAAAAATTGGCATGGCAATATGGAAACGAATAAGGTCAAAGTGATGTGGAACATTGAGTCAACAATGAGTGGATTAATGAGTCAAATGAAATTAAAGCACGCGCAACACATGCTCAAGAAACTCATGTCAACACAAAATAAATCAAATGTTTTATCTCTCCTCTCTCAATTCATTTATGCTTCTCCCTCGGTCGTTCCAGAGGCATTCTCCATCGGCGGAGTCGCCTCAAAAACTCAAATAAAGGACAACACCTAGCCTAATTTACATGCTGAGTCCAAAAATAATAATGGAAATCCCCAATTCATCAAAAGTTGTTCAAATCAAAGTGAAACAAGGATGAACCCTAACTAATCAAGGTTAAATTAAATGGCGTATACTCACAGATTCACGCTTAAACATTGGGGCTAATGTTGCCAAGAACGTCCTCTATGAAATGATAACAAAATCATGGAAAGAAGAATAGAAAGAAGATTTACCTCCGAAATGGAGGTTTGTTGCAGCGAAGGTTGAATCGGAGAAGACGAAGACGCAACAAAAAATCACTTGAAAATAGGTAACTCAAGATCTTGCTTCTTCTTCGTATTCCCTTCTTCTTCCAAATTTATTCTATGTGTGCGTTGTTGTGATTCTTCTTGATGATTTGTGTTGTTCTGCTCGTGTGTGTTTCTTGGTAAGGATTGATGTATGTAGGTTGAAGTAAAGAAGATGGAGATGGTGAATTATTGTGTGTTCTGACAGTGAAGAATTTATGCAAAGTGTATAGAGTTTTTGAGGTTGATGAAAAGTAAGAGAGTTCGATGAAGGTGATGAAATGTGAATGTTTTCTGAGATTGAAAGGTGAGTGATGAAAAGTGTGAAAAATGAGAGTTTTCGGTCCTTAATCGTGAGAGTGTTTAATGTTTATATACTCAACTGAAATTTTGTTATGCAATCTTATCAGTTATGTTATAGCTTGTTGTGTTAGTTAGTAGGTGGTTAGGAATTGTAAAAACTGTTAGAAGTTAGTGGGAGAGGGAAATAAAATTAGTTAGTGATCCCGACTTAGTAAGTTTATGGGAATCGTGACTGCAAGTGCATAGTCCTATCGCGTAGTCTTAAAGATTATCGAACCCACAAGGACTAATAATCGAACGTATTGTGGTCTAATGTTGCTATGTAAATCTAAGGTTGATGATAGTTTTTAGATTGGAGGGATGAAGAGAAATAACTATAACATAAATATAAGATTAATAAAGATATGCGATAAAGGGATATCGGTATGTAACGCAATAAACTTCGGGGATTCCATAGATAGTTGGTGTAATCTTATTGGTCAAAATATTCTTCAGTAGAAATTATTTATAGAAAGAACTTAGTCTCACACTCTCGTTTTTATTGACTCTGACCATACTCCAAAACTAGAATGCTTGGCTCTTGCGGTCTCATTTTGAATTTAAAAGTAATTTTTGAATATGAATAAAGTCTAATTAATCCTAAAGCGCTCTCGTTGTGTTTAGGATTAATGCCTAGTTTCAACTATCTGGTTAAAATCTCAAACTCTCGTTCTTGTTGACCGTAACCTTAGTACTCTCGTTCGAAAAACAGTTTGATTAAAATAAGAAACTAAAAACCAGAAAAATAAGTTTTACAAAAACTAACACCAATTATTTATGAATCTCGTAGTTTCAACGGTCTTTACATACCGATACCTAAGGGTTTAGCCGGACATGGATCCGGTAACAGACATGGTATTTGGAAAATCAAACATGCAATAAGGCATAAATAAATAAAAAAGCAATCAAAATAAAACCTGGACTACGAATTGAGAACTGGAACTGAATCTTGATTCTTCGATTAAAATAACGTCGGCAAGCTTTGGCAATGAGTAACCGTTACAATTAAGTTCAAATGCGTAAATAATAAACCGCAATAGTCCCCGATGAGGAAAATTATTACTTTTACAAAGTAAGAAAACTACCTAGAAAACTAAAAGAAAATAATTCTGACTAATAAAAAATAACCCGTAGATTGAAAACTGGAAGAAGAGAGAGCTTCGGTGAGTTTGAGAGAGAGTCCTTATATATTTTCCACATCCCTCATTTGTAGCGAAGGTGGGTGGATTCGTGGCTAGAAACGTGGAGAAAAAGAGGGAAGACTAGGTTGTGGCGGTTGCCACAACCCTAGCCCTTTGCTCCGTGGCGAGCGCCACAATTATAGGGATGAGTGCCACCTTTCTTCATGCTTGGTGGCTGGCGCCACCTCCTCCTTGGGTTCATGTGGCGGGCGCCACACACCCTAGATGATGGGCGCCACAAGCCCATTTTCTTTGGTGGCCCATTATCTATATTTTTCTCCATTTTCTTCTCTTTTTCTTTCCTTTTTTCTATTTTCCATTTTGCTTGCTGTAAACCTTTTAATCGATAAATATTTGCAATAAACATAAAATACTGCGTAATAATAAGTGTTAATCAAGTAAAAAGCAATGCATATGGAGCCAAAAATACGATACGTTTTCGCGTTATCAAACTCCCTCATACTTAAACCTTTGCTTGTCCTCAAGTAAATGCCGCGTAGATGAAGAAAAGTTTCGTGAAATATTTGCAGCATACATTATCAAGACTCGTAGAAGACACAGATGCATTCAGATACTCATTCTAGTCTATAAACTTTACTTATGTGCAAAATTGTATTAACATGTACTCACTTCCACACTAAGGGTATCGTTGGAACACATAGTCGCAATATTGCAACCATAAGTCTCCCTCCTATATAAACCAATCCGAATCATGTTGTCATGCCTAAGCCTACCTTACTAAACCTTCTTTTTATCCTTTTTCATTATGGCGCAATCACATTAAACCCGTTATCCTTTCCCATTCATAGCAAGATAATATGTTAGTGACTATGATCTCATCATTATTTATTTCTTTCTTTTTCACACTTTGGCTCAAATAACAGTTAAAGATGGTTATACCCGTTGAGCTAAATGACTGGGCGAGGATCACCTAACTTAGAGGGAACAACATTTTTCATACATTTCGTAATCTTTTCTTCTTTCAACCCTGAAATCATACACTTATTTGCATCGACTTCTTGTGTAGTGTGTGCTTAGGATGGTGATGACTGTTAGATAAACTACTTAAGGAAATATTAAAGGGTAGAATTTAAGGCTATGGCATGACAAATACTCAAATCGATCTTACACTTGGGAGATTTAAGGTGCTAGAACGATACCGATCTTATAAAGTTTTTCCAAATATCTACAATTCAACCTCAGTTTTATTTATAGTTTAGAATTTTCAAAAGATGTACTATATCTCTAAGTCTAAATTTTTGCGAAAAAATTTTGTATGGCTTAAGCAAATGGGTGAATTAGTAAATAACGGAAACCACACATAAAGACTCGACAACACATTGATATTTAACTCGACTGACACTTTAACAAAAATAACAAAAGGAAATAACAATAACAATAATTTAAACCTACCTAGAAAACGATGAATAAAAGCGGTAAAGCTTCCTCCCCCATACTTACACCTTGCATTGTCCCCAATGCAATGACATAAGATAGGAAAGAAAGGTGGAACCTGGGTATCCTGCTACTGGCGCCTTCTGCCACGTGTACGTGCACGTCCACCGTTTCTTGGCTGGTGAGGTGGCGTGTAGTTTTGAAGATCTTCCACACGCATTGTTAATGTTTCCATTTCATCGATCAAGTCAGACATGTTTTGTTCGGTTCTGAAAGTGTAGTCGTGCTATGCATTTGGCGAAGGATTTGCATCATTTCAGTTTGTTGAGCTTCCATGTTTTGGATTTGTAGGTGGCGCTGAGTGTCTAATTCGCTACGCTGCAGCAGTTCAGCATAGATCTCATCAAGAGTGGCTGGTGCCACATTTCTTCTTCTGGGTCTTTGACTGGAGGATGTACCTGCAACATTTTCAAATGGCATGCGTGTGGTGTGTGGGTCAGTAGCGGGAGCAGTTTGCTCTAGAATGTGATCCTCATCGGTGTCCCCGCCAGCAGCTACATTCGTAGGAATGTGCGCGGGGGATTGGTTAGGCACCAGATCATTAGTATAACAATAATTATCCGAGTTACGCACATCTGTGCGATTTGGATTTGGGAGGATGAAATCTTGTAAGACATTATTTGCAATTATTAAATTGAATTTTCTGTCTGGCCTTCATTTTATTAATTTCATGCTTCTTGCCATGTCAATGTCAATGGCATGATGCGGGAGCCGGTTTAGCCTGGAGAATTTTTCTTCAAGTCTTAGGACTCTGGCTATGGAGGTTATTAAACCTCCAAAAATAATCGGCCCTCGCTTCGCATTGACAATGGCCTGCATATGAGATAGCATAAAAGGGACGATATTCACCTTTTATGGCAAAAATGTGGCGAACAAATAAAAGAGTTCTTTTTCGTTCACCTTGTTAGAATTTGTTCGGCCAAAAATGGTGGACGCCAATATTTGGCGGAAATATCGAATAGCCGGGTTGTAAATTAAAGTGGCTCTGTGTCCCTCAAAGTTATGGGTTACTGTACCGATTATTACCCTCCAAAATGGTTGGAAGGCGCGTTGCCGACCCTCAGTATCTAGGACCTCACTTACTACGCCATCCTCATGGGGGAAATGTAGCAGGTCCGCTAGTTGGGTAAATGTAAGGGCATATTCGATGTTGAATAAATGAAACTGGACAGTCCCACTGGAGCAGTTTGTGTTGGGTGTGGGACTAAAAATTAACGAGCTTACGAATTCTAGTGTTAATTGAGCATAGATAGGGTCCTTGAGAGATAGAAAAAAATTTAAATTTAAATTTAAAGTGTCTAGCATATAGTTAACACTATCTAGAATTCCTAAGGCAAATAAACATGGTTCATCGACGTACCTTGTTGATTCGGTATTTCTTGCGCTTAGAGACGTGTACGTCTCCTCTTGTAATTCGCCTGACTCGCCGTTTCTGAACACTATTTTGTATTCCCTCATCTGTTCCATAATGAATTTCACACTTGTTGTGTAATGTAGTGAGAATAGAGCAAGAGAGAAGAGAATTATGCTTATGGGAGGTGTGATTTGTTGAGGTTATATTGGTGGTTTATATAGAGGTGATGGTGGTTGGGAATTGATTGATGAAATAAATCTCATTTACGGTATTCAATGCCTTGGTCAAAGAGTTTTTGAAAATGGTTGAATGGCTTTAAAGCATTGTCACGCATGCAAGGGACAAAACTATTAAGTGAATTGATGTGTCACTATTACACAGCCTGCGTGTGAGAGCTTATGTAGTGGTTGGCGCCACTTTTGATGTTCGTGGAGGACGCCACTGTGGGCTCTGTGGCGGGCACCATAGCCCTCACATGGGCGCCACAACCGTGTGTGGCAGGCGCCACATGCAGTGTGGTCTTCCCCATGTGCGTGCCTTTATAGTTGCTTTGACCACAAATTTTCAATGGAAATTTGGTTTACCAATATAATATATAGTATATAGGAATAATAAACAATTAAATTAAATTAAATCACAAAATTGACTAATAAAAGAATGGAGTAGATGGGAGAAGATGAAATAATTTTTCTACTAGAATAAAAAGAACTGAAGTAATTAAATAAATCCCAATGTGTAAAAGCAAATAACAGGAAAATTCCAAACAAGAAAATAAAATAAAAGTCAGTAAATCGGTAATACTCCAATAATTTAGCCATTACGACGGCTGCTGGTAGGAGGAGCGAATGAGTAGAAGTGCTAGTAAATGTGATCCAGGTTCTCTCTCACTACATCCATAAAGTCGTGGAATTCCATGGGCAGGATGCCCAGCTCGCCTCTCAGATTGGCGACGTCTGTCTAAATAGCTTTGATGGCAACAACATGATCGGTGAGAGGCGCAACAGGTATAACTAGGGCATATGATTCAGCGTCAGAGAGAGAATTGTCATAGTGGTTGTAGATTTGGGTTGTCTATGGAGGAGAAGGTTGTGCATCTGGTGGTTCATCCAAATCATAGATCTAGTTGTTCCTATCATGTACACTCGTCCTAGGGTCTGGTAGGGTAAATAGGTGTACTACTTCGCGGATAATTAAAAATTCGAACACATCCGGACCTAGGTTCCTAATGATCCCGATGTTGAAGCAAAAACCGATATTCATTGGTCATATTCCACCTAAAGGGGTGAGCTTGATAAGTGGCTATCTCAGTCTGATGGCATTTGCTATCATGGTCACTAAGCCTCCCACTAAGATTGGTTTATAGTCCTCATGTGCTATACGGTACAGATTAGCTATCATGAATGTAGCAGTGTTAACAGGTATGGCCTGTGATGCATAGTACATTATAAAAAGTTCGTCTTTGGACACAAAGGTTGTGTTCTGTTCCTTTCCAAATAAGATGTGAGCTAGGATCTTATGAAAGTAACGAATCGCAGGGTTATGGATGTTCTCGGAATGCATAAAATTCGGCTCAGGATGGTCGTTTCCTGGGATGCTTCCCCAAAAGAGATCTAATTGATGGTTTACTAGCCTGTCTTCCTGGGTGATGGTAAAGGTATCAGGGCCATTAGGGCATCCTAGGAGTTCATCCATTTCTCTATGGGTGTAGTGGTAGTCATTATCAAACAACCTAAAGGTGATTAGGCCTTTGTTAAATCCCATACCATGGTTTGGTAGGTACACTAGGGAGCCTAGGAATTCTAAAGTAAACCTACTGTAGGAACTACATTTTCTTTTGATAGCAAAGGTGTCCTAGCCTAGTTGGTTAGTTAGGAACATAACACCGTCTCTTATACCTAATTTGGTCATGGTGCGTCCATCTGGGTATAAGGTTAGTGTCATTTCTCTCTGAGCTAGATCCTCAAAACGTCTCCTTTGAGCTCTGCCTCTGAAGGCTATATCCATATAATCTACTTGTTGCATTGTGATGGTCAGTAGCTAGATAAAATCAAGTAGATAATAGCATTAAGTTAGTAATGGTCAATAATACATAAAGGTACCGATTAACTTTATGAGAAATAAGAAAGAAAAAAGAAATGATAATTAAGTAGTAGTAATAATTATAAATTTGGGTAATGAAATTAAATAGTTAAAGACAGAGTGTGGGTTGTCTCCCACCAAACGCTTTGTTTATTGTCGTAAGCTCGACAGAAATAGGATAGGCGCTATTCTTTTGAATGAGCGTGGAGCTCTGCAAGCTTTATATTTGCAACGAAATCATTGTTATCAATGCTGTGGTAATGTTTCAAACGTTGGCCGTTTACTATGAATGGTTCGCTCTTTTTTCCTTTTATCTCTATTGCTCCATTCATAAAGATATTGGTGGTTTCGAAAGGACCGGACCATCTAGAACGAAGTTTTCTGGGAAAGAGTCTGAGGCGAGAGTTAAACAGGAGTACTTTGTCGCCTTCCTTAAACTCTTTCCTTAATATGTGATTGTCGTGCCATTTTTTTGTTCTTTCTTTATAGATTCGGGCATTCTCATACGTATTTAGTCTAAGTTCCTCTAGTTCGTGGATATCTAATATTCTTTTTTCGCCTGCGGCAGTATAATTGAGATTAATGGTCTTAATGGCCTAATATGCTTTATATTCTAATTCTACCGACAGATGACATGATTTTCCATAAATTAGCTTAAAAGATGTGGTTCCTATTGGGGTCTTATAAGCCGTTCTATATGCTCACAGGGCTTCTGGTAATTTTGAGGACCAATCTTTCCTAAAGGTGGCAACCGTCTTTTCTAAGATTTGTTTAATTTCTTGGTTCGAGACTTTTACTTGCCCACTCGTATGTGGGTGATAGGGTGTTACTATGCGGTGTCGGACTCCATATTTCAGTAATAGCTTTTCAAAAATCCTTGAAATGAAATGGGAGACGCCATCACTTATGACAAGTCTCGGCACTCCGAATCTAGGGAATATTATTTGCGTAAAGAGTCTAATTACCACTCATGTGTCGTTTTCTGGAGAGGCTATGGCCTCAATCCATTTCAATACGTAATCAACCGCAATAAGGATATACTTGTTACCAAAAGAGGATGGAAAAGGTCCCATAAAATCGATTCCTCAAACATCGAAGATTTCTACTTCCAAAATGCCTTTAAGCGGCATTTCGTCGCGTCTAGATATTTTGCCAGTGCGTTGACATCGGTCGCAATTTGTGATCGCGATGTGGACATCTGTTCATAGAGTGGGCCAAAAGAGGCCGGCTTGCAAGATCTTAGCGCAAGTCTTCGAGGTGCTTGCATATCCTCCATATGGAGTAGAATGACAGTGGGAGATTACATTTTCTACCTCATCCTCGGGGACACATCGACGGGAAATATCGTTGGCGCCTCTCTTGAAAAGTAGAGGCTCATCCCAATAGTAGTGTTTAAGATCGTGGAAGAATTTTTTCTTTTGTTGGTAGGTCAAGTCTGGCGGAAGCACCCTAGATGCTAAGTAGTTGACGAAGTCAGCGTACCATGGTAGTGTGGTTTGGGTGTAAATTGCTTCCACTACCTCGTTTGTTTTGGTATCCTTATGGGTTAACGCATATTTAGTTGTATTTCTTTCCAGTTGGGCTATGAGTCTTTCGTACGGAAAATCATCTTTTATAGGCACTCGTTCAGGTTCAATACCTTCCATTCTTGACAAGTGATCGGCCATGACGTTTTCAGTGCCCCTTTTATCTTTGATTTCTAGGTCAAACTCTTGTAATAGTAAGATCCACCTTAGGAGTCTTGGTTTGGCGTCTTTTTTGTTTAATAGGTACCTAATTGTAGCATGATTAGTATAGATAATTATATTTGCTCCTACTAGGTAGGAACATAATTTATCCAGAGTGAACACTATGGCTAAAAGTTCCTTTTCTTTGGTGGCATAGTTCATCTATGCAGGGTTTAGGGTTCTACTTGTATAGTATATTGCATGAAGTTTCTTATCCCTTCTTTGTCATAAGAACGCGCCTACAACATAGTCACTAGCGTCACACAGGATTTCAAAGGGTAATCTCCAATCGGGCGGTTGCATGATAGGTGCGGTAATAAGAGCTATTTTCAGTTGTTCAAATACTGCTAGGCATTTGTCGTCAAAGATGAATTCATCGTCTTTCATCAATAATCCAGTCAGTGGTTTGGTGATTTTTGAGAAATCTTTAATGAATCGCCGATAGAAACCGGCGTGTCCTAAGAAGCTTCGTATTTCTCTTACGGTTTTTGAAGGCTGGAGGTTTTCTATAACTTCTATTTTGGCCTTGTCGACTTCAATCCCCTTGTCGGATACTATGTGTCCGAGCACGGTTCCTTGTCAGACCATGAAATGACATTTTGTCCAGTTTAGCATGAGGTTCACTTTTACGCATCTTTCTAGTACCATTTAAGGATTCGACAAGCATCCTTCAAAGCTTTGTCCGCATATAGAGAAATCATGCATGAAGACTTCCATGATGTCATCTATGAAATCAGCAAAAATTGACATCATGCATCTTTGGAATGTTGTAGGAGTGTTACACAGTCCGAATGGCATTCGTCGGTAGGCGAATATACCATAGAGGCATGTGAAGGTCGTTTTCTCTTGGTCGTCGGGATGAATAGGAATTTGGAAAAATCCCGAGTAACCTTCTAGGTAGCAGAAGTGAGAATGCTTAGCCAATCTTTCAAGCATTTGATCGATAAACGGTAAAGGAAAATGATCCTTATGAGTGGCTTTATTTAATTTTCTATAATGTTGATTCTAAGTGTTGGCAGCAATTTTGGTAAAACAAAGAGTGTTCACAAGATGTCATGTGTGATGTCTTAACATAAGATATCCTATGTACCTGCTGGAAGTCAAGAACATGATCATGCAGGATTGTATCAGAATGTCATAATGACATGGCATCTGATATGGATGTACCTGCTGGAGCTTAAATGAAAGACATGTTCATGCAGGATTGTTTCAAGATGTCATACACAAGGTCATGGCATCTGATATGGTTGTACCTGCTGGAAGTTTTAAAAGGAATTATTGAATTATGCAGGATTGTTCCAGGATGTCAGACCCGATGTCATGACATCCTGTACACAGAACATTCAGTGTGAATGTTTGGTGTTTTGTGATTGCACAATTAATGGCAATTTGTGTATGATTGAAGATCTGATTGGCAGGCGCATTCAATCATGGATTACAACCTGATTTATTTATTTTCCAAAGAGACCTAACCAGCTGTCATGAAAAGATTTAATTGGAAAATAGATATAGGGTTTTCAAGATGTCCAAGCCTAGCTGAAAGCTTCTATAAAAAGGGACTTAGAAAACCTGTTTACATACACAACCAATACTGAGCGAAATATAGAGAGAGAGCTGGGGTTTGTGTCTGTTTAGTCGTGAGACTTGTAGGTCATTCAAGTCATCCATTGATGATTGAATTGAACTTATTTGTGGTTGCAATTTGTCACTCTAAAGCTGTTAAGCAAGAGTGTGTGTCTACTTGATCAAAGTTGTGAAGCAAGATCAAGTGTGTGTCTTCTTGATAAAAGTTGTGAAGCAAGATCAAGAGTGTGTCTTCTTGATTGAAACTGTGAAGTAAAATCAAGAGTGTGTGATTGAAAAGTGTTTTCTTTTCTCAAGGGATTGGTGTTTAAGATCACAGGTGTGATTGTAGGGAAGTGAGTGGGTTCTCATATCTAAGAGTGCTTAGGTAGAAATTGCACGGGTAGAGATTAGGTGAGAAAGACTGTAACTTGTTGAAGTGTACGGAGAGTCTTTGAACTAATTCTATTTTAGTGAATTTCCTTTCTGGCTTGGTAGCCCCCAGATGTAGGTGAGTTGGACCGAACTGTGTTAACAATTGCTTGTGTATTTTTCATTACTATTCTCTATCTTTGTTCTGTTAGCATTACTTAGATATTAGTGTCATGACATTACCTTTGACATCTCATATCGGATACCAAAATTTCAATTGGTACCAGAGCAGGCATCATGCTCTGGTTATGGGTGAGATCTAGGGACAACACTTTCTGGTACAATGGAAAGAGATAGAGGATCTATTCACAAGCCACCAATTTTGGATGGGTCCAACTATGACTACTGGAAACCTAGAATGGTAGCCTTCCTAAAAACTCTTGATAATAAGGCTTGGAAGACTGTGTTAACAGGCTGGGAACATCCAGTAATTACTAAGGAAGGAACAACCACTACTGATAAGAAGCCTGAAGAACAATGGTCCAAGGAAGAGGATGATCTAGCTCTTGGAAATTTTAAAGCATTGAATTCCATATTCAATGGAGTAGACAAGAACATCTTCAAGGTTGATAAACAATTGTGAAGTGGCTAAAGATGCTTGGGACATTCTCAAAACCACTCATGAAGGCACATCTATAGTTAAAATGTCTAGACTACAACTGCTCACCACCAAGTTTGACAACTTAAGGATGAAAGAAGATGAAAATATTCATGAATTTCACATGAGTATCCTTGAAATTGCCAATGACTCTGAAGCTTTGGGAGAGAAGATGACAGATGAAAAGTTAGTAAGAAAAATACTCAGATCACTCCCTAAGAGATTTGCTATGAAAGTAACAGCTATAGAAGAATATCAAGACATTTCTAATATGAGAGTTGATGAGCTAATTGGATCCCTCCAAACATTTGAGATGGAAATTTGTGATAGATCTGAAAAGAAAGCCAAGAGCATAGCCTTCATGTCAAACACTGAAGATGAAGATGAGGAAGGTGGTCAAGATACTGATGAAGACCTGGAAAAAGAGGTAGCAATGTTGAGAAGACAGTTTAACAAACTGATAAAAAGGATTGATGTGAGATCCAATGTCAAGAACATCGCATCTGACATCAGTAGTTATGGCAGAAGAACAAGGTCTGAAGAAAAGCCCAAAGAAGTTCAGTGCTATGAGTGTAATGGGTATGGTCATATTAAAACTGAATATGGGACTTATCTCAAGAAACAAAAGAGGAGTCTTACTGCTTCTTGGTCTGATGGAAGTGAAACAGAAGAAGCTACAAAGCATGTAAATGCTTTGACAGGAAGATGGGGTTCTGATGAAGATTCAGGAGATGATAAAGTAACCTTTGAAGAGTTGCGCCACAAAAGTGCAGGAATGTACAGACAAGTTGAAACTCAGAAGAAAGCGATTGCTCAGCTGGAAAATGAAAAGGAAGAGTATGTTGAAACCATCTCCAAATTAAAAACTGAAGAAGTGCTCCTAAAATCCAAATTAGAAGAGATGACCAAGTATGTAAGAATGCTTAACAATGGATTTGACATCCTATACAAGATTCTCCAGACTGGTCAAATAAAAGGGGACAAATCTAGCATTGGATTCAATGAATCTAAGGCTGAGTGCAGTTATACTGGTTGCAAACCAAAATCCAAACCTAAGTACAACAATCCTAGACACAAACTTGAGATGTCATATCACATGTCTCAACATCAGAAGGGAAAACAACAAAAAGGAAAACATCACAAATGGAAATGCCATTACTGTGGAAAACTTGGCCACCTAAAGCCCTTCTGCTATAAGTTATATGGTTATCCTACTCCTGAGCAGACTCAATATCAATCAAGACCTAAAACTCACAGGCTTGTCAATAAAAAGCAACGGGTTCCTAGGACAAAGGTAACAAGTCTAATAGCTCACACTTCCTTTAGAGTATCAGCCAAAGAAGATTGGTATTTTGACAGTGGTTGCTCCAGACATATGACTGGGAACAAAAATCTGCTAACTAAACTTCACCCTCATGCCATGAGTTATGTTACCTTTGGTGATGGTGTAAAGGGTAAAATTAAGGGAATGGGTAGACTGGATTGTCCTGGAGTACCTGACCTTGACAATGTCCAACTTGTTAAGGGATTAACTGCTAATCTTATAAGCATCAGTCAACTGTGTGATCAAGGTCTGAATGTGAACTTCACCAGAACTGAATGTCTGATTACTAACAAGGAAAATGAAGTGATCATGAAGGGAGTTAGGTCCAAAGACAACTACTACATGTGGAGCTCTCAAGAAACTGGATATTCTTCAATGTGTAGCTTAGCCAAAGAGGAATAAGTGAAGATATGGCATCAAAGATTGAGCCACCTGCACCTTTTAGGTATGAAGAGGATCATATCAGTTGAAGTTGTTAGAGGAATTCCCAACGTAAAAATTGATGAAGGAAAAATCTGTGGAGAATGTCAAATTGGAAAACAAACAAGGATGTCACACCAGAGGCTTAGACATGACACCACGACCAAAGTCTTGGAACTCCTCCATATGGACTTTATGGGACCCATGCAAGTAAAAAGCCTTGGTGGGAAGAAGTATGCATATGTGGTGGTGGATGATTTCTCCAGATACACCTGGATCAATTTTATAAGTGAAAAATATGATGTATTTGAAGTCTTTAAGGAGCTTTGTCTGAAACTTCAAAGGGAAAAAGAAAGTCCTGTTATCAAAATTAAAAAGTGATCATGGGAAGGAGTTTGAGAACAACAAATTTGTTGAACTCTGCTCTTCAGAAGGAATACATCATGAGTTCTCATCTCCCATCACTCCCCAGGAAAATGGTGTGGTAGAAAGAAAAAATAGGACTCTTCAAGAATCTGCCAGAGCTATGATTCATGCTAAGAAATTACCCTACCATTTTTGGTCTGAAGCCATGAACACATCCTGCTATGTTCACAACAGAGTGACATTAAAGAAAGGGACTCCACAATCCTTTATGAAGTCTGGAAAGGAAGAAAACCTACAGTCAAATACTTTCATGTATTTGGTAGCAAATGCTATATCTTGGCTGATTGTGAGCAAAGAAGGAAGATGGATCCCAAAAGTGATGAAGGAATATTTTTGGGCTATTCAACAAACAGTAGAGCCTACAGGGTCTTCAATTCCAAAACTAATGTATTGATGGAATCCATTAATGTTGTGGTTGATGACCAACTGACTGATGTCACAGACGATGTCGAGACATCTCTGAATGATTCTCAAGCTGACTTCTCAGACAAAAATAAGGAAGAAGAACCTTCTCAAGCTGAACCTAAAGATGACAAAATCAACAAGGGACCCTCTATCAGAATTCAGAAGGATCATCCCAAAGATCTCATCATAGGAGATCCAGATAAAGGAGTCACTACTAGATCAAGGGAAGTAATCTCACATGGTTGCTTTGTGTCAAAGATTGAACCCAAAAATATCAAGGAAGCCTTGATTGATGAGTTCTGGATCAATGCCATGCAAGAGGAGTTAGGCTAATTCAAGAGGAATGAAGTATGGGAATTGGTTCCTAGACCTGAAAGAGTAAATGTCATAGGTACAAAGTGGGTATATAAGAATAAATCTGATGAAAAAGGGGTTGTTACTAAAAACAAAGCTAGATTAGTAGCTCAAGGATATACTCAAGTTGAAGGAGTTGACTTTGATGAAACATTTGCTCCTGTAGCTCGCCTTGAGTCCATTAGATTATTGCTTGGAGTGGCATGTATTCTGAAATTCAAACTGTATCAAATGGATGTAAAAAGTGCCTTCCTAAATGGCTACCTAAATGAAGAAGTTTATGTTGAACAACCTAAAGGATTCACAGATCCAAATCTCCCACAACATGTGTACAGATTGAAGAAAGCCCTTTATGGGTTAAAGCAAGCTCCCAGGGCTTGGTATGAGAGACTCACAGTGTTCCTCACTGACAATGGATACAGGAAAGGATGGATTGACAAAACTCTGTTTGTGAATAATGAAGGAGGGAAGCTCATGGTGGCACAAATATATGTAGATGATATTGTATTTGGTGGGATGTCAGATCAGATGGTTGAATATTTTGTTAGACAAATGCAGTCTGAGTTTGAGATGAGCCTTGTTGGAGAACTGACCTACTTTCTTGGGCTACAAGTCAAACAGATGGAAGACTCTATTTTCCTATCTCAAAGCAAGTATGCCAAGAACATTGTGAAGAAGTTTGGCATGGAGAATGCAAGCCATAAAAGGACACCTGCTCCTACACATGTGAAAATCTCCAAAGATGAAAATGGTGTAAGTGTAGATCAGAGTTTATACAGAAGCATGATAGGCAGTCTGCTATATTTCACAACAAGCAAACCTGACATTACATTTGTTGTTGGGGTGTGTGCTAGATATCAAGCTGAACCAAAAGTCAGTCACATAAACCAAGTGAAGAGAATACTGAAATATGTCAATGGCACCAGTGACTATGGGATGTTATATACTCATGGATTTGGATCTATACTGACTGGATACTGTGATGCTGACTGGGCTGGAAGTGCAGATGATAGGAAGAGCACATCAGGAGGATGTTTCTTCTTAGGGAACAATCTGATATCATGGTTCAGCAAGAAACAGAACTGTGTATCTCTATCCACTGCTGAAGCTGAATACATAGCAGTTGGAAGTAGTTGTTCTCAACTGGTCTAGATGAAACAAATATTGTCTGAATACAATGTCACACAAGATGTCATGATATTATACTGTGATAACCTAAGTGCTATAAACATCTCCAAAAATCCTATTCAGCACAGCAGGACAAAGCACATTGATATTAGGCATCACCTCATCAGAGAACTTGTGGAAGAGAAGATCATAGCACTGGAGCATGTTTCTACTGAGAGGCAATTAGCTGACATATTCACAAAAGCTTTGGATGCCACTCAATTTGAATGTTTAAGAGGAAATTTGGGGATCTGTGTGTATGAGAATCTATAAGCAATCAAAGGAGTCTCTGGATGGTTCTCACAAAAAGAGCAAGGAATTTGTGAGGTATGGTGTTATGGTCACCTTTGGTCAATTTTGACTAAAAAGGGGGAGAAGTATGTGGAGCTGGAGCTGTGAGGACATGTATGTGGCTGGACAAAAGAACAGCTATTATAAGTGCATAGGTGTTAAAACAGAATGATGTTCTGTTTACAGATGTCAAAGGGGATGTCTGATGTGGTGTCTGATGTAGTGCACAGGTGCTTATGTTGTAGCAGATGTCAGAATGACATTCTGGCTGGTACAGGAGCTGTGATTACAGTAGCTGTTTTGTTCATGGAGGTTGTTTGCTGTATGCACAGATTTAGGGGGAGAAGGAGTACCCTTGTGCATTTGTGTGTCTTACTAGTTGCATCCATAACTAGTAATTCTGTTTGTGTTGCACAGATTTAGGGGGAGGAGAAGTACCCTTGTGCATGTGTGTATTACTAGTAGCTATAACTAGTAATTGTATTTGCTTATGCTGCATATTAAACTACTGTAATGTTGTTTAACTGCTGATAGTTTTCTTGTGAACAAAAAGGACAAATATATGTTTTAGCCAAAATTTGCCAAAGGGGAAGTTTGTTGATTCTAAGTGTTGGCAGCAATTCTGACAAAATAAAGAGTGTTCACAAGATGTCATGTGTGATGTCTTAACATAAGATATCCTATGTACCTGCTGGAAGTCAAGAACATGATCATGCAGGATTGTATCAGAATGTCATAATGACATGGCATCTGATATGGATGTACCTGCTGGAGCTTAAATGAAAGACATGTTCATGCAGGATTGTTTCAAGATGTCATACACAAGGTCATGGCATCTGATATGGTTGTACCTGCTGGAAGTTTTAAAAGGAATTATTGAATTATGCAGGATTGTTCCAGGATGTCAGACCCGATGTCATGACATCCTGTACACAGAACATTCAGTGTGAATGTTTGGTGTTTTGTGATTGCACAATTAATGGCAATTTGTGTATGATTGAAGATCTGATTGGCAGGCGCATTCAATCATGGATTACAACCTGATTTATTTATTTTCCAAAGAGATCTAACCAGCTGTCATGAAAACATTTAATTGGAAAATAGATTTAGGGTTTTCAAGATGTCCAAGCCCAGCTGAAAGCTTATATAAAAAGGGACTTAGAAAACCTGTTTACACACACAACCAATACTGAGTGAAATATAGAGAGAGAGAGCTGGGGTTTGTGTCTGTTTAGTCGTGAGACTTGTAGGTCATTCAAGTCATCCATTGATGATTGAATTGGACTGATTTGTGGTTGTAATTTGTCACTCTAAAGCTGTTAAGCAAAAGTGTGTGTCTACTTGATCAAAGCTGTGAAGCAAGATCAAGTGTGTGTCTTCTTGATAAAAGCTGTGAAGCAAGATCAAGAGTGTGTCTTCTTGATTGAAACTGTGAAGTAAAATCAAGAGTGTGTGATTGAAAAGTGTTTTCTTTTCTCAAGGGATTGTTGTTTAAGATCACAGGTGTGATTGTAGGGAAGTGAGTGGGTTCTCATATCTAAGAGTGCTTAGGTAGAAATTGCACGGGTAGAGATTAGGTGAGAAAGACTGTAACTTGTTGAAGTGTACGGAGAGTCTTTGAACTAATTCTATTTTAGTGAATTTCCTTCCTGACTTGGTAGCCCCCAGATGTAGGTGAGTTGGACTGAACTGGGTTAACAATTGCTTGTGTATTTTGTATTACTATTCTCTATCTTTGCTCTGTTAGCATTACTTAGATATTAGTGTCGTGACATTACCTTCGACATCTCATATCTGATACCAGAATTTCATATAATCTATACACATTCTACTTCCAATAACCACTCTTTCTGCTATAGATTCTCCTTTTTCATTATTCACAATTGTGACGCTTCCCTTCTTTGGTACGACATGCACTGGGCTGACCCATTAACTATCGGATATCGGGTAGATAATACCTGCTTCTAACTGCACTTCTTTCTTTACTACATCACTCAGAATGAGATTTATCCTTCTTTGATGTTCTCTAGAGGTCTTACTGTCTTCCTCTAGCATTATGCGATGCATGCATATGGAAGGGCTTATTCCTTTTAGATCTGAGATATTGTAGCCTAAAGCAGTTGGGTATTTTCTCAAAACATGTAGAAGCTTTTCGGTCTCTATCTGCCCTAAGTCTGCATTTACTATTACATGTCGCTCGAGTTTAGTGTCCAGGAATTCGTACCTTAGATTTTTGGGTAACGTCTTAAGTTCTAGGGCTGGTTTCTTTGGGCAAGGCATATGATCGGGCGTTAATGCTAGGCATTCGCTTAGGCTGTCATCTTGGTATTCCTTACTTAAATTTTCATCTTCAAAAGTAGGAGGCCTTGGAATTTTCAGTATTTCGGAGTATGATGTTTGTTCATTCTCCATCTCTCTTATGCATTCGTCGATGACATCTAGTAGGCAACAAATATCGTCTATAGCTGGTGCCTTTAGGAATTGTGTCAAAATGAACTCGACTTTTTCCTCACCAACTTCAAAGGTTAGCTTGCCTTTCTTAACATCTATAATAGCTCCGGATGTATCTAGGAATTGTCTTCCTAATATGATAGGGATATTGGAATCCTCTTGTATATCCATGATTATAAAATCAGTAGGAATATAGAATTGTCCTATATGCACCGGAACGTTTTCTAGCATACCTACGAGAAATTTAACAGAACGATCTGCAAGTTGTACGAACATCCTCGTAGGTCTTAGTTCTCCCATTTTTAGCCTTTCACATATGGACAAAGGCGTTAAACTAATACTGGCTCTTAAGTTTCATAGTGCTTTGTCGATGACAAACTTTCCAATTACACAGGGTATGGAGAAACTACCTGTGTGTTTCAGCTTATGAGGCATATTGTTTTGTATTATGGTGCTACACTCAGCAGTAAGTGTAACGGTTTCATTATCCTCTATCTTCTTCTTATTAGATAAGATTTCCTTGAGAAACTTAGCATATGGGGGCATTTGAGTGATGGCTTCCGTAAAGGGTATTGTGATATTCAATTGTTTTAGAAGCTCTACGAATTTTTTAAATTCTCCTACACTTTTAGATTTAACAAGTCTTTGAGGATAAGGGATAAGGGATTTATAGGGTGGTGGATGCACATAAGGTTCTTCTTTCTCTACAGCCTCTTCGTTTTTATCTTCATCTTGTTCATCTTCCTTCTCAGTTACCTTCCTTGGGTCTTGGTGCATGGATGGGTTTTGAGTTCTAGGGTCGGTAGGTCCGCCTAGTTCTGTCCCATTTCGTAGTGTAATAGCATTTGCATGGCCTTTCGGGTTTGGTTGCGGTTGTCCAGGAAATGTGCCTGCAGGAGCAGTAGTAGGTGCTTGTTGTTGAGCCACTTGCGAGATTTGTGTTTTCCAACATTTTGTTGTGGGTGGCTAATGTGTCTACTGCTTGATTTGCTCACAAGTGTGTATGTTTTAATTTAGGAAATCCTTATTCGTTTGGGCTTGGGTAGCTATGAAGTTTTCCATCATTATTTCTAAGTTTGATTTCCTAGGAGCATTTTAAGTATTTGTGGCAGCTTTATGATATCCTGGTGGTATAACAACTGCTTGGTTAGGTGCATACAATGCATTATTGTTTTTATACGAAAAGTTAGGATGGTTCTTCCAACCTAGGTTATAGGTGTTTGAGTAAGGGTTTCCTTGAGCATAGTTCACCTGGTATATGGAGGTTCCTGTCAAGAGTTGACATTCTGGGGCAGTATGCCCTTGAACTCCGCATATCTCGTAGTTTGGTGCTACGGCAGCCACGGTGGCTACTGGTGTTATGGTCAAGTTGTCTATCTTTTGAGTCAGAGCATCTACCTTGGCGTTGACATGGTCAAGACTGCTTAATTCGTACATGCCGCCCTTCGTTTGAGGTTTCTCTACAGAGGTTCTTTCGCTTTTCCATTGTTAATGATTCTGGGCCATACTTTCGATGAGTTGATAGGCCTCATTGTATGGTTTATCCATTAGTGCGCCACCTGCGGTGGCGTCTATTGTCAATCTTGTATTGTACAAGAGACCGTTGTAAAAGGTGTGAATGATCAACCATTCTTCTAGACCGTGATATGGACAAAGCCTCATCATGTCTTTGTATCTCTCCCAACCTTCAAAAAGTGATTCGTTATCCTTTTGTTTAAACCCATTTATTTGGGCTCTTAGCATAGTCGTCTTACTAGGTGGGAAATATCAGGCTAAGAAGACTTTCTTCAACTCGTTCCACGTAGTGACAGAGTTGGATGGTAGAGACTGGAGCCAAGCTCTAGCTCTATCTCTTAATGAAAATGGGAAAATACGTAGTCTTATAGCTTCTGGGATGACACCATTCACTTTCACTGTGTCTACGTATTGCAAAAATACTGACAAGTGTAGGTTCGGATCCTCCGCGGGACTACCTGAAAACTGGTTTTGCTATACGGCTGATAACAATGAAGGTTTTAGCTCAAAACTATTGGCCTCGATGGCAGGGGCAGCGATGATATTATGTGGTTCATCTTGTGAAGGGATTGCATAGTACTTAATAGGACGGTTTTGCACTCCTTCGACCATCTCTAGTTGAATAACTGATTCAGAAGTAGGGATGTTAAGGTCAGGAAGATTTAGCCTGATACAATGTTCCCGTATCAAGTCTCGTATCCGGCATTCTAATCTAAGATAATGCTCAGGTTCGTCGAATTGTAGCTTTAATTTCTCGCCTGTAGAGAGAGTACTTGGCATACACTCGACAAATGTAGAAAGGAAAAAAAGAATTGTTTGCCTTAGTCTATACTGGGCAACACTGGAGTTACGATGTCGACTAAATTAGTCCCCGGTAAGGGTGCCAAAAACTTGACCGTGACTTAGTAAGTCTATGGGAATCATGACTGTAAGTGCATAGTCCTATCGCTTAATTTTAAAGATTATCGAATCCACAAGGACTAATAATCGAACGTATCGTGGTCTAATATTGCTATTTAAATCTAAGGTTGATGATTATTTTTAGATTGGAGAGATGAAGAGAAATAACTATAACATAAATAGAAGATTAATAAAGATATGTGATAAAGGGATATCGGTATATAACGCATCAAACTTCGGGGATTCGATAGATAGTTGGTGTAATCTTATTGGTCAAAATATTCTTCAGTAGAAATTATTTATAGAAAGGACTTAGTCTCACACTCTCATTTTTATTGACTCTGACCATACTCCTAAACCAGAATGCTTGGCTCTCACGGTCTCATTTTGAATTTTAAAGTAATTTTTGAATATGAATGAAGTCTAATTAATCCTAAAGCGCTCTCACTGTGTTTAGGATTAATGCCTAGTTTCAGCTATCTGGTTAAAATCTCAAACTCTCGTTCTTGTTGACTGTAACCTTAGTTTGTTTTGTACTCTCGTTCGAAAAACAGTTTGATTAAAATAAGAAACTAAAAACAAAAAAAAAAGGTTTATAAAAACTAACACCAATTATTTATGAATCCCTTCGTTTCGACGGTCTTTACATACCGATACCTAAGGGTTAAGCCGGACATGGATCCGGTAGCAGACATGGTATTTGGAAAATCAAACATGCAATAAGGCATAAATAAATAAAACAACAATCAAAATAAAACCTGGATTACGAATTGAGAACTAGAACTGAATCTTGATTCTTCGATTAAAATAACGTCGGCAGGCTTTGGCAATGAGTAACCGTTACAATTGAATTCAAATGCGTAAATAATAAACCTCAATAGTACCCGATGTGGAGAACTATTACTTTTACAAAGTAAGAAAACTGCCTAGAAAACTAAAAGAAAATAATTTTGACTAATAAAAAATAATCTGTAGATTGAAAACTGGAAGAAGAGAGAGCTTCGGTGAGTCTGAGAGAGAGTCCTTATATATTTTCCACATCCCTCATTTGTAGTGAAGGTGGGTGGATTCGTGGCTAGAAAGGTGGAGAAAAAGAGGGAAGACTAGGTTGTAGAGGTTGCCATAACCCTAGCCCTTTACTCCGTGGCGAGTGCCACAATTGTAGGGATGAGTGCCACCTTTCTTCATGCTTGGTGGCGGGCGCCACCTCCTCCTTGGGTTCATGTGGCGAGCGCCACACACCCTAGATGATGGGCGCCACAAGCCCATTTGCTTTAGTGGCCCATTATCTCTATTTTTCTCCATTTTCTTTTCTTTTTCTTTCCTTTTTGTTATTTTCCATTTTGCTTGCTGTAAACCTTTTAATCAATAAATACCTGCAATAAACATAAAATACTGCGTAATAATAAGTGTTAATCAAGTAAAAAGTAATGCATATGGAGTCAAAAATACGATATGTTTTCGCGTTATCAGTTAGGTTAGTTGAGAAACTCGGGGTTCCATTAGTGGTTATGAGACTGTTAGTTTTAGAGAGGTTAGCATTATGAAAATGTATTTGGATTGAGTTGCTTGAATTTTACAGGTTATTGGTTATGTTATGATTATGTAGGTGGATTGAATTTGTAGGGTGCTTTGGATTGTTTGGCCAATGATGCATGGTTTGGTTGTGAGACTAGATTTCTATGGATTTGGCTTGGTGATTGTCTCATGAAAAGTGCAGGGCTTTGGATTTAGCTTGCTTGTGGAATGTTGCAAATGTCGTAGCTAATGTATTAACTAGGTGAATTTATAATGGCTAATGTACTGTATGAATGTTTATGGTTATAATTTGAATTTGGAAGTTGAATGCATGTAAGAAATATGTATGGAATTTGGTTTATGATGGAAATGTTTGGGAAATTTGAATTTGGTATAATGATTTAGCATGAATATATTGAATGTTTGAAAATTGGAAATTGGTTATGGATTGATTGAAATGAAAAATGGCTTTAAAATGGAAAGTTCATGTAGGTCCAATTGTTGGTCTGTCCATAATGGACCTTGTCATGGACCTGATTCCTTGGTCCAAATGGTGGTCTGACCTATAAATGGACCAAGTCCCTTAGTCATGAAGAAAACCAATGAAACAAGGATTTGATGATGAAACATGGTAGAATGAATAGAAATGGGTTTTAGGGGGTCAAGGGAGGATCAATTGACTTTGGTCAACTGATTGACAAAAAAGTCAACTATTGACCAAAAGTCAATTATAACAAATTTGACGAATTTTGTGGTTTATTATATACATGGGTGATTTGTGAGGAAATCAATGAAAATGTGAATGAAGATGATATTTGGATGGATTAAAGACTAATACACAACACAATCAAGACAATGAAAACAATGAAGTATACTTGCATAACCAAAGACCAAAGACTTATGACCAAGACACTACTATATGGATGGAAGAAAAGACTAAGAACCAAACTTAAGATCTTAAAAACACCATAAGAATGGATGTAAACAAAGACCTTGATCCAGATGAAAACTCAAACAAGTGGGCATGTGTAACACCTCAAAATTTGCCCTCCTCTCTTGGGACTAGCTTAGCATATTGCATTTCATTTTTTAGGACATTAGTCATTGCATCTTTGCATATCATGTGGCAACATTGAGCAAGTCATCCTCCTAAGTCTTGATCAGAAGATAAAGAGGTTAAAAGATTCAAGCCCTAGGGTTTCATTGGATTGATCACTAATCATCTGAGGATTGTGCTTCAATTAGGGTTTCTTGGTTACTCAAGGAGGTTGAGCTTAATCTTGGTTGAAATGGTACATCATCATCATCATGGTCTTATCATCACCAAGAGATTCATTGTGCTTGAGCAGATGCCTTGGGATTATCATCTGCATGGTGCCAATCAGGGCTTGTCAAGGAGATGAGGTCTTCATTGAGATGAGGGATCATTCTATGGTTTTATTGAGCTTATGGAAGTTAGGGTTTGATGTTTGAGCCATTTCATCAGGAGATTGAGGCTCAAGTTCATCTGTGCATAGCCAATTCATCTATCAGTCAACAAAAGTCAACCACAAGTCAACTGATGGATTTGGAGATGGGAGAGGGTTAGAAACACTTCATTCATGTCCAAACAAGTTTCATTTGACATTTCAAACATCAACATTGAAGAAAATAAAGTCAGATGAAAACTTTCCAAAAATAGAAAGTGACTTGTAATTCAAAACTGCCAAAAATGGAAAGGTTTTCTCCTCAAAATTACATGTCCAAAAATGCTTCAAATGAAATTTTGTCCAACATGAAAGTTGTAGATCTTACTCTCACCTTTCCAAAAAGTCTAAGAACATGAATTTCTCATGTGTGGTTGAGAAGTTATGGATCAATCTTGGTCAAGAAAATTTGAATTTCAAAAGTGCATAACTTTTGAACCAAAAGGCCAAATGGAGTGGAATTTTTTGCCACATTCTTCTTTTGTCATGTACTATCCAAAATACACATCCTAATCCATGAATCTCCATTGCAAAAAAATTGGCATTTCCATGTGAATTTGGAGGGAAAATTGCAATTTCAAAAATTATTCATTACATTCACTTGATTTCACTTGCCTTGGCCTTTAAACATCATTTGAAGTTGATCCAAACCAGAACCTTGCACTGTTACATTGCTTTTCATGCATATAGGGTGGATTGGCTAATTGATCATAAAACTTGCATTTTCTTAATCCACTTGTGTTTTGGCTAATTGTGATTAGCAACCTCATTAACAGAACATATAAAAGCTAAATCACAGCTGTTTTGGCCTAAGCATAACAGAATTTGGAAATTGAGATCTAGATCCAAAAGTTCTTCAACTTCTTCTCTCAACTTTTCTCCATTTTTCTGCACAAACCTTGCATCACTCTTGATCCAATCTTCATCCACGAGCACAATTGAAGCTATTTGAAGCAAGATCCATTGATTCTCAAGCTAATTCGAGGACTGTTGCAAGTGAAGCTCATCCATGGCAGCTTGATTTTCTGGACTTCTCAAGCACGATTAACAGCCAAACCTTTCTTCATTCATGCATGTGAGAGTTGAGGAACATCTGTTTCACCTTGCCAAGGCTTAATTCGCACGATTCCACTACTGTTGCATCTTGAAGGTCAGTTTTCGATGCTCTTAATTCATGAAATTAATGGATGTATGTGGTAGATCTTTGAATGTAGAGCAATCTGCACTTTGTTCCATTGAATTTCGTTGAGAAATGAGAAAGTTACATTGATTAGAAGTTTCATGTGTGAATATGTTTTGGTTCGAATCTTTTGATCTAGGATGAATTAGGTTAAAATAAGTTTAGATTCGTGATGTATGGTTAAGGACGGTTCTAGTGATATGCATTTCATGAATTTCTGAGCACAATTGTTCTTGAGCCTAGGGTTTATGATGAACACGGATGAACATTTGAATTTCTGTCCAGAATGCGCGCTTGATCCATTTTTGCACTCACTGCATGTGTTTTGGTGTTCGTGGCCATGTATTGGACCACGTGTCCATCCATTTTAGTGTAGCGCGCGCCAGTTTGAATACGTACTCCCTTCGATTCCCCACTCTGAACATTCCAAATGAGCCTTTGCATTTTATTATGTTATGCCATGCCATGTTCTATATGCTTGTTCACATCTTTTTTTATTTTCTCTTCCATTCCAAAATTCATATCTCATTGAATAATTATCCAAATTGCATGAGATTTTTTGCACCATTCTCCTCATAATGTCTAGAATTTAATGAATATTATTCCATGATTTGTGCCTGGACGAATTTTTGTTTTGCTTAGGGATTGTGTATGTGTATGTTTCCATGACCTACTTTGCCATTTTGATTGTGAAATGATGAGTTTCTATCCAATACTCTTGAAATTTTGCATGCTCAAAATAGACATCTCAATGAACATTTTGGTATAGAGTTTGCATTTTTCCCATTCCTGGTTGATGAGATATGATATGTTGAATGTAGGTGTGACAATTTGTGTCACACCATTGCTTGCTTGACTTGAGGAATTTATTTGCCATGCCAATTCAATTCCAATTGATGTGAATTTTTGCATGATGATACTTCTGGATGTTAGGATTGCTTGTGAATGTTTTTGGAATTTTTGAGTGCATTTCCAATTTGTTTGAGGTTTTCTCTTCTGATTGGTCATTTGTGGACTTTTTGAGAGTCATGAACTTAGATGAATTGTGAAATTCTTGATGTTTATCATATGAACTTGAAATTTTGCACATTGATTCTATACACATTGACGTTTATCTTGGCTTTGGTTTGAGTCATTTATCATGTTTAGATTCTGTTTTAGGGTTGTGTGAAGTTGATGTATGGAATTGTGCTTCCTTTGGGCTTGTTTTGCCTTGCCTTGCCTTATGGATTTTATTTGACATGCTTCCATTTGTTCAAATGACTTGATTTTTGGTATGATGATCATGTAATGAGTGCTGTTTAGCTATGATTTTTCTTGGGATTTATTGGATTATTTTTGGATTAGTTTGGATTGATTCATTCTGTTTGCTTCAATGAGCTTTGAACTTGCATGTTTTGCACTAGTTGTTTTGTGAAATGAAATTGGTGTATGATATGAACATGAGACCACTTGGACATTGTTCTAATTTGATTGAACTTGATTTGTGTCAATTTTCATGTTCTGTTTTGAATTATTTCTCCCTTTTTGACCCTAGGCCTTGTCCTAGGGGTTTGCTTCTCATGTTTGAGCTTGGTTTGCAGGTTAAGAAGTATATGGCCTTGAGGAGTTTGATTCACTTGCTTGAGTTGACTAATTGGTCAATGTTGAACTAATCTTGAGTTTGTTTTGTAGGTGGCTTCTAAGTCATTTGAGTTGAGCTTGAGCTTTGCCTTGATGCATAGCTTGCTTGTCTGTTTGCTTGTGTACAGTTAACTGTTGTCTTTTAGTTTGTCTGTTTGACTGTTTGAGTTGTGTACTGACTGAGTTAGATTGTTTTCAGGTACATTAGTTGCTATAGTTCATTTTGAACTTGCTTTTGCTGTTGCTTGGTTGCTTAACCAATTGAGGTATAACTCACTGACTTCATGTAGTCTGGAAGACCTGGCCTGTTATTTGGTCAGGCACCTGTCTGAAGTCCTCCTTAAGAGGCAATGCTTGTGTATGTTTATTTTTGTCCCCAAGCAGGAAAAGACCTTTGATAAGGCAATGGGCAGATACAAGAGATGTGCAATCCATCTCCTGCTATTCAGTTGAGTCATCCCTTTGCTCACACAACTGGTGTTGATGCATTGTGGATATTAACCCAAGATCCATGTTGAGTCAGTCATAAGTGTAGAAGGGTTCCCACTTTCTGAACCCACACTTCCTTTGTCTAAAGCTCTCCCTGGCCAGGGATAAGAGCTGTGAGGCACACCCCTAACTTCCTATTTCATCTGCTTCACCCTAACTCTCAATGTTAGGGTTAAGAGCTAACATCACCTGATACAGTTGGCTTGCTTTTGCAGCCTAACCCTTGTGTGAGCCCACTTTGTCTGTATATAGTGTGTGCTAATTGTGTATGTTTGCTTGGTTTTGATTGTGCTTGCATGCTTTGCTTTGCCTGTTTAGGATTAGCTTGCTGCCTGTGCAAGTTAGATAGAAAACTCAACCTAGGACCATTGTGGAATACATGATAACTATTAGGCTCGAGTCAGTCTCCCTTCTAGTTTGTCGTTTCCCAGTCTCTGGTTAGGAGATAGTTTCTCCCCTGTTAAGGGGAACTACGTTGCCCTGATCCTCATACCAGATGAGGTACGTAGGCAGGAGGTCGTACGAGATCTCTCCGGGCACCTTTTTTTCTTTTTGTGTGTGTTTGACAGTTATTAGGCTCGAGTTCCAGACTCCCTATTAACTTGTTTCACCCTTTTGCTTTTTTTGTGTGTGTTTGCTTGACCGTTATTAGGCTCGAGTTCCAGACTCCCTATTAACTTGTTTGGTTGTTATCCTTCTCTTGTGTGTTAGGAGATGGATATAAGACCAGCGATTGGCATTCCGTATCCTGTTGGTGTTTGTTGTGCGGAGTCAGACGTAAGACCAGCCATTGGCAGTCTGTTTCCATTTGTGTGTTTGTCTTGACGTCTCAGCGTCTTTGCGTGTGTTTTGTTTCGGCGTGCGTGAGCCGAACTACGGTAGCTCTGATTCTCATTCCAGATGAGATACGTAGGCATAGGATGCGATATCCTAGCGAGCCCTTTCCCCTCTTATCCCACCTGTGTTGTTTCCAGTGTGTGTGTGTGTGTGTGATGTTTGTGAGCAGTTTTAGCAACCTTGTTCTTTTCTTCTGAGCGTGGATCCCGTCGAGTACGACGGATGCGTAGGGGTGCTAATACCTTCCCTTCGCATAACCGACTCCCGATCCCATCTCTCTTTGGTCACGAGACCATGTCTTTTCCAGGTTTACTTCGAGCGTTTCCTTTCCCTTTTTGGGATAAATAACGCACGGTGGTGACTCTGTGTTGTTTTGTTTTAGCCCGCCGGTTGTTTTTCGCGGATGCGACATCATGTAGTTTAAATGAATGAATCTCATGCATAAAGGCAAGCTTAATGGTTGATGATGCATGACAAGATGTATGACAATATGGCCAAGAACCTCTCCCCAATGAGCTAGAGTTTCAGTCCATTCCATGATCACAAGTCAAATCACAAGGGAACCCAAACACCAGGTATCACTGATTAGGGTTTCATGATGCAAACCCCCTAATCAAGGTCTTCAAACCAAGCATGAAGCTCTACAATTAATCTCCTAACACATGGGCCCATAATTAAGGTTCAGATGATCAAATCAAAGCTCCAGAGGCAATCACAAAGTACCAAAGTAGCAAAGCCAAGAATTAGGGTTTTTATTCCCAGATGAATGTCACATTGTGATCTCCTTGAATTCATGTCACAAAGATAAAGAAATTAGGGTTTCACCTCAATGATTACCTATGAAGAGACATGCCACATCGTAGGGCTTGATCCATAAGTAAACCCTAGATTTTGTTAGCCACAGAGCTTTGAATTTATGATGGTTGTGTGACAGAGTTAATATGAATGGATGATGCAAATGAATGAGTGCAGATGAATTTAGAGTCATAGGTTGGATGAAAAATGAAAAGGGTATGGCAAATTTTAGGGCACGACACTTATGACCAAGGAAGTTATGATATTTAAAAAAACTTTTCTTCTTTCTTTGTTCCAATGGTGACATTTTAGGCCTTGTGGCAATATGATTTCACCATCGAAAACTAGAAGATCAAAAATTTCATCATATTTAGTTACATTAAAAACATACGTTTTTGTAACAATTTTTCATTTCTACTTGGTTCAGCATGATTCTTTTCATTATAAGGTCTTAAAAATTTACAAACATACGAAGGCCCTGACTTTAATTATGCCATATTAACCTCATTTTCTTCGATGTATTCAAAAACTACGTCGAGTTCTTGATTACTATTATTTGTTTCTATGTAGGAAATCTTTTCCTTCTTAGGTTGTCAATGTAATGTATCCTTCTCTGCCTTCAAGTGTTCGACTTGCTAATCCTAGCTGCTAATTGGGTCATCATATCCCTTAGGTGTTGGATGTCCAACTCCTTACTAATGAAATAATCTAAACCACCTGCAGCCATTTCGACTAACTCATGTTCAGGCACTTGAGTAAAACACCTTGAATTCATCAACCTAAAAATATTGAGATAATAATCCATCGATTCGGACAAGATTCACTTCACAATGGCTAACTCTTGTATGATGATTCTAATGATGTATGGAGTTTGGAAGGAGAGTAGTGAATCACATGAAAGCAGTCTTTGTTAATGATTTAGGGAAGTATTTCATATTTATATTTTTGTTATTAGCCAATCACTGGCTTTTGACTAGTATCGAACAATGTGCTTGAGAGTGGTCTCACTAGTATCACCTGCAACTTAGTATATTTATAAACTTTTCAGTCTCTAAGGAGTTCAGTTTGCAGTACATATTTAGATAAGAAAAAACAAATTTTGGCCTATGAAGACCAAGATTAAACCCATTTTGGGTTAGGATTTATTCAACCATATTGGCTATGTTATTTTTCTCCCCAAAATTGTTTTGTTTGACTCTCATAACCACTTGATTTGCATCTTGGTTTATGTTCACCAACATCACATTTGGGTCATTTCGACCTAAGCCTCCTTCGACTACCCTGGGTATAGGTTGTTCGAGAGGATGAGGCATAACTATTGTTGTACTTGATTATAATGAACACCTTCATTGTTTGCAACTCTTAGATTTTGGACTACCCCAATTGCTTGGATCAGAGAATTTGGTTGAATGGAATTTTGAGGAGCACTAAAGAAATAAGAAATTCAACCTATTTTATGTGCTAATTATTGGTAAGTGTGATTGGTATTTTATGTGCTTGAGAGTGGTCTCACTAGTATGACTGTTATTAACCTATTTCATATTTATATATTTTATATCTGACATTCATCTCAAAATGTTAAGCTAAAAATCTCTCGGAGTAATCAATTTCCTTATGTACGCTATATCAATTTCCAAGTTAACATAAGTCGTCACTCTCACTTGTAATTGTATTTTAATCTTGTTGCTTAATCCATACACAAATCACTCGTAATGTTCTCTTTATAAAAGCTTTGTGCGCATACGCGTATTTGAATGAAATCTGGAGTTGTTGTTCTCACCATGAATGAGAGAACTTACTGTTTCAGAGTGGTTCTCGCCATCAATTGTTGAGCTTCAACAAAAGAGCTGGAAACAGAGAGGCTAAAGGCAAAGTTGGTTACTGCCGAGGTGAATCTTGACATACAGAAAGACTTATTGAAAGCAAAA
The DNA here is from genome assembly GCF_024323335.1 of Lathyrus oleraceus. Taxonomy (NCBI): domain Eukaryota; kingdom Viridiplantae; phylum Streptophyta; class Magnoliopsida; order Fabales; family Fabaceae; genus Lathyrus; species Lathyrus oleraceus. Next base: position 85,028,824 of record NC_066581.1, read on the forward strand.
GGCTTTGATAAGATAAATTTGGATTCTGAATTGGAATGAGTTAGTTGGAGACCACAGACTTGAATTTAAACATAGAATGACCAAGTTTCGTTTCATATATCATTAGCCCAAGCTTTGATAGTAAATCATAGGTATTCCATATTCATACTGCTGGTTCTTCTATTCTTGAGATGGCCCATGAATGCTGTGAAATTGTTAAACCATTTTCTTGGTTAAACCATGAGATCAATGCAAATCAAAAGAACTGGGGTTTCCATTCTTTCATGAGTTTATCTCAGCTTCATGATCCTAGCAAAGGGTTTGTTGTGAAGTATGTTTGTATTGTTGGTTCCGAGGTTTCAGTTCTTAAGGTAACACATGAGAATCAAATGAATCAAGAAGATAATTTAACCGTTTGCACTAAACATAATGTAGAGTTATTCTCACCTTCAATTGAAGAATTTGTGGATTTTACTAGTATAGGAAAACTAGAGGAAAAATATTCTCATAATACTTTACTTATTGAGTCTGAGCCAAAGAAAAGTCGCAAGTTTACTAATTTGGCATTTGCAGCATTAAGGAGAGTTATTTATTTCCTTAAGACTAAAAAAAGTGAAAGATATGAATGAAGAAGCTTGTAAGGATCTTCAAGCTTTATGGGATGAAGTTGAGAAATATAGATTTGATCTTACTTGTATAGAGCCTCATGTTCAATATGCTTTAGGAATGAAAAGTTATGCGGAGAGAGCTTTTGAGGTTGAGAAGTTGAAGAAGAGTGTGGTTGCACTTGTGCTTGAAACAGAGAGGGTAAAGGGAAAGTTGGGTGCTGCTGAGGTAAATCTTAAGATAGAAAGATACTTGTTGAAATCAAAAGGCTTTAAAGAAGTAGATTTGGATTCTCAATTAGGACGTGGGCTTTAAAGAAGTAGATTTCGATTTTTTCAATGTTTAATCTTTAGTTGAAAGCGTTATTAAAAGACAAACTGTTTATTTATGAATTTTTTTCTTTAGAAGTTTCATATTTCATACATAACGAATGTAAGCTATAAAAATGAACTTGAGAAGAAATCAATGATCAATACTATGGAATTTTGCTCATGTTGTAGTTTTTTTTGTAATTTTAAGTTGAATGTAATATGTGTTTGGATAAATTGTAAATGATTTATGATGGTTGGAAATTGAATTTGGTTTAGGTTTGTAATGGATGGATGTTAGTTTGAATGATGTAATGTATTGTAAATGTTGAAAAGTATTATAATGTGAAGTAGTTGTTGAACATTTTTGCTTATGAAGTTAGAAATGAATAGATATACGATTTGAATCGGATGAAAATGTATGGTTTATGGTCCAATGATGAATAGAAATGTGGTTTTGGTTTGAAATTATGGTTTGGGTTGACTTTGGTCAAATTTGACCAAAAAGTCAACTATTGACCAAAGTCAACACTTGGTCAAAGTTCCATTCTTTTTGTATTTTCTCGTGTAATGAATCACTGTAATGAATGTAATTGACCATTTGAATGAAATTGGATTGGTTTTTGAATTGGATTTGATATTTGAAATGAATTTCGTTCATGAAGTGTAATTGAGACGAACAAAGGCTATGACTTTTCAAGGTTTGCAATGGTTTGAAATGGCTTTAAACATGAACACCAAACGCCTGAGCAAGTTATGAACATGAGGTGATGATCAAATGAAATTTGTGGGGTCAAAACCAAAGGAGGCAACATGAATGGCCAAAGAACAAGGTTGTAAGATGAAGTTTGACCAAGCAAAATCAAGCACAATGGGTGATAAAGAACCAAATGAGGTTAGGGTTTGTGGAAATATCATTAAGTGAAGATCCCCAGATTAAGGTTTTGCTTCGCCAAGAAGTCACAGTTGAATCTCCAAAGTTGACGTACATACACAAGTTCCAAGAGATACCTCCAATTAGGGTTTGATTGTTTGAGCTACCTTTAGCTACAGAGAAATCCCATTTTCCACTAGGTACAAGCACAAAGCCTGGAATCTAAGATACCCCTCCTCTTGTGTCGGACCATGATTATGGAGATGAAATGAAATGTCCATAAGGCTATGCATATGATTAAGTTTACTCACCTATGTCGTATCTCGAAAAATATGATTCCTCGCGATGGTCGCGGAAAAAATCACGTTCGAACAGAGTCGCCACCGAACTTTATTTATCCTAATGAAGGAACAGGAAATTATCGATAAAACCTTTAGGAAATAGAATAATGGTCGTCGCAACCATATTTGGGTTCAGGAATTGATTATGCTAAGGGAAGGTATTAGCACCCCTCACGTCCGTTGTACTCAACGGAAACCTTTTAGTTCTAATTTGCGTTTCGAGTGTTAATGTATGTTTGTTTGTTATCTTTGGGTTATAAAATGTTGAAAATAGAAATGGATGAGAATCTCAGAAAGGAGAAAGGGGAGGTTTTTTATTAGTGTGCTCGCGAAGATATAGCAATCTCCAACCTACGTATCCTTAAATAAGGAAATCAGAGCATTCGTAGTTCGGGGAACTACGATTGGTTGGTGTCTTTTAGTGAACAACTGTTTAGATCGCGTTCTAAAGGCTAAACATTGGCTTGTCTACTCTCGGCGGAGGCTTAAGCATTGGTTTGTTATGCGCATTAGAAAGGATTAAATGGTGTTCCTTCTGAAAATAGTTTAGGTCACACGGGGGTGACAAGTTGGATTAATATGTTTGACATTTTGTTTGGTTGAGATGTTTTTTGTTGGATGACGATTACTCAGATAGTTGAGTAAGACAACTCGTATCCTAACAGTAAGGAAAGGGAATAGAATACTCTAGACCACTTTCTTTTTCATCCTTAATTATAGAAAGGATTTTATAATAATTAGGGTGTTTTGAATGGATGACGAATACTCAGATAATCGAGTAAGACAACTCATATCCTAATAATCGGGAAAAGGAATATAAGACTCTAGACCGCTTTCTGTTTCATCTGAGTACTTATGAAAATAAGGTTGTATATGGTTGACGTATTTTAGAATGAATGACAAGTACTTGAATGATTGAGTAAAACAACTCATATCCAAGCATTTGAGAAGAAGAGTTGAAAGCTCAAAACCATCTCCTTTTTCGTATAGTTTGTTAAGAAAATGATTTGATTAAGTTGTATGTTTGTGGAAAAATGTCGATTGTTTGACTGACCGAGTAAGAGAACTCGTATTCAACCAATTGAGGAGAGAAGTTGAAAACAAAAAGTCAACTCCCTTTTCATTTAGTTTACTGTGAAAATAATTTGATTTAATCTTGGTTTAAAGTTTGTAAAGAAACGACGATTATTTGACTAACCAATTAAGAGAACTTGTATTCAAATAGTCGAGGAGAAAAATTGAAGACTCAAAGTCATCTCCCTTTTCATTTCTTATTATAAAAGGACTTGATTTATTTGTGCTTGGATGGATTAGAAATGACGATTATTCGACTAACCGAGTAAAAGAATTTGTATTCAAATAATCGAGGAGAGGAGTTGAAAACTCAAGACCATTTCCTTTTTTATTCCTAAATGAAATTGTGTTTAATTGTGATTAGGTACTTTAATTCTTAATAAAGAATACTCGATGTCGGACCAAGGTTTAAAATTTGTATTTTTGTGAATGAATTGAATTTATTTAGTGAATAATTCATCTAATCGATTAATTAAAACCGAATAGGTCTCATTGTAAGAAGGCCCAAGAGTAAGCCATGTGAGGTTGATGGCGATGCTTTTAAAAGCGATCGACTTACAAAGGTGTTTGAAAATGGGCTCGACTTTGAATCGAGAAATATGTGATTTATTTTTAAATAATTTAATATAGCAATTCGAGTGATTATGGGATAAGGGTTAATATGAAAATATAACTCAAATCATGGTTCAAACGAATTTAGGAATTGCACAAGTAGGTTTAATCAAACACATTCAAGATGATATCTTAAACAAATTCGACAACTTGAAATAATGATTAATTTTCAATTAAAAAATAAAGCATTTAAAAGAAAAGTTGAAATAAATAAAATAAAAATATTGGTTTTTATAACAATATTACCTTAATATATATTTTATATGTATATATAAAAAATGTAATAAAGAAAAAATAATTGAACAAGCAAAAAATAAAAGAAAATGGGTTAATAGTAAGAGAGGCCCAAATCTGGGCGCTGTACAGAATAACAAGGGGGTTTAAATAACAAAAATGTCTTTGGGCCCAATTCAAGAGGCCCAAAGTCAAAGGGAGGAGGTGCTGAGCCCGATCAACCTTGTTGACCTCAAGCGAAGCTCTTGACCGTCAGATCCACTGATCTGACTTGGTCAAACGAATGGGTGAGGTCTGATTGGAAATGCACTGTAAGGAAACGTGGGGAAGTCCACACAGGATTGCCTGGTTGACCAAAGTCAACCCAGGCATGGCCTTCCAAGAGGAAGCCACTTGGCGCACATGCGCCCACTCCAAACGACCATTTAAAAACGGAAATGAAAGAGAAGTCCTCATTTGCTCATTTTCTTTCCTCTCTTCACTCAAAACTCAGAGTTGCTCTGCAACTCTCACCTTTCCTCTCCGTTATCACCACGACCAACACCTGCCGAAAAAGACGGTGGCGGCCGGCCAACCGTGGCGGCGCCGCCTTCTTCTCCGGCGACCCCCATCCAAAAAACCTAAACTTCCAAAGATAAACCCCACTTATTTTCGGCCGGAGAATCCAAATCCGGCCTCCCTTTCCCCTAAATCCGCCTCAAACGGCCGGATCGGCGCCCCTATCAAAACGGAGATTCAAAACTCCGTTCAACTCTCAACATCCACCACGCGTGGCCACTGCTAACGAACTCAAACCCAACAATCGGTAAGAAAACTTTCAAAAAAAACTAACCCTAATTTTAAATTTATACCCAATAGTCATTGTGATTTCATGAAATTAACAAAGGGGTTTTGTTTTATTTACAACAATGAACAAAATGGCGTATGAATTTTAAGCGAAAAAGGAGAGAATAAGGCTACTTGGTTTGCGTCGCCGGCGATTCGTCACGGCTCAGATAAGTTCTTATTCTCCTTTAACTTTTCATCCTCTTCTGTTTTTCTCTCTAAACGCTTTTCCTTTGGATGCTGTTTGGTTTTGTTGAATGTTCGGGTTATCTCGATTTCTTGCAGAAATTAACACTGTCCTTATTTGTGTGTTCTCTGGGTATATATGATGAGTTTATTAAGTCTTGAGATAACTTGTTAGGTTATCTTTTTCATCCAGATTTTATGGGATCATTATTTTGTGGATTTATTGTTGTTTTGAACTGGTAACAGAACACGTTCTTGGGTGTTCATGGTGGTCTTTTTGGCAAAGTAATAATCTATTCAATTCATCAATTTATTTTCCAGCTTTCTAAGTGTTTATTGAAAAGACTTTTAATCTTTGAGTTGATTTTTGCAGGTCACACAAATGAAGTGACCTCTATTTTGGAAAGAAGTCTGCGCCGACTTTTGGAAGAGGTTAAATTTTGGGGCGCTTCACTCCAAAAGACGGTTTTGGCAATGGCTTTCGAGAATTCCGTTTTCAAACTGCTGGATATGCATCAACCTTGCTTATTCCATTTTTCAAATTTAGTCATTGGGATGTAACTTTGGGCTTTTGGATAGTGTATTAACTTTGGGATTATTTGTAATATCTTAGACTAAAAATTCATTTATGTAATTAATCTCTTTTGTTTTAACATTTAAACTTTATTTTATTTAGAAACTTGTTTGGACCATCATAAGCACTTAACTAGTGGTTGCCTTTAGTATATTACCATCAGCAAAATACAAACGTAACCAAAGATTTAAAATGAACCACAAGTCATAAGTATTGTAACTTCAATTCCAATCACAAAACCAACAAAGGATTTTGGTACATGAGTCTTAAACATGGTGACTTATCTTAAATCCAACACATACATGCTTCAAAATAAATGAAAATTTGGTTTAAAGACCTATGAAGGGCTTAGAAATTTGGCAGATATATTTGAGATGTGAAAATGAGCTTAATAACAAGTGATCATAAAAAATAATCATGGCTCTTAATACTTACTGATAAATGGACTTTGGATTAGTAATGTAAAAAGATTTGAACCACACTTTGCAATATTAATTATGGACATGTTTATGTGAATGGGCCCCTTTTTTAAAACCAAAAGATCTTATGGATAAACCAATATGGGCCTTGTTAACCAATAAGTCCCGAAATGCACATACCATCCCATGCTTCAATAACAACAATAAGAGACAAATGCAACAAATGTTGTCTTGAGTCATGTACAAGGATCTTAATAGATGAAATGCTACTGAAAATTTGATGTCACTGAGGGCTGAGAAACCCTAAGATAGAGTTTATGCCTTAAGATAAAGTCCATGCCTTATAACATCTGGTAGTGAATGCTGGTGAAAGTTTTTTTTCTTACGAGGACAAAATTGGGGTATGACAGCTGCCCCTATTTAATTACCTCAAACCGGAAAGTAAGAATGACAGCAATCTTCGTGCATTCGCGGTGGAAGATAATTAAATACATAAAGACCCAAAATTTGTCCCAGGAAATGCAAGGAAGAAAATACAGGAAGAAAATGCAGTGAGAAATAGTAAAAGACATTATCCTAAAGTAAAACGGAATAGCCAAGACTTTTTGGGAGTCGTCAGAACAGTATCTTGGACATCACACTCGAGATATGTTAGTAATGGAGTGACATCCCTAGCTAAATCTCAAGACTTTTCCAGGATGCTAGAGTAGTATAAAGAAAATCTGGCATGAGACTCTTCATATTGATGAAGCAACATCTCAATAGTAAAAATGAGATTCTCTGTATCGAGTTGAAGCAGCATCTTATCTGATAGAATTAAGATATTCCAGCAAGGGAAAGATACCTTAATTGAATCTAAGACTCTCCAAGGATATTAGAGCAGTATCTCTAAAAAAATCTGAAATGAGACTCTTCATATTGATGAAGCAGCATCTCAAACAAAAAAAGTGAGATTCTCTATATCGGGTCGAAGCAGCATCTTATATGATAGAATTAAGATGTTCCAGCAAGGGAAAAATACCTTAATTGAATCTAAGACTCTTCGAGGATACATAGAGCAGTATCTCTAAAAAATCTGAAATGAGACTCTTCATATTGATGAAGCAGCATCTCAAATAGTAAAAATGAGATTCTTCAGATAAATGAAGCATTATCTCAAACAGATAAATGAGATTCTTCAGATAAATGAAGCAGTATCTCAAACAAATAAATGAGATTCTTCGGATAAATGAAGCAGTATCTCAAATGTTCATCTGTTGGGGGAAATATTTAAGAAAAGACTCCTTTTGATGGAGATTTACTAGAAATGCTCTGCAGGGGAAAAGCTTATAAGAGACTTTTTAGGGTAACCTCTGCTTGGGGAGAAATGATTGTAAAGAAAAATACTGGGAATATCATTATTAATCATAAAGTTGAAAAATGATTTGCTGAGAAATAATTCCACGAGCACATGCAGGGAAATAACTTTATTTGGAAATGAGGAATGTCTAAGATATACATGAATTACCCTGGATCCTGGTGTTAGGGACCAATTAGTACTACTTTTTATATAATTTTATTGGTCCCTTTTACCAATTTTTGATGTAAATCACACACTTTTATTCTCACTATTTTGTATAAATGCAATTAGGTTTAATTTATGTTGTTTTGAGTAGTTATTTCACATATTTGTTAGTTTTGTAGAATTTTTGGACAAGAAAGCTTTGGAATGCATAATCATAATTTGGAAGAAGTGTTGAATGCAATTTGGAGACCTAATTTTGAAGAATATCACTTGGAAGGCTATTTGGATGAAGCTTGCAAGGCAAGGAAGCTGAAGAAGCTTCAGTTCGCGCCGCGAAGCTTGCGAATCCAGCAAGCTGTTTTGGCCAAGTGTGTTGTTTTCAAGGCCAGCTGTGTTTTGCCATTTCTGTGTCTGTTTGAGGGGAGCTTTTCATCTTTAGATGAAAATGAGCATTTTAGGAAAGGTCAACCCTTTTTAGAAAACATAATGGAAATCATTCAGGGATTCAGAGTTTTGATATTTTTGTAAGAGAGAAAAACATAGTTTATTTTCTTCATTGCCTTGTGCTTTCCAAAAAATGATGACGAGGAGCTAAATCCCATTTTGTCAAGATTGGAGGTAGTAGCTATTCTTATTTGTTTATGTATTTCATTTGACTCATATATATGATAAAAGATTGTTGGTGTATTGAATGATATTTTTGCCCTAAGTTGAATATTAGATTTAAGTAGTTGTTGAAAGAGATTATTTAAGTCTTGACAGAAAATATGTTTTCAAGTAGTGAATAAGTTGTAGAGATAGATTTATTCACTACTACTCTTTTGTATCAACCATTAAAGATTGCTATTTTGATAGTTAGGTGGAGAAATCGTCTAAAGATTAATATAGTGATTATCACAATATCATTTAGACATAAATGATATTGAGAGGATACTTGAACATCATCAATAATCTTGAATCTATATAGTTTTCATAAGGAATCATAAGAAATTTGAGTAGTGAACTCCAATCTTGCCAAGCCTTTTACATTTGATTAAAATTATTTTATTGTTTTGGTGACATTTTACTCAAAAGATAACTTTTCAAACAAAACAACTTTGTTACTTTCTAAACTTATAACAATTTGGATTATAGAACGGCGGTAATAACAACCAATCTCTGTGGGTACGATATAAAAATATTTGCCGAAGATATACTTTTCAACAAATTGGCGTCATTGCCGGGGATTGGTGTTCGATATTACAAGCATTGCAATAATTCATTGTTTTAAGTTTTATTACTTTTATTACTATCCCTCTTGTGTTTCACTTGGTTTGTTAGTTTTGTAGATTCTAGTGCATGCGAGGAAAAGCTACCGAGGAGCAATTTCAATTCGATCCCGAAATTGAAAGAACACTTCGGAAGCTCAATAGTAAAACAAGAAGAAGAAGGAAACTAGCCGAAGAGAGGAACCGGAGAGAAGAAGCATCTACTTCCGCACTTGTTCAAATCGAAGAAGTGGTTGTAGAGGCTTGTGACGGAAATATGGCGGATGACAATCGTACCGAAATGTCCGCTAATAGTCCAAGAAGGAATGCTCAATTTGCCTGTGGAGGAAGGAATACGGAGATGAAGACCGGAATCCTCCAACTTCTCTATGCAAATCCATTCACCGAAATGGACCATGAAGATCCGTATACCCATCTCATCAAATTCTATGAGATTGTGGGTTCTACGGGAATTGATGAAACGGGTGAAGAGGCATTATTCAAGAGGATGTTCCCACACTCCTTAGTGGGAAAGGCAAAAGAGTGGTACCTTGATCAAGCACCAAGAGTGATGACGGATTGGAATTTGCTAGAAGAAAAGTTCTTAGAAAGATACCTCCCTCAATCCCGATTCATGGAAGCCAAAACGGCTATTGCGGTATTCACTCAAGGAAGCAATGAGTCTCTAAATGAGGCTTGGGAAAGATTCAAGTCAATGTTGAGAAAATGCAAGGGTCATGGTTTTGATGAGCTCACTCAAATCCATATTTTTCTAAATGGACTCCAATCAACTCACAAGACACTTTTGGATGCTACCGCGGGTGGCTCTCTTATGTCAAAGAATGCGGAAGAAGCTAAAGTCATTATTGACCGGATGGCACTCAATGATCGTCAAAGTCAACATGACCGTAGCCCTTCACAACGTAAACCGGGAGTTCTTGAGTTAAATACCAATGATGCCATTCTTGCTCAAAACAAGCTACTCTCTCAACAAGTGGAGTTGCTTACTCAACAAATGGCTAAGCTTCCACAACAAATGAAGGAAATTCAAGGGTCTCAAGTTCGACATCAAGTAGCATGTTGCGAATTATGTCAAGGAGATCATCCTACTGGTTTTTGCCCTCCACTAGAAGAAGTAAGTTATGTGAACAATCAAAATCAAAGTTATCAAAGACAACCTCCCAACAACTCATATCCAAGAAACAATCAAGGTTATCAACCATCAAGGTTCAATAACCAAAATTTTCAGCAACAAAGTCCTTATCAACACCCAAACTCTCAAGGCCAACAATCGCAAGGAGGAAATTCAAAGTTAGAGGACACTCTTCAACAATTCATGCAAGCTTCCATGGAAAATCAGAAGAGTAACGAGGCAGCAATTAAGAATCTGGAAAACCAAGTAGGCCAACTTGTGAAGCAATTGTCGGAATAAAACGCAGGATCTTCCTTTTCCACTAACACTCAAACTAATCCAAAAGAGCATTGTAAAGCAATTGTCACGAGAAGCGGTAAAGAGTTGACAAGTGGAAAAAGTGAGGAAATTACAGTAGAGAATGATATGGATGTTGTGCTGGAAAACGAGGATGTGGTTTGTGGAAAGGAGAAAGTGGCAGGAACTCTTCAGTTCGCGCCGCGATCCTTCTTCACGCCGCGAAAAGAGCAGGAATTGCCAACAGAGCAGCAGACTGAAGTGGAAGTGAAAAAGGATGCCGAACCAAGAAAGAAGAAGAAAGGAGAGAAAGGTGTGAGCGTCATTCCAACCCAACATCTACCTTATCCGCATGCACCATCGAAGAAGGACAATGCTAGACATTATGCACGGTTCATGGATATATTCAAACAACTTCAAATCAATATTCCATTTGCTGACGAATTAGAGCAAATGCCACGGTGTCATACCCTAAATTTTACCCTGAGTTTTTCACTCGCATCAGCATAAGCATGAACTGATCCATTTTATCGTGCATTTCATTAGTTAAAAAGCATTTATAAGAGTTTAGAGGAAAAGTCATGAATTCTGGCATTTTATCTGGTCTTGATGACATTCATTCAATCATTTGTTGATTGAGAAGTCGAAAGACTTGATTTCTCTATCTCAGTACATCATTTACTTTGTTGCATCTTGTTTCAGAGATTCATAAGGTGATAATCAAGAGAGTTGTTATCATCTAAATATGTATAGGTTTTGTTTGTGTTTGTGTTTGAGAATGAGAAGCAAATGGTCCAAGGGAGATTCATCTGTGTCTAATTGTCTGTTCGTATTTATGGAGTTAGAATTTCAGTGCATTTACAAGACGTTTGCATTTTTATACTTGTCACATCATGTATTTTGTTTCACATAGCGCTTAAAATATCAGTCAGATAATTTTTTTGGATTCATAGACAAACCGGTCGAATCATTTCTCAACTGTGCATCAAATTGGCTGTGGAAAATTTTCAAAATTGAGCTTTCGGATGTCAGTTTTCTTAATCTCCGGTTCGCGTATTTAACATCGTGCGCTCGTTTTAATTTTTCGACTACTTTTTCAGGTGCATTTTGATCAAGTCTGAGCCTTTTAACCGATCATTTTCTTATTTCAAAATTTGATCAAAACCTGTATGTTTTCGAGAAGTTTATTTTGCACTGATTATTTTAATGCATTTAGTTTATTTTTTCTAGCATTTTTTCACCCGATTTTTATTTGATTATTTTTATTTTTTAACCAAAATAATCGTTGGAATTAAAATAGAATTTTCCACATTTTTATTTCGATTTTATTTCTGTGATTTCAGTTTTATTTTAATTTGTTAACATTTTAGTTTTTTTTTTAATTAAGAAAACAAAATCAGAAAATATATTTCTTCCTCCATTAATGCACCTCCATATGTCCCAAATTTTTTCTGTTACCAAAAGAAGCCACGTCTCCTCTCTTTCACACCACAAGATCTCTTTCTCTCATGTAACTTTCCTCTCTCTCTCTCTCTTTCACATTCTTGAAAAAGGAAATGATATAACACTACTCACTCACTTTTAAAGATATACTCAGAAAGAAAAAAAGAGGGAGAAGACTTTTTTTCTTCAACCTCAACATTTACATATTTCATCACATAACCTTCAAAAACTCAAAAACACACACATCTTCAACATAACTACTCCCTCCGCCATTTTTCCGAATGATCTGCAACCTTAAGCATCATCTCCTACCTCACTTCAAACCCATCATTCCATAGCCACCCAAGGCCTCTATGTCTCTGCTCCGTTCCGTTACCGACCACCATCCAGATCCGACAACAATCAGTGATAACATCGAAACGAATCACTAGGGGTTTGAACTCTCATTTCTCATGATTGATTTATGTTTGGATTGATAAATTATATTATTGTTTTGAGTAAGGATTTGATGTTTTAACTTGAGAGATTAAATAAAGGTTATGAGATTTGTTTCATTTTTCTGGAAATATTTTAATATGAAGCTTTTATGTTGTGGAAGGAAACCTTTATGTTGTTGTAGCTTCATTTATCCTATTTTTTCTTCTTCTTTTAAGTTCTTAAAAAGTGGCCAAGTCTAGTTAGTTTTGAATCATTCAAGCTTCTTTCATTTTAAGATGAGAAACAAGTAGGTGGATTGGCAGTGGAGTGTCTCCTTTTTCATTTGTTAGTTAGATTTGTTTATTTGTTCTATTATTTTGAAGGAAGTTATCCTAGTTTTGATTAATTTTATAGTTGATATACTTTGTGTGATATTTTGGTTGTATTAACAGTTATCCTGCTAAAATTCTTTTGCTTATATTTCATCTTGTCTGTCAAAAAATTGCACTCATGAGAGAAAGTGAAAATACTATTTCACATTGGTTAGATTGCTGAAAGTGCAACTTGGAATTTTATTGAATATGTTGAAGTGTATCTTTTTAATATTATTGGTAATTATTAGTGAATGTTTTGTTTTGTTTTTTTATTTTGTTATATATGGCATATTTTCAATTTTTTTGTTAGATATTGATATTAGTGGTACTAGTAGTACTGTTCATACTGCATCTAATTTATGGTAGAAATAGAGTTGAATCATGTACATCACCTTACTGTTTTCATTTTTATTTTCTTGTCGTACTCAATCCCCTTTCTTTTCTATTCATATAGACTATTCAAACCTTGTTAAAAAATGTGAGATCAAACATATTTTAATACATATTATTTCAGTAAGATGCATGCTTGAGAAGTACTTACATTCGGCGGAGTCTCTGTGTTACGGTAGCATATGCTAGGTAGCAGCAACAGTAGGCATATAAAGAATTAAACGTGCTCTCCATTGAAAATTATGGAAATTAAATTATACTATTTTTTTAAATGATTAGAAAGATAAATATTTGGTAGTATATATATAGATAAATATATTTTGATATTGTTAAGTGTAAATAAAATAATATGATTTAATTTGCAAATATTTTAAGAATCTCATTTTTGTTCCTTTTCTTTTTTATAAAAATAATTCATTTTTGTATTAATTCAGGTTAAATTATTTTACCATTCGGTTACTGAATTCTTCAAGTCTTAGGTCCATTAATTTTTACACCCTCATCTTTATATAGCACACCCTTTTTTTTTTCTTTTCATATTTTAATTTTCTTATTTGCTTTTTATTTTTTATTTTTATATTTATATTATTATAATAATAATAATAATAATTATTATTATTAATTGTTATTATTGTTATTATTATTATTTATTTATTTATTTTATTTATCATTATTTGTTTATTTTTATTTGATTGTTATTATTATTATTGTTATATTTGTTTATTGATTAATTAGTTATTTTATTTTAATCATTAAGTAGAAAAAAATTGATTTATTTGTTCGATCGATTTTACTCAGATGCGTAGCAATTTTAAAGTTAAAAATTCAATTTAACTTCTGATGTTTACTTCGAGTCCCGTGGCTTTCTCTTGGGCCTTCTCACAACGAGATTCTTTTATTTTCTCAAATGTCTTTCAAAACTTGCATGATTTAGTTCTTGTGTTGTATCCCCATTCGATAAACTGTACCCCCATTCCCGAAAATGTGTAATAATTTACCGCTTTCGTTTACTTTATTGTATTAGTTGATTGTCAATTCCAAGATTAAAATCAACCCATTCTAGAAAAGAATAAAAACAAATACTCGATCCAACGTCAAGCAATTTTCACACAAAAATTAGAACCATTTCTACACCCACATATCTATCATTTTCAAAACCTTTAAATCACCCCATCGTGTTTCAATTCAAACACAACGAATAAAAACCTCGATCCAACATTGAGTGTCTTTTTCCTAATCAAATCCAAAATACTTAATCATACTTAAACATTGTTCCGAAAAGGATGAAAATGGAGATGGTCTCGAGCCTTTAATTCCTCTCCTCAATTACTTGGATATGAGTAGCCTTACTCGGCCATTCAAGCAATTGTCATCTGTTAAAATACCATTAGCCCCCCGCCACATCCAAATTATTTTCATAAGTCAACTTCTGACACTTGATCCAATGTCAAGTCGTCCCCCTATTTTCAAAAGCTTTTCACAATAAAAATGGAAGAAACTGATTAAGTTTAGACTTTCTCTGTTTCGAATGTTAGGATACTGCTGTAGAGCTCAATGTTCAAACATTCGTCTTCCATATTAACATACAGTAATTACTAGAATTATGTCATTTCTCTTATAGAAGAAAAAGATTGATTGGGTATCGACCTTCTCTTTCCCGATTATTTGGACACTGCTGTAGAGCTCTCTGTCTAATTAATCGTCTTCCGTTAATAAACTTTGACCTAATTTGCCACACATTTTCATAAACAAACTTTTTGGTGAAAAGAGAGTGATTGGGCTTAGGCCTATTCTTTTTCGGGCATTCGAGTACTGCAGTAGAGCTCCCTGCTTGGATGCCTGTCTCCGCTTAAAAATCAACTCAAACTCATCAAACTTGTTTTCCGCCCTTGTGCGACTCCGAAAACATTTTCAGAAAAGAGTATGCAACATCCATTTTGATGCGAAACAAACAAAGACTTCAGCCTCCAAGAGCGAGCAGCAAGTAAAGGTTTAATCGCTCAAATGTGATCCAAGCATCACTCTCTTTAAAAGCAATCCATCTAGTAGTTCTCTTTGGGTAGAACTACGTATGCCTTGAGTTCTTCATAGCACCTGAAGATACGTAGGAGCAGGATTGCGAAATCTTGTCAGGCACATTAATATTAAAACACCCATAAATCTTTCCTTTCTTTATTTCTCTTTCCTCACCCGATAAGTAGAAGATCGCAAACGATATCACGCTAACACTCTAACACAAAACTAACTAAATGGGTCCCATCGAGTACGATGGATGTGAGGGGTGCTAATACCTTCCCCTTGCATAACCGACTCCCGAACCCGATTTGGTTACGACGACCATTTCTTTTTGTTTTTCATGGGTTTTATCGATATTTCCCCTTTCCCTCTTTGGGAATAAATAAAGTTCGGTGGCGACTCTCTTTCATTTATATTTTGAGCGTTCCTTACGCTCGGGTATTTTTCGCACCGCGACAGCTAGCGACTCTGCTGGGGATCTTAAAGTTCTCCTAAGCGAGTCAACCCTAATTTAGTTTGTTTTGTGTTTGAGTTCTTGCTTTTATCTGTTTATTTACTTCTTATTTGTTTTATCTATATATGCCTTTATTATCTGTATTTCCAATTGTTGTATTATTGTTATATGGTATCATTGGAACTTTGTGGACTATTGGCATTTGTGTGAGGAAAAGCTTTATACCCGAGCTATGAGAAAAACTTAAGTTAGGATGGTGGTTGTGTGGTATTGACCTGCGAGACATCGGACTCGTTAGATTGATACGAGAACCCCACTCAGATGAGATCCCTTGAAAGTATTATTGTCTTACGATTAGTTGTTTTGGCAGTGATACTTTCAACCTCGATCTATGATTCTGAGGACCTTTTGTAGAACCCTAAACTTATGGCTTTTAGGACCGATGGTTGTGTAGTGTTGACCTATGAGACTTAGGACTCGTTGGGTTAATGCAAAAACCTCACTCAGAATAGATCATCTTTGAGGATATTATTGTCTTACGAGCAGTCGTTCTGACGATAATATTGTCAGATGTGATCCATGACTTTGGGAACCGTGTCTAGAACCGTGGAGTCGATGGTTATGTAGTGTTGACCTAGGAGACTTAGGACTCATTGGGTTAATACAAAGACCTCACCTAGAATAGATCCTCTTTAAGATATTATTGTCTTACAATTAGTCGTTCTGACGATAGTATTCTTGAATAGGGTCCATGACTCTAGGAACCTTTTTAAAGCCTAGAGCCTACCTGTGGTTGGATTCCCTTTTCCTGGAACCTTTCCTCCATGAAGTAATTAATCATAATGTTTAATGATCACGTACTCAAATGTGCATACATAAACATGAGCATTTCATCGTCATAACATACATAATATGATCATAAAAAGTTGTTGTGTCTGCATGTATCGAACATGCATATTCACACATTCACAAAAAAAACTCATTCCATCCTTTGTCCATAACCCGTACTTGATTTCCTGACACCCGTATCAGACTCAAAGCAACTTTCAAAGGATAATGGACCTAGGGGATCAAATCTAATTTATGTTAAGATAAGATGTTGGCTTGATAAAGAATCAGATGAACCAACTATGAAGAAGGACAACCCTACAATGAATCAAGCGAGAAAGCTTATCCTCAACAATATCAATCATTTGGCTACTGTCATTTTTCATTTGTATTTCCTTTGCATGTTTGAATGTGTATTTGCTTTTAAGTATTGTTTTCTTTCAATTGTAATATTAATGAAGTGATCATGCATTTTCTGAATCAATCATGTCGTATTCACTCATTTTTTATATCAAAAACAAAAAAAAATATTTCTCCCATTAACCTTTCTTTATCAAACTGTTGTTTTAGCAAAGATTTGAGGGAGGATGATGAAAAAAAAACAAAACTGCTGACAAGTATGTTTTCAAACAAACTTTGTTAATGATGTAAGGCATTGTTTCAACTCCTAAACACCGGAGATATAAGGAAGATAATCCCTCGTCAACCCTTTTGAGCCTAGAGGTTGGTGTTTCTTTCTAAATGAAAAAACCCTTTATTTTGAACCCGGGGCAAGGTAGTTTTCAGTTAATTTGGCTATGCATTCAAAGTTCAAGAGAATAATGTCGAACACCTAGGAGGTGTAACCACATACTTTTCTTCACACGTATCAAAGAAGTGTCGAAGCAATAAGAAAATCCAAAGGCATAATGGTTGTTCCTCAGTAACCAAGGACGTGGCAGTCATAATCTTCCAAAGAAGAAAAAGAAAAAGAAAAAAGTCCGCTAAGTCGAACACCAAGAAGGTGACTTAGGCAAAATTTGGGGCATCCCGATGGACTGAGAGTTCAAAAGAACTAGTCCAGGCAAAAGTTAGGGAAAAGAAGAAAAAAGAGAGAAAAAAATAAAACTGAAATAGGTGACCATCATATCAAGAACCAAAGGGTTACCAAAATTCCTAATATAACCAAATGGTTATTGGAATTCCTGATAGAGTAAAATTTTGTGATTACCAAACAAGGATAGATGATTGCCACTTCAAATAAATGATTATCATTGGTTCCCGCACCATAACTTCCACACCTTCAAATTCTTTTGGAATTTGAACGCGTTTGTCAAATTAACTGAATGTAAGATTGGAGATCATCATGAAGAAGGGGTGGGTTAAAATTAGATTTTGAGCCTCATATCCTTTTGTTCATAACCGTGAACCAGGCCACATTACAACCCTCAAAAGACCTAATTGAAGCAAGATTTCTTTTGAAAGCATACTCAGCAAGGTTGCGTTAACTTGACTCCTAGATATTTGCTAAATCATATGTATTGGTATCATATCACGTTGTCTGTCGCACTTTGAATAAACGAGTGATCTGTTCACTATATATCACCATTCATTTCAATAATGATTGATTTCAAAATTTGCATAAACACTGCATTAAAATTACCATTTTTTGAATGAACAATTTTATTTGCAAATCACAATTTAGCATCATGGAAATTCCTCCAAAGAGCAGTCAGCTTGGTGCAAGTCGTTTCAAGATTCAACGATTATGGGGCAATCACTTCGAGACGCAATAGGTCTCTCCGAGGCTCATGCTGGGGCAAGCCACATCCATAGTACAATGAATCCCTACATACCAAAATTTAGTCACTCAGGGGAATTCTGCTGTAGGATTCAGAATGATGGGGCAAGCCATCTTACGGTAAGACTTTGGAAAGAAAATGTCAATTCCTTTTTCAAAGGCCCAACAGACAGGGGCATGATAAGTTCACAAGATGTGAAACATCTCAACAATCACCACGATCTGAGCAAGTCAGAGTTCTCTATTCTTCTAAAGACAAGAGTTCCCAACTGAAGCCCTCCAGGCGGCAAAGCATAAATCAGAGTTTTGCAAACTATCTTCATGGTGTCAAAACTATTCAAAGCCAGTGGTGTTGGGGAATCAAATCTTCATACCTACAAAATTCATAAACTAATATATTCATGCATTCACATTTATTTTCCATATCATGCATAAACCTCTGCCGAATTCAACAACCTCTCAAGAAAGTTTAGTGTAATCCTCAGCAAATCGAGATTCAAGGGGCGTGTGTTCTCAGGAGTAGAACAATTATTCTCTTCAGTAAGTACTTTCAGAATTTGATCATTTGTTGGCATTGATTCTTAAGATGAGTTTCTTCCCTAGCAAGGTGAGTGATGTTATCCCATTGGAAATACGGTGTCAACGGAATTTCTGCTTGGTTTCCCCAGTAGATAACTTCCCACAGAGTTTCTCCAACATTGTATTTTTCTCCAGCAAAATTTCATAAACTCCCCAAGCGAGTTTCATACCAGTAGGATTCCTTGAGAAAGGTATCCCCAACAACATTATCTCCAACGAGTCTCTTGTGTGTTTTTTTCCCAGAGAGTCTCTTATATTCCCCAACAGGTTTCTTCAATCAATCCTCAGAAGAGTTAGTGTTCCATGATGATCTACTATGCGATGGAGCATTAGATTGGACCTGTCAGTTCGATAATTGAGAGTAGGGTTAATCCTTTTGAATATCATTAACTTTTCATCCCCAGCAAGTCTCCGGGATCTTCTCATTCCCCAAAAGAGTCTTCTGTCAGCCAAGAGCAGCTGAATATGCGGTTATTCCCCAAAGGAAGCATTTTGTTTATTTCCCAGCAATTTGCATCAACCAAGAGCAGTTGAATGCATTAGTTTCAGCCAAGAGCAGTTGAATACTATTTTATTTTCCAGCAATTTGCATCAACCAAGAGCAGTTGAATGCATTAGTTTCAGCCAAGAGCAGCTGAATACTATTTTATTTTCCACCGGTTTACTTCAACCAAGAGTCGTTGAATGCATCAGTTTCAGCCAAGAGTTGTTGAATATGACATCTTTAGCCAAAAGCAGCTGAATATGATCATTTGTTCTCCCAGGAGTACCTAATGTCAGTCAAGAGCAACTGAACGTGATTCTCTCATCCCCAGTCATTTGCATGTCATTTGAGAAATCAAGAGCATTTCTCAATTCATTTACATTCATGATTAAGGAATCAAGAGTATTTCTTAATTCATTTGCATTTCATCTGAGAAAATCAAGAGCATTTCTCATTTACATTCATGATTAAGGAATC